>NW_028277125.1:62429791-62752500 GCF_059951505.1 Python bivittatus | reverse complement strand
TTTTTTTTCTTCTGCTGGCAGATTAAGTGATGAGAAGCAGCTGCCAAGCTTATCTCCCCAGATATCACATAACTCATGTGGGAGGACATGAAAGCACTTTTTTTTAAGTTGCAAGTTAAAATGGAGATTGATATGTCCATGTTGAAAGTTCCGTGTTGGAACTTAAAAAAGAAATATCCATTATTATCATCCCCTATGGGCTCTGCTTTCTCTGCATGATAAACATGAAAGTAAGGCAGAATACCTACAAATCAGTTAAAAAAACATTGACAAATAAATAAATAAATAAAACTACATTTTAATAGTAGTTTTTTTTAAAAAAATCAGGACATTGGGTGGTTGTTGGTTTTCCTGCTAGTAGGTAACATTGGAAAGGAGAGGAAAGGATGATTGGAAACCCAACCTTGAAAATAATCCACATTATGTTCTAATAGCCAAGGAGGTGGCACTTTTTATATCCATGTGCTTTCCTCCCAACTCAAGGACAGCAGGAAAGCATATTACTGTTGCCACATGTTTAAGCCCTTCACAGCATAATAATAGCCCCAGCCCTGAACATATTTGAATGACCTTTGCCACCTACCAGAAAGATTCTTGGCATTAATTGTTAAAAGCAGAACTATATGGAAGGCACAAGATGGAAAAAGCTGGCTGAGCAGAAACAAAATATGAAAGATAGAAAAGTCTCTCTCATTCCAAAATTCAATCTGCTCTATGTCCAAAAACTCGGGACCACCAAACCACCCTCTTTCAGTAGGCCTTTTGACTCTATGATGTATTAATGGGTTATTATATTCTTTTTAATAGTTGATATATTTTGGTTGGTTGGCTGCTCTTATATACATCCAGAGCTGGAAAATTGGAGCACTTTATAACTGCTATAAAATAAATTTCATTCATTCATTCATTCATTTGAATTTCTCAGATTACTTACACATTTTGTCTGCTGGAATCACTTTCCTAAGGATGGGCACAGGAAGCTACAGTGGCTGATGCAACCCTTGTTCCCCTTTCCCTTGGTGACTCTAAAAGGTTGAGAGGAAGAACAGAAGGAATAGAGCATATCTGGAGGTTTTTTGCCCTAGTACACATTGGAAGTATCTCTAAATGGTTCTGAGAAGGGGCCACCTGTACTTTTTGGACTAGGTAACTTTACTCGTAAACCTAAGCTTAACTCTAATGAATTCTAATCTGTCCATCCACCCATCATTTTCTTTCTTCTTCTTCTTTTTTTTTTTTTTAACAAAAAAGGATAAATCTGGTTATTTTTCAATTTATATTTTTCTTTTAGCAACAACAAGTTTGTGGGGGAGGTTGATAATGGTAGATAAAATAATGGCTTTCTGATCTTCCCTAACCGGTATGCACAATTGCCTAGGACACCTTCTAGTTTGGTCAATACCATCACCCTGACTTTATGGACTTTGCCAACAATTAGAATAAAACTAAGGCTAGGGAACTTGGAACATCAGACAATCAGAACTTGGAAGCACCAGACAATCATTGATCAGTCATAAGATTAAAGTAATTACAGAAACGGTAGCCACTTCTCTGTAAGCCAGTTTTCCTGCCACTGCTAATGTGCCAGGTTCAGTCACATCATTGTGTACTGTGCCCACATGCCCTAAACTTTGGATAAAATATACAGCTGCTTTGCAGATTGAGAAGAAATAAAATAAAAAAGGAAAGTTAATTGTTTTTATTATAGCCACCCAAAGCAGAAAGTGCCCCAGAAATGGCAGGACCAAAAAAGAAAGGGGGAAAAAAAACTCCAACCCAGGCAATTGGTTGTGATATTTGCATCTTATGTTTAATAGTCTTAGACCAGTATTGTCCAAACTTGGCCACTTTAAGATGAGTGGACTTCAACTCCCAGAATTCCCCAGCCAGCATGACTGGCTGGGAAATTCTGGGAGTTGAAGTCCACTCATCTTAAAGTGGCCAAGTTTGGACAACACTGTCTTAGACCATCATCCCCTCCTCAACGCAGTAACTGTTAGTCAACAGTTTTACATCACATTGGTTTGGAATAATTTGTCAGTTATGTGGCAATGTGATCAATAAAAAGACAATTATGTTTACCTTATCAAAGTTAAGTGAAGGATAAAGGCAACCTGAAATGCAAATAAATACTACTAAGCAATCATATATCAAGGCTGCAAAATTTCCATTTCTGTGGATCCGATTCTTTCATGCATCTTTGATTTTATCTTCCTTCCATCTTCCTGAAAGACAGTTGCAACAGTCATGATTTTGGTAGAAGGGCGCAAATGCTACACAATTGTAGTTACTTCATTTACAACATAAAGTACATCATGCTGTTCTGCAGAACTAAGTGTCCTTTCATTTAGACAATTAATTTGAAATTAAATATTAATAAATATACTGGTGGTAACAAATGATACATTCTAATTTAATTAAATATAGATTATTGTGCATTTTGTAAATGGGACATTTTTATAAGAAAATATAATGGAGTTGTTATGTTTCCCTTTTATTATAGGAATAAGCAAGCTTCTCACATATTTAGCTCTTACTGTGTCTCATTAAATTTTTAAAAAATAGCTATTTTAATTGTCAAGCATTAGATGGACTGCAAGAAAGACTTGACACTTAAGTTTCAATTTTGCAATATGCAATTTTAATGAAAACTCTTGCATCCCACTTTATGACCTGTCATCCAGTTCTTAAAGACATGGATTCTTTCTTTGAGTTGGGCAAAGTCTACAAAGGATGCATGAAAAAAAAAAACCATATTATTAGTTGCAATATTTTTTGGAGAGATTTTTCTCTGGTGGAAATCACCTACTTTCGTCTTCTTTACAGGAGACAGCAGTAACATAAAAGCGTGCAGTCGTTAATTGGCTAGAAGCCCCAAATTAAGAGTTATGAACAGCTCCCTCCTAGCCAGTCAGCAACCATGCATTTATATCATGCTGCTTTAAGCTATTTCCTGCTGGCACTGCTGCCTCCAATGGTTATCACTAAGGGACAGGTATATCCTCTACCCTGCACTGCCTTGCATCAGAGGATGGATTATTTCTCTTAGAAAGCCACCTCTTTCCATACTGAAAATACATATTAAGCAACTTGATTATCGTTTTATTAACCTCTTTATGCTGAGTTCTGATTGACCTTTCTGGCTCCATAAGAAACCAAGCTGCAGAACACAGAAAAATGTTAATGATTCGGCCCAGGCACATTTGGCATGTCTACAGAAATAAAATCTTCTCCCATGTTTCCTTCTAATCTGTTTGATAGTCCTTCTCAGGATTTTAGAAGCATGCATGATATGAGTTTAAACAGAGAAGGTATATGGAGCTTGACATGGCTGTCACTGTACATTGCCTTATCTTGTTAACCACTGCTTTCTTTCACCACTAATCCCAGTTCACTGCATTGTTCTGGGGCATCTTGGTGAAAAATAGAAATCCCAGGTTGGAGCCACCATTTGCTTTATAGAAGATACGTTTTTTCCCTAAGAGTGTCCGGGAATTCTTGTCACCTTGTGTGAGATGGGCGGCTAAATAAATATGATAAATAAATAACATTGTGCAATATCTGAAAAATCCTGGGAGAAGTTAGTGGCAGTCAGAAATTGAAATGTGGAAAAAAAATTAAACAGTTTAATAAGTTCAACTGAATTTGGAATCCACAGTCTACCATAGCTTTTCCAACTTAGGTTTCTCCACATGTAGTAGACTACATGTTGTAATACAGTTCTAGTATTCTAGTATTGTTTTTCTTCTTCTCTCTCTGTTGTTATTTTACATTATATTTGTTATATTACGGTATACCACTTAGAGTTGTTACAGTGACTGAGGTGGCCTATAAATGTTTAAACAAATAAATAAATAAACTTCAGAATTTCTTGCATGGCTGAGAATGCTGGGCTTAGTAGATCCAATACATCTGGAAGTACCAGGCTGGATAAAGTTAGTCTAATATTTTATTTATGGTGATGACAGACAACATTTATAATAGGATGAGGCCAAGACAATAAAAAATAAAAATCAATAGCTGAGAGTCACAAAACCAGACACTGATGTAATGATGTCACCAGAGGGGTTGATTTTGTGTGATTTCCCCATTCTTTCTTTGGATTTATTTTGAACTCTTAAATGAGTTAAATCTACTGGCCTTTTTTCTTAATATCCAACTGAAAATTAAAGACATAACTTTGGGAGACTTAGAACAAAAAACTGCTACTGGGCCATATGCAATGCTGACTTACCCAAGATTTATAAGAATGTGTTTTGTTAGCATGGTGCTTTTCAAATATTATATTTGTAGGGATGAATAGGAAGACAGACATACAAACAGACAGACTGATGAGACACAAGAAATACTTTTTTAGTCAACTCATGCCCTGATCACTAAGCCTCTGGACCACTGCAGTTCACCCTATGCCAGGAAACAATCATTCCGAAACTCAGAGGCCAGACTGCTGGTGGGACAATCCCCCCATAGCTGAGCAATTCTGAGCTCACTGCACTGGCTTCCTATTAGCTTACAGGCCCAGTTCAAAATGCTAGTTATTATAGTAACTCAGTATATCAGGCACTATCTGGCCAAAGTCAACCATCCAAGCTTGTTGTCTCAAAAAAAGCCTGCTGACAGTCTCTCCTGTCTGTGAGGTTTATGGGATTCAAAAGAAGTAGCAAGCCTTTTCTGTGGCAGCCCTCTTATGACAGAACACATTTTCCCAGAGACCCAAATGGCACCTTTTCTTCTTGTATCTGGGGAAATTTTTAAAGTCTTATTTCATCAAGCATTCAGCTGTACTTGCATTGAGGGTCTACGTGTTTGAACTGTTTCGTTTTATGTAGCAGTTCTTTTTATTACTGGATTTTGTTTTGTTTTCCTCTGAGTCATCTGACTGGTATGGCTAAACAATACAACAAGCAAATAAGTGAAGAAGCAAATAAATAAATAAATAAATAAAAATGACCCCCTTTAGACTGAAATGGTCGTAAAAATGTTATCCTGCCCACCCCATTTGTTGATGTTTATAGAATAAAAACACAAGAGCCATGCTGGATGAGGTCAAAGGCTTATCTAGCCCAGCATTCTACATCAGATAGCATCTAATCAAATGCATTCAGGAGGCTCACAAACATGGTGAGAAGGTCGCAGCCCTATCAGCTGCTAATTACGGTATGCTGCTTGTGATTCTGTAGGTGGCAAGGAACTATGAACACTACTACTACTGGTAGCTTGATCCTCTAAGGTTGGGTCCAGTTCCATTTTAAAACTGTGTAAATTGATAGCCACATCTAAGAGTAGTGAATTTCTCATCCCCTGGGAGTTAAACAAAAGAGATGCACCTCTTGATGTACCTCCCCAATCTTTAGGATTAAGGGTCGTTTTCTATTGCATGATCGGTTTCCTTATACTTTTGAGGCTTTGTAAGAATTTAGTAAAGCTCTTCTTTTCAAAATTGTTTGAGGTTTGGGAAGTAGCTGGTTCTTTCTTCATTAGTTCCACAAGCTTGCAATCAAACAGCAAAAGCCGCCTATGAAAATGAGCAACACATACTGGTTTCTACTGTAGTGTTTCACTATTGCAGGCATGCCGTCTGGCAGAATCCATCCATGCAAGGTACTCTGCCTTATTTTGAAGATTTCAGAAATACCTATTCACTGGAAATTGCTAAATTACATAATTACATTGGGAAAAAATAGGGAATATCAACCGCATTCTAACAGATTTAGCCTATAATGGCAATTTAAGACATGCTAATACTATTAATGTACAAAATTTACATTGGAATTTTACATGACCCCAAGATATATGGTAATGAGTTTTAATAAGTGGCTGGTACTGGCTGATCTGTATTTTATTTTCTACTCATAGATCCAAATATGTGAATCACAATTTCAATATTATTTGTTTGCTTATTTTATAATAGTTTTAAACGATCCCAAAAACAATATCACGCTTGCATCAGGAAAAAAAAATACATAAAGAAAGCAAAGAACATTAAAAAAAATATGCTAGTATTAACAGTTGCATCACTGCACATTCAAGTCCATAATGTATCTTTTTCTATGCATTACCTCAATCAATATAGCAGTTTTTCATGATTTTTTTGTACATTGGGCTTTTATGTACTTGCAAGCTGAACAGCTGAAGGTCTATCTGTGTTCCAAGCAAAAGAAAGAGAGTACAGGTAGTCCTCATTTAGTGATCACAATTGGGAGTGGCAATTCAGTTGTTAAGCAAAGTGGTTGCTAAGTGAAACTGCAACTCTGGTTATGATCTTACTTCAGCTTTCCTTTGCTTTACAGACCTGTGAAGGTTGTAAATGTGAGGATTGGTCATAAAGTTACTTCTTCATCACCGCCAAAACTGTGAATGGTCGCTAAACAAGGCAGTTGCTAAACAAGGACTACCTGTAGCCAGAACATGCATTAAAAAGGTGGGGTTTTAATTATACACTTGCAACTGCTATCTTAACTTTTTACTACCCCCGCCCAAGCCCTGTGGAGGTGCCCTTTGCCTTTGGAGTTCTTTCCATTAATGAAATTGGACTGAAGTGAAAAGAACCTCAGATAAAGATTGCAGACTAGTAAAGCTTCTATATTCATGTTCACATGCTTTTTATTTTAATAATTGGCCCATAGCTTGGTCTGTCATTATGTCAGGCGGTTTGAGCCTAATTAGAGTATATTTCTGTTAAACATGTATTGCTATATGACACTTTGGTGGGATTTCTCATAGACAGAACGATGTTGAAAACTCCTTCTTTGTGAAAGGCATATATCTCCATAAGCAAATAAAAGTTAAAAAAAAAAGTATAACTTTTCAATGGTCTCCATAGGCCTCCATCTATGGGTATTCATTGTTTTAGCTCTACATATATTCAAACTTTCATATCATTACAGTTTATGTACAAAAATCTAGTGGAATTCCATGGAATGTGTCCAGCAACATAGCACTTGTATATCACTGCTTCTGTTTCATTTTGGTCCCTCACTACATATTTTGCTGAAACCCTGGTCACATACAGTATACGTGCCTTTTTATCTTTAGCTGACATTGGTTACCCTCACATGATCTTCTACCAACATATAATTGACCTCTGGCCTAACCCTCAAGGCTACTCAAGTAACAGGTATAAATGAAGGAAGAAACTGTCTGAAGAGAACAGGCAGTTTTTCTTGTAATGAGATAAAAAGGGAGAGAAGTGGAAAAGAGTCACAAGCCCTGAAACAAAAAGATGCAGAAAAACCAAGCAGTGTCTCAAAGAGTGAGAAAGTTTCATTAAACTGAAAAGTGTGTTTTCCAAGTAAAATACTTGATATTCAGGAGAGGGGGTGGAAATCAGCATTCCAGTTAGATAATAGTGCAAAAGATCATGTGCTTCAGACTTGAGGAAGGGGGGAGTGAAGTACAGGTTCATAACACAATGGACTGTGTAATTGGCTCTTTTGAAGTTTCTAATCACTTTTCTGTAAGATCAAGTGAAACTGACAAGCAAGACGATTGGAAGACTGACTATACAATGATGGCACTTGGGACTCCAACTAGTTTATGTGGTAATTGTTAATTATTTTGAGACGTCCTCTCAAACATAAAACAGATCCGACAAGTTGCCATTTTTTTTTAAAGTCCCTGCCAAATAAAAATGTGGCCATTATTACTGATCCTAGATGAATCATTTACCTGTGAAGGTGTTATCAAAATACAAGCTCTCCCCTTCAAATATATTTTAAACAATGTTAGCGCATTTTCACATGTCATCATTTGACAGTTCCACCATACTTGCTAGTCAGCCACCAGGGAAATTTACATGCATTTGAATTCTTCCTGCCAAGCACCGTCATCCCAGACTGACAGCCTATTTAACTAGGTGATAAGTTAATCTGTATAACATTTGATAGATTTCTGTCTTTTACTCAGGCCATACTTTGCGAAAATGATTCTGCTACAAAATTGGCAAATGTGTCATGTCTCAACTTCTACTCTCAGAAGAATTTAAAAAAAAAATCTTTGTATTGAGTTTTTACGCATTAATCCAAACTAGATATGTAAGTTAAGCTTTTACTTAACTATTTTCAGCTCCCAAGAAATGGAACTATTTCATATTCTTCTCACTCCCCCATTGATCGAGAATCATGAAATCAGTGGAGGGATTTTGTCTAAATGGGGGAAATGATCACCAAATCATTAGTGTTGATCTGAGTAAAAGTGTCTTTCAAATTGATATACTATTACTTGTTAGGAAATTACTTGAAAATTAGCATGCATTTCAACACTTAAAGTCTCCTATTGAATTGTGTTATCCTATTGATCCCAATTCTTTCCATTTCATTGCAATCATTAGCAGCAGGATCAATCAAAGATCCATTACTCTGAATTGAATTGACTGCATGTGTTGGTGACCCATGTCTTAGATGCCCTTCTTCGCTGACAATTACTGATTTGGTTTTCTGCCAATGACTCCCCTGAAAACTGTGGCATGAGCTACCAAACAAGTTTGACACAGTTTAAAGAATAACTGGAATTCTCCCATAACCTGTAAATAAACAAACAGGCAGACATAAATCCCAGTTTGATTCATGTACACAACTCATTCACTTTCATCATCACAATCCTAGCACTGGGCTTCTTGGCTTTTTAAAGTTTTCTGCACTGAAGTGCACCAGGAGGTGCAAAAAAAAAATTATCACTCATTATTGCCCATGCTAATCATGACTCATTACTGGCATATGCAGCAGACAACCACAAATTTTGCTACCAAAATGTAGAGATGTGCCTCCAAACTCAAGCATAGATGTTCTTGAAAGCATGTTTTAATGATTATACAATTCCTACAACTGGTACTTGTAGGCCAAAATCAAAATCTAGCAAGAATATTTGATTTTAAATATGTTCTTAGGTTAATTTTAAGCCTTTAAAACTAACTATTTGTGGATCACTAGAAGGTGCTTCATAAGGATTCCCCTTTATATAGTCAATTACTAAAACATGAAGACTCAATGGGACACTGTTTATTCAAAACATCTTCCATTTTCTAATGCACATATGTTGTCTTCAGGGCATATATAGTCTCTACAAGAAGTCAAGTCAACAGACAAAATAAGGCCAAATTCCTGCATTCCTGTGGAAAGATTAGAAAGAATTTTTACCTGACTTGTCTGAGATCATATCCCATACTGTATTTAAGCTAATTTATTCACAAAATACATAGGATATTGTGCCAGAAATTATATTTTCAGCTTGATATTGTAGAGGCATGGCTTGGGTTATACAGGCATTATCACCACCAACTTAAAGGCTTTTTCCTACTTGCATCCAACTATGGTACAAGCATGACCCAGCAACCTATTTTTTTCTGCCATGTCCCCATCATGTTACTTTCACTACCAGCTCAGGAGAGAAACAGCCTTTAGTCATCCTTAGATGTGTCTGTATCAAGACATTATTATCCCCCCTTCTTCTGACACCAATGAACAGCACCTTCAGGGTGTATACAGTTTATTAGAGTTTGCCACACTTTATTTTGGAATTGGGGGAGGGGGGTGATGGCAAAGACTGGGAACAAAGGAAATAGAGACAGAATATGGATTGGAAGTAGGGGTAACAAATTTCATGCCAGTAGAAATGAGCATACTGGCACTTCCTGGTTTTTCAAAATGATAAAAACTGGGTTGTAATATCATCCTGAAAGCTTCTCCCAATTTGTATACGCACGCAATACCATGATGCATGCACAAAAGGTGCCGAGCTTGTGTTGCGATACTGTGATGCTCTTTTTCTCATTCTTCCAATGAAGAATAAGTTGTATGGTAACCATTTGCCCGTCGGTTTTCAGGCACGATACAATATTAAAATGAAGAGCGATTGTTGGGAGATGCAGGCTATATTGTGACTGTGAGTGGATAGAAGCTAGGAGGTCCGTGAGATAATACCTTTATGTAACAACTATTGAGGAAGGAAAGGCTGATACATTTACTGTTACCGTGCTCCAAGCTTGCCACAGTAAGTCCAAACACTGATCAGTTATAATATCTAGATAAAAGTTCTATTAAACATTCTCATGCTTAATAGAGGCATTCCCTGTCTTAAGACAAATGTATTATGGGTCCAGCGGTGTCACTGCATTCTGCCAAATCTCATTTTATCTCTTCATGCAGTGCACACCTGTGGCTTGTTGACAATACCAAAATGAGAGCAACTGAACACCCTGCGACTCTCATGATAGATCAACACAAAGGTACTTAGCACAGGTGTTACTGTAATGTTGATATATTAGGAACATTCATAATGTTCAGTGGCCTCTAATTCACACCTCCATTTATGGGGTGTTATGTGGCACAAATTAGTAGAAGTATTTCTTTTCTCTCTCTTTTTTTAGTACCCTCCTAAGAAAGATTAGGAACATTTATTTCCTTCAGCCTTGTTTTTTTTTAATTTTATTAAGTTTTTGTATAATGAAACATACAATAACCATTCTAATTTGCACTGCTAAAAGAAATTATTGAATGTATAAAAACGAAAGGAAAAGCTCAGCTGCTGGTTTGTGATTTCTAAAAAACAACACAGAAGGAAAGGGAAATGGGATGGAGAAAAGAAGAAGCAGAATAATGGAATTTGTGCCAATTTGAAGCTGACTGTGAATCCACTGGCAGCCTTGTTTGAAAGCTGAGCTGATTTATTTCTGGCTTAGCTTTACTAAAAGTGCATAAAAACATTTTTTTTAAATGCTTCTGTTTCCTCAGTTGCAACAGTCTTCCAGCCGCTTGGCTTTAGTTGCCATAGCAGGCCTTTCAAGGGGAATGGAGGCTTGACATCTTCTCAGCTCCCCCCTCCCCATAGAAATTGCTGATTTTTTTTGCTGTCTTTTTCCTGTACATACTGAGACAAATACATGTAACATGGAGTAAGGAGATAGATTATGGGTGAAGCCGCCAGGTTGGAAATGCCCAAAGAATATGAGCTAAGAGAAAGAGAGAAATCTTGCCTTGGTATCTTGGATACCTTTTCATCCATAAATCAATCCTTCCTTATCAATTTTTCTACCTTATTCTCTCAGAATGACTTGGGTCACTGCGTTCAAAAGACAGAGAGTTTAAAAACTTCTTGTTTTATCCCTACTTCAAGCTAATATTTCAGAGCTAGTAATGTTTTGTCAGTATTCAAGATTAGGCACTGTACAAACACAGTATCTGAAGTTTCTGTGATGGAACTAAGGCAAAATTACTGCGTATCATTCACAGGGTCAGTTTCTATAATAATGGTTTTAGCTGATTATTATTTTAATAAGGTAGAGCTGTCTCACATGTTTGTCTTGACTTTTTTAGTGTGTTGTTGCCTTTTGGCAGTTTACATGTTAATAAAATCAAATGTTTTTTCGTGCTCTCTCAATTTGGTTTGCATGATTCAATAATACAGCTGTGGATTTTTAGTTTTACTTCTACATTATAGTACCACATTTCCAAATATTTCAGATTCACAAGGGCTTAGTCTGTTTTTAGTTAAACAATTTTGCAGAATTAAGAAAAAGTAACCATTTCAAAAAGCAACCAAATAGGTATATTTATTGGTGATCAATTCATTACATACTTTGAAGACTTTAGAGGAAAGCTGAAAACTCCATAAATCTTCGTGCCATTTTTAATGATTTTTACTTTGTATACTTAAACTCCATAATTCTGATTCTGAGCTTTCACGTGGCAAAATACCAATGGATCCCCTCAGCTCTAGAAAACAGAACCATGTAAATCAGTGTTGTCCGAACTTGGCCACTTTAAGATGAGTGGACTTCAACTCCCAGAATTCCCCAGCCAGCATGGCTGGCTGGGGAATTCTGGGAGTTGAAGTCCACTCATCTTAAAGTGGCCAAGTTTGGACAACACTGATGTAAATCAATCAGTTTGCATGTGAAAAACCTACATACAGAGACATAGTGCAAATACATGGGCATCATGCGAATAGTTTTTCTTAAATAGTAACTATGTGCAAACACTCCACTCCTCTCTTCCCATATGGTACTTCAGCAGAAGGAGCAGAAGGAGACCTTAGAATACAGCTTGATTTTCAAGCGCATGAAGTATGTTGTGGTTAGTCAGTAACTTGTTTATGTGTGTGGTGGAGTGTACAGCACTAGTTAGCTGTACCATCCGTAATCCAAAGAGAGAGGGGGGGAAAAGGAAGGGAAAGGGAAAGGGAAAGGGGAGGAAATAATACGCTAAACATTCAAGAACACGGCCACACAGCCCGGAAGACCCACACCAGCCATCCTAAACGTTTGCTTGCTTGTTTTGAATTTTAAGCACTTTTTCTCTAAAATGCAATACTGATTTTGTCTTTTTGAGAATCAAATGCAGATATGGACATGTGCCCTATATTAACATATTATAAGGGAATGTTTTCTTAGCAAAGCAAACATAGGAGGGAGACTATGTTGCTTTATTACATTCTTTAAGTGATATATACAATTGATATAGACAAACGTAGCTAGTACTTTATAATCCAATACAATAAATTTCCAGCAACTATGATAGAGAGAAAGAGACAGACAGACAGACAGCTTCTTTAAAATCTTGGCTTTTTCTTTAGGGGAAAATAACAGAAAATGAATAGATTTTATTGCTGCAAAATATAGTCTTCTTTTAGCCAACCTGGTTAGACAAATTCAGGGAGAAAAGGTCTATCAAAGGTTACTTAACAGAAAAAAGACCCAAAACCAGCAGAAAAATTTGCTGAAATGCCTGGTTGCTGTCTTTTCCTTACTAGTTGCTTTCGGTGGACTGTTCATAACTTTGGATTAAGGTACCTTTTCTGAGAACTGGAAGCCCAAGTCCAGTTTATTTATAAAGCACACTGTAAGACATCTGTTCATTCTGGCTTTTAAACTGGTAGCAGATTTATTTCTGGCAAAGTTGCCACAGGCTAGTTGCACAGAGCATTCACATTTTGGCCGATAGCAGAGTTTTGGGTTTTTTAATTATTCTTCCAGCTTTTTCCTGGCTTTTCCATGGTTAAAATGCTTATGATGAAGGCATTATTGCTGGCAAAATTAGCCAAACTGTATTGATACTTTACAGATATGTCATTTTGGAAGTTCAGAAAATTACAACAGAAAGTCACATTATCAAAAAGAATATAATAAAATTGCTTATTTCAGTTATTTTGTTAATAATTATTTATTTTATTTACGACCTTCCTTTCTTCTTTGGCAAATACCCATGGCAGCCAACATGAAAAACTGGAACAAGAAATATAGAGTTTAAAACACACAGTAACATAAATTAAAAAATGCCCATGTGGCCTTCTCAACCCATTCAGTTAAAATTATACATAGGTTTGTATTATATCTAAGGTCCCATTACAGATACTACTGTGTAATCTGTATTCTTGAGTTTTTAATGACTCCTTCCATTTCAACTTTGAGTCATGCTAAAACTGCACAGTATTATAAGATACCAGGCACCAAATAAATGGCCCTTTATAAAGTGAGGATGCTTTGAATTCAAATATAAATCCCTACTTATTTGGAAAATTTAAATATAAACTTTTATAGATATGGGCATCCATAAACAGAACTACTGCAAATATCCCAATAAGCAAATGTTATTTAACTTCACAGAAATATAGGCCAAAAATGACACCACAGCCCAGCTTCAAAACCACATTAAGATGCCTTATAATTTATTATAAAACGCTTGCACAGAGGGAGAGATCTAATTGTCTGATGAAGATACCAACCCCTGTGGGTATCTCAGCATAGTGTACCTGTAAAAAAAAACACTCCTCATTAGCCTGGCTCTGGAGACCGGGACAGGAGCTGTGTAAAACTAGTGAGCATTTGCTTCCTGTGAGTTTCTGAAAACAACACTGGCTTTTAAGACAGATTTCTAACTAGCTATAAATTGCCTACCCCCAAACCTACCCTAGAAGGAATGGTGCACTTGGCAGGGCCAGCCATAGGCAGCACCTCCCACTGCATCTGACTAATCAACAGCTCTGTCCTACGAAGCCCAATGCCCCGGTGTGTCAAGAAATGCCGAATCATCTCATGGGTGGGCAGCTAGATTTTTGTTCTCTTTTGATCTTCCTTATGATAGTACTATCATTGTGTAAATCTCCATCCCTGTTGTGTGTATCTCATAATTAATCTCAGTAGAACTCTCTCATTATGTTGTCCTTATTTATTTAGTACCTCTTTCCTTTGACCTCCACAGTTCTGGGCTTTCTTGTGGTATATGGCTATTGGCTGAGGTACAAAATGTATGCAGGGATTCTCTATTACAAAAGCCAGCGAGTATTTCCAGCTCTTGTGTAGTCCACCCTACGATGGCTTCTTGATCATTAAAAGTTGAGGGTATTTCATGTTTTTCTAACCTTTAAACATTTTCATTTCCCATTTGTCAGATTCCTTTTCCTGAAACTATAACTTTTCCTGAATCAGAAGTGTTTGGTGAGCAACGTCAGACCCATGGTTATATATACTTTTGCATTTAATACATAGTTTTTTAAAAAATCCAATTGTATCAGTTGGGAGTACTCCTAATTAACTGAATCAGAGAAGGCGTAAAGAGGGGATATATGCATGTATGAAATTTATAAACCACCTCAATATCAAGAACTATAAGCGAGGTATAAAAGCAAGGGCTATGTAGTCAAAACACACGCAATAAATACAATAAAACAAAAGCATACAAAAGAGAGCATACCTCATAAATCCCATAAACTAGTCATATCCCATTATATGTTTATAACCAAGATTAATGTAAAGAAACAGTAAGGAATTTGCCTCATCAAGAAAACTCATTTTCTTATGGATAATTTCAGAATGGAGCACTAAATATAAGGGAAGAATTTCAATCATCCCCAAACAGCAACTCATGGTAATAAAAAAAATTCTCTAAATAATCCAGTCAGTCTTTTTCTGAACAAAAGAAATGCATTATGTTCAACCATTTATTATTGCCCTGTCCTTTCATTCTTTTTCAGGAATACAGGATACTGTATGGTTTGAGTTGTGCACACTGCCAGCAAAGGTTGATCTTTGCTATATTAAAAAGCTTAACCACCATCTTTTTTATACTTCTGAGTGAAACAGGTAGCAGAATTTCCAGCTATGTAGGCACTTGTTTACTTAATTCTTAATTTCATAAATTGTCCAACACAACCATTGCCAATAACATGCACTTTATTGCTGTCGAAGGTTTATTTAGAAATTTAAGAAAATGACAATATTTTCAAATGCAGTGGCTGGATAATGTGGCTTATTTTCCTGATAGCATGTGCACCGTAAATTGTACGGGAAGAAAATAAGAGTATGTCCCCAAATCTAATAAATTTATTTCTTTTTTAGTATTTGAATATTTTATTATGGAATCCATTTTCTTAGGGATATTTGTTTTGGTAGCAAATGCATAAGAATATAAGATTGCCTGGAGAAATGAAATCTGTATATTAAGCTAGATCATTACATGAAGATGGAATGTGCAGTTTATTTTATTACTTGTTTGCTAGATTTATGTATCACCTTTTATACAGCAGTTCAAGGTGGTATATGTAGCACTCCTATTTTTCCCACAGCCACAACCCTGTAAGGTAGGTTGGGCTGACAGTGATTGGTGCAAAGTCAGCTAATGAGTTTCTGTAATTGAGGGTGGCCTCAAACCTGGGTCTCCCTGAGACCAGTCGGACATCTTAATCATTAAATCACTCTAGTTCTCAATCAAAAACAAGCAGAGGAATTGTGTGGTCATCCAGATTTGGAATAAACAAGATGAAATGAACTGATCATTAGAAGTAAGCTTATATCCCAGTTAGTATCTTTCAACCCCATAAAATCCAATTAATGCAAAACATAAGACATTTGTCACTGTCTTCTTTTTTAACACTGTAATTCCAAAAACCTAAATCCATCTAAAATGATGATGTTAATAATGAGATTTCCCCAAACTCTGAAATGTGCTGCCATGTTGTTTTCACGAGATAGACTGCACTGGAAGATTACATTAAAGTCCATCATGCTGTTCTCTTTTTCAGTGAAAGTGATTTGGCAATATAAACTTGGGAAGGCAAATGACACTTCCCCACTGAAATACATAATTTGACTTTTGTGTTCCTTATTTTGCACTGCAGTGACATGTTCCGGAGCATTCCCCAAAGACTAGTATTCCTGCCAAGCAATGCAAGACATCATACATAATATTAATAATTACAATATAGTCACAGATGGATGGACATATGGGCAAAGGTCCCCTTTAAGCTCAATAATATTACTCCAGTTTATCTATGCCTTCCTTTGTCTACAAGTTTTTGGTTCTAGAGAAAAATAGGCAGATGAAATGGAGGGACCAAATTATACAAGGAAATAATTCTTTTAAAGCTTCATGGTAAACACTCAAAGTGACACCTTGCATGTTTTCTTCCCATAGTGTATAAATCTAATATTACCCTTGCTTAAGAAACCGAATGCTGAAAAAATCTTTGGATTATTTAGTACCCTTTACCCTTTGTATTCTTGGATCTTTTCTAAAGCAATTCATTATTTATTGTTTATAAATAATCTTTATATATTACAAATCAGATATACCAATAATCAACTTCAATTTTATATGAAGTCATAAAAATATTCATTCTGAGTTTAATATAACTTACTTCCATGGAACTATGCATGGAACTTAGCTATATCCTTCAGTTTAGGCAGAAAAAGTTGCAGAGGATAAAAGATTGCTAACTTTGATTAGGATAAATTCAGATGTGACCACTATCTACCAAATGAAAGAACAATGCATTCCATAACATTATTCAGGAGAAAAACAAGTCATACATTAGAGTTTTCATTGCATCCATGATCAGCTAGAACATATCAGTTTCTATCAGCTTGCGTGTGACATGTATAAGCATGCCATTCAACCATAAGGTGTTTTTTAGAATCTTGTGGTACACATAATCACTGAGGTTAAATATTAGAGTAGGCAACAATTAAGACTCAAAGAGGAAAACAGGATTTTGGAATATGTGTGGGTGCTCAAACTTCTATATGCCTGGAATTGCTGGTGGCTGCTGCACAATGCCTGGAAAAGACACTGCTTCTTTAATGGATTTCCAAAGGGATGATGTGCACATATATATACATGCACTCTGAATCACCTTTCTCCCTTTGAATCCAGATCCATACACAGCCCTATTAAATAGGAATGTTGCCTTAGTTCTCATGTTTCAATCAGGATTAATTAAGAGAGTGAGATATTATAGACTAATAAACTGTGAGCTTACAAATTAATATAATTTAGATTATGAAAAATGTACATCATATTCTCTCATACACTAACACCTTAAACAGACATCTTAAACAGACATCTCTGGTCTACAGTAACTGCTTCACTATTGCTGGAGCAAAGGGCAGGGCAGAGCAGAGCCTTCAGAATTATCCTGCTTGGGAGGAAGACATGCCTTGATAATTTTTTGATATCCATCTTCTAAGGTGTTTTTCTGGTTGGCAAACATGACCTTTTCTGGCAGCAGAGAACTGCAACCATAATGGCCAGGACATCAGAGAAGCAAGTGATATGTTTAACTATTTACTGACTCTTCACTTCTAATGAACTGTTTATTGTTATGCTAGTTTTACATTTCAGATTTGCAGACAGCAAAAAATATATAGTTAATTTTCACCGAGCTAATGCACAGTAATCACCATGTTAGAATTCAATTCCTTTTGCTTGCTTGCTTACTTGGTCATCCGCTGTATTCCCAGAAGACTTCTCCAACACCAGTATTCAAAAGCATCAATATTTGTTCTATCCTGCTTCTTCAAAGTTCAACCTTCACTTCCATGAAGTGTCACAAGGAAAACCATTGCCTGCACAATTCTAATTTTTGTAGGTAAGACACATCCTGGCACATCTTTTCCATCTATCTATCTATCTATCTATCTATCTATCTATCTATCTATCTATCTATCTATCTATCTATTTTCCATGTATCTATCCATCTATACTGTATTTCTTGACTGCTTATTCCTTTATTGTTGATAGCCAATCCTAAAAGGCAGAAGCTTTCCACTACTTCAGTGTCCTTGTTGTCAGTTCTAAGGCTGGTTGCTGTATATGTCATCATTAGTTTGGTCTTCTTTATGTTTAATCATAGTTCCATTTTCTTCACTACACTTCTTGACTTTTATTACTAGAGGTTGCAGATTATTTGCATTTTCACTTATTAGAAGTTAGTAGAGCTATCAGCATTGCACAGGTTATTGATGTTTTTTCCTCCAATTTTAAAACCATGCCCATCTTCTTCCAATCCAGCTTCCCTCAATATATACTCAGCATATAGGTCAAATAAAGGAAGGATGAGTATACAGTCTTGTCTCACTCCCTTGCCACCATGGAGCCACTCTGTTTCACCATGTTCTGTCTGGACTGTGGCTCCTTGTCTTGTGTATAGATTTCTCATGAGGTCAATGCCATGTTCTGGGATTCCCATTTCCCTAAGGACATTCCACAGCTTAGTATAGTTGACATAGTCAAAGCCCTTTCTATAATCAGTAAAGCACATATTGACTTCTCTTTTGGTATTCCAAATATTACTCTGTCCTCCTCAAAATCTACTGTAATTGCTTGGAGTACAATACTTTGAAGAACTTTTCCTAGAGAGATGAATATAAGAGATGGTAGCAAGATAGATCTTTAGTCTGAGAGTGGCAGCTGTTACAAATTGGAGGACAGGAGAGAGAGAGAGATTGAAAGCCTCTTTAATAAATTCCTTCAAAGGACTGATTGCTAAAAGATCGTTATGATTGTCTGCCACCATTTGTCCATGATTTTGATAGATGCCACCTCTTGATATTCCAGAGTCTATTCAGCTGAAGAGTTTTTAGCCAGTTATAGGGCATAGAATTAGGAAAATACATTAGATCTTCTTTGTAAGTCCAGACATAAAAAAGAAACCCTTAAGAAACCATGTGCCACAACTGAATCACATGGAGTGGTAGTCTTTAATAAGAAAATCTCTTATTAAATTTATCACTACAGATAAAATGAAAAAAGGGAAATTGAGGAAAAACAAAGTAAGGTAACAGTTGCACACACAGATTTGCCAATAACATTAGCAGACAGTTTGATTGTGTTTAAAGTTCTTGGATTCAGTGCATTGCAGAGAGAATGGTAGGATGGAAATAGTAGCACAATCTATACCCAGATGGATTTTGTTAAATCTTTTTATTTATTTTTTTCAAACACTATCCTGTTTTCTAGAATATGGAAGATAACTGAAAGACAGCTACTCTGGGGAAACTGTCAGTTGCATCATCTCAGATATCATAGGTCTGTCAAAAAACTCTCTAATGACTAAACCCATTTTCCTAGCAGTTCTGTTGACCAGTAAAGGCACAAATGAGTAAAGACTGATTTGTCCCTTTACTACTGCAGAGTAAATACATTTTACATTTTCTACATGTAAATTGTAGAAAAAAAGGATTATATGGAAAAGGCTTTTTTTGGAGAAGAAATTATGAATCCAATTATTGTGACTGCTCCGCATAGGGTCAATTGATCAGATGCTTTAGGTGGCACCTGTTGCCATACATTACATAGGGATTTATAGACATAGAAATATATACTTCTTTACACCAGAGAGATCTGACTCTGTCTCCACCTATTCACTGCCATTGGGAAAATGTGAAACCTTAGGCTGTGAAAGCTAGGCATAATTTGTATTGAATTATAGGAACTAAGAAGCTACTTCTATGGTGGTCTCTTTTCAGTCTACCATAACATGGAACAAAGTAAGAGAATGAGCTGGCTCACCTGTCAGTGTTAAAATTATGTTTAAAAAAAAAAAAAACAGGCTCTCACTTTCTCAGGGAGAGACACACAGATATATCCTTTAATGGAAGAGAACATGGGGCTGAAAAGGGTGCTCATGGCCACAACTTCTTATGTTACATTGCATCAAAGCATTGGTATGTCAAGGATGTACAGTACCATGACTTAGTGAAATAGATTTACAGTATTTAGTCATAGTCCTTAATTAAGCACTTTGTTCATGAATGTGAGCTCTCATTAAA
Organism: Python bivittatus; assembly: GCF_059951505.1. Lineage (NCBI taxonomy): Eukaryota > Metazoa > Chordata > Lepidosauria > Squamata > Pythonidae > Python > Python bivittatus. Next base: position 62,732,462 of record NW_028277125.1, on the reverse strand, counting down.
GTAGGCTTTCTTCTGTCTGAAAAAGGTGGTATTTTTGTTGTAACAGAGGCGTGCTTGCTTTGCTGCCTGACAGTAATGTGGAACTAATAGGTTGATGTAAAAAATAGGTACTACATATTCTGGCATATTCCTCGTCTAATTCTTCCTGCAGCTGTTTTGTCAGCTTGCCCTGTAGTCTGTTAATGTTGATATTTAATGGTAGGCTGCTCCATAATAAAATCTATGGTTTGGTTTTCATGAGTCCATCAACCCCATATGAATAATCAAGACCTATGTTGGCAAACATGGATTTAGTCTCTCTCAGCTGTGACCTCCCAGATATTTTGTGTAGCACTAATATAAATATTAGCATCAGGAAGTAGAAATTGTTGTAATTTACAGGAATCTGATCTCCTTCTCCAGATTTCCTGTCCATTTGAATGCCAATTTCAAATGCTAGTATCTTATATTTGGCACTCGGAAGATTAGGGATTCTTTTGAGATACCACCCAAACAGTCTTCCTTCCTTAAACTGACAGAGCTGGTCTTGGTTCACTTGTTAATATAAGTCACAATTGCTATTAAAACCACATGTTGAGTCCAATACACTATAGAACTCATTGACATAAATTTAGAAAAGATGAATAAATAGATTTTAAAGGGATCAGTAATGTGATTCATTGACTTCTGGGACTTCTATTTCTGACTTCAGAAACAATGCCAATATTTGTTTTGTGACATGCCTTATTTTAAAAAATTAATATGTTATCAATTTACATTAGTCATATGAAATTTCTGTCATAACAGTATAGAGCAGAAATAGCAGCTGATAGCCAGAACTAAGGGTATGCTTCACCTGACTGGTGTATAACTTGATGCTCCTATCACACTTGTTAACCTACAGGAGTCTTGGTCTAATTTTATGCTGATATTGTTTGTTTGTTTGTTTGTTTATTAAATTTCTCTCCCCCCATCTCCCCCCAATGGGGCACTCTGGGCAGCTCACACAAAACATTAAGAGGTGGATTCATTTGGATGTAAAACTGGTTGTGCTGCGGGTTTCAACTTTAAAGAGAGAAGTCTCTATATATAACCTACACGTTCAGATTGCATTTCACCATAAGGAAAGAACAATGACAGTGGGAATAAGGGTCAACTGTTCTTGTATATGAACCCTTCCGATATGTTTAGTTTGGGACACTAGACCCTTTAGATCAGGGTTCCTCAACCTCAGCAACTTTAAGATGGGCGGCTGGGGAATTCTGGGAGTTGAAGTCCACCCATCTTAAAGTTGCTGAGGTTGAGGAACCCTGCTTTAGATGTTCATGGTAACTCAAAGATGGTTCCAATCTTGTTACATATTTAATAACCTTATTGCTTTAAAAATACATGTTACAAAACAAATACTGGCATTTTCCCAATCTTATTATAAATTGCTTTTTCCATCATAAATGTACTTAGGTAATAGAAACAGGGAAAAGAATCCAAGACAGCTGAAATATTTTGGATGCTCCTGCACAGTCTTGGATACTGTGCAATCCTGCATGATCAGGTATATTGGTATGATGATAGTGATAGGGACCAAAACATAGAAAATCTCAGTCTAAATCCTGGGATCTCTCTTCACTGCTTCTGTCAGATCTTGGGTTAATTTTGAGAACTGGAGAAGGACTGCTTAAGAGGCTTACAATGGGAGTTAGATAATGAGAAGCTTCTTTGTGCTTCTGTTAACAGTTGGGATGCCTTCAGAATGGGGACAAAATAAGGCATTGAATCACGTTAAAACAAGAGTTCAAAATTAGATTGGAGATGAGATTTACCCATCACTAGAGAAATTAAATCTTATAGACCTTGATGAAATTCTCGCAATGTTTTTTTTTTCCTTGAGCTTATACACCTTTCCAAATCTTTAAAAACCAAATATTCTTTTTAAAAAAAAACTATCAGCCTTGACTTCACCTTGGTTTTCTCTCTTCTCCTTGCATTTATCTTTTGAAGTTGACATTGCACAAAATCAAATGTGTATATCTTTATATTTCTTAAGTGGACACGTTGACAAACTCTTCTTCTTGACTTGATAAAGCTCTTTTCCCCTTGTATTGATAAGCAATCACCATTTATCTTACAAATAGGCATTTACCCTACAACTCATGGTGAATTTTGCATCCTCTGAGACTCAAAATAACAAAGAAACTTTTACCAGCTTCATGGATTTCTGACCTAATCAATGACAAAGTAGTGCAGTGCACATTGTATTAAAACCAAATACAGGAATTTTGAAAAAGACACATCCATGTAAAGCATTTTAAAATGTATGGTTGTGTGAACTTGACTGTAACACTAATAGTGTGCAGAGAAGCAATTTGTGTAGAATAAAAATATTGAGAGAAGAGGTATGGTCATGTAATATTCAAAAACATTATCTAGAGTTGATTTCCTTTTTTTCCCTGTATGAAAAGGTAGTCTATGAACCTGTGATTGTCTTCGTTCAAACAGATATAATTCCCCTGGTCATTTTGAATATAGCATCTTCATACATTCATAAGATTGTAGTCATAAACTCTATGGCACTGATAATCTTTACATGTCCTTCCTTCTCTTTCCCAACTTACTGATAAGGGGAATTTTACCATTTCTTTGAAGGTGTGAAGGAATTTAGAAGTGATCTTGGGGAAGATATGAAAGAACCTTTAAAGAGGGAAAGAAGGAACAAGATGTTAAGAAGGGACTTGAACAAGCAATTCCACAACCCAGAGATTGCAGCAACCATGAGAAAGAAACTCAAAATAACCCTGTTTTGATGTTTTTAATATGGTACAGAGAGATACTAGGCAGGCTTTCAGGATTCTGCTACTGTACCCTACAACAATAAAGTAGCATTTCTGGAATCCCCACAATGTCTGTATCTTGTCCTGACCTATCTCCAAAACGTGAGTTTATGGTAACTGAGTGACTTTCTTTAGATGTCCACTAGAGTGGTCATTCTTCATTGACAGTTCATCCCATCCATCAAATTTACATATTTTCACAATAGCCATGTTTTGGGACTTAATGTATTATATTGAAAAATTTGGAGGAGGAACTTCATTTATATTAACCAGAATGAAAGAGACCTGTCAGGCATCAAAATTACCAACTTTTCAGTCTACCTAGAGATGAATGAAAGAGGACCGTTAGGATCTTCCAATCAGTTAGAAGGTTAACAGTGACATAATCACTGCATAATTCTTCATATCTAAGGACTAGCTACTAATTGATACGGTATGAATTAATAAGGTTGAATATCAAACACAGAACCAAAAAATATGGAATATCTAATATATAAATGACCTATTTATATATAGTACAGTTTATCCACTCAAGCCAGGGAATCTGCATGATTAGCTGTTCACTGATTTCCTATTGACAATAGGAAAGAGCCAGGGATCTCTTTCATTCCACTCAGTTGAGTGCAGAAAAGTTGGTTTTCCACTTAATGTCAATAGCTGCAGGATCTCTTGGAGGAAGGAAAAAGCATTATTAGTTTCCCTTCCCTTCAGCAATTTACCATAGACACTTATTTCTTGTTGCCTTTAGGAGAAGAAACTAGTAATCTGCAAAAGGATGATTGGACAAAAGGGGAGCAAAACCTCCTCCACTCAGCAGCCCTGTTCAGCTGCATAATCTAAGTGTGTTGGCCGTCTATAAACACACAGATATATATGTGTGGGTCTACCCCTGAAGCAGCAACCAGTGCAAGCCTCAGGACTAAAATTATCACTCATCTTTCATATACAGGGAACTTCTCAGCCTGATATTTCATAAGGAAGTAAGTGATCCATATCAGTTTTGGGGCTGCAAAAAATGTATGATTTTTACTCCTGTGAATTGCATCTGACCTGTGACTAGCCCCACCGAAGGACTATATTGGTTTTCTTCTCGAAAATTGCAAAAGTTGCAGAACTCCAGGGGATTTTGCATGTCTGGCTGCATCTTTCATCAGCTTGGTGTAAAATGAGCTTTTAAACGTTAGTTTAAGTTCATTAAAAAACACACACACACAAATGTTTATTTGATAGAAAGATTTCGTTATATTTGTTACTATATTTTTTTACTGATATTATTACTAATATGGTCACTCATATGTTCACTAATGCAGTAGATCCATTATACATCATAATGGATCTGCAGAGTTTTATAGTTCCTGTAACATTACTGTTGTGCTTCTTCACAGATTATTTCTATTTTGTTTTTCCCTCCCCTTCAAAAGCACTGCATTTTGGGATTGATATGTTCAAAGCTATGTTAATGATAAGTAACTGCTTCATATGAAATCAGCACACATACAGGTTAAACAATAATCTATATTCCCTAGTTAGAAATATTGAAAAATTATAATATCCTCTTGGTCCTGAAAATAAATCCATACAGCTGTATCATTAAGAGCATATAATTTCAGCTTTGATAGAGAACTTTGTATTGTGGGAAACTATGACAACCTCATAGATCTGGAAGAAATAAAATAAAATGCAATTAAGTAAGAATCTTCTTCTCCTGTACTTGTATTGAACTGTATCTTTTTATCTGAGAGGTCAGAACAGCAAAGAATTTTCCAACATAGTTGATGACACTGAAATGTTTCCAAGACATGTTAAATTTGTGGAGGAGGGAATGAAGTGCAGCAAGTGGACCAGATTGCTCTACTTGTATCAGCATAAAGGGAAAACACTACTTTTAATGCATAGCAAGAAAATGTGGGTGAAGGTCATGGTCCCAGTAGGCTAGAGGCTACTAGTAGGCTGAGGATGGCATTATCTATCCTTGCTCTCCTAAAATGATAGGTGGCCTGTCCTTACATTGGGGAAAATAGGAAATGTGAACCAGCCCTAAGTCTGATTCAGTTATGTCTATCTGAAAAAAAATCTACCCAACTTTGAGCCATGAATCAGGACTAAACCTGGATCTACTGGATCATCGTGGACTTTCCAGCTTCAAGAATACAAAGAAACGATGGGTTCAGAATGTTTTATGCAATTTTCTTCAGTGCCTACTTTTATTCCATTAAGAATACATTCCGATAAACTTTTATTATGTTATTGACCAGGAATAAAAATATATTCAAGTCAATTGTCATTTAAAGTAAGGTAATGTTGGTTAACACCAGTTCACAATCAGGCTAGGCAAGTAGACTTTACAGTATATCAGGATTTACTGGTTATGTTGTTACTAACACAGAGACACAATCCTGAATTATCAGACTGATCAACCATTAACAAACTGAACAACCATTTCACTATACGTAGAGTATTCATAAAAGGAACTCTCTCATACTCTATTTAGATTACTATTTATTTACCAGAGTTGTATGCCACTCAATCATATATAAACCTGAGCAGCTTACAGACCTCCAAAACAGTAATAAATTTAAAACAGTATAAGGTGAACAATAATAATAAAATAACTTTGTAATTAATAACAACTCATGTGAACAGGAACAAGCATAGCATCATCCCTATCAGGAGAGACTAAATATTTATCTCTGGTTATTTCTAATTATATTTTGTACTTTGGTCTATTTAATAAAGTGGTAAGCTTCCATTATAGCATACGTTATCATTTTTTTCTTCACTAAAAAAAAAATACAATTAATTTGCTTTCCTCTGAATGTTCAGATGCTTCAGAAGTTACCCAAAGGATGCAATGAACCCTTAGGGAGAGCCAGCATATCATATTCAACATAGACTTTCCGTCATCTACATAATTTATGCTTTACTGCATAATTTTCCTTTATGTGTTTCCTATGTGTGAGAGAGATAATGGAGAACTCAGCTTCCCACCCCCCAAAATGCAGATGGAACTTACTTCTACTTCTTACCTCTTCTAAGAAGTAGACAGAACTTACTTCTAACTACTTTTACTCACTGCAATCTGCTTTAATTCTTATGAATTGCTAGGGAGGAAAAGAACCCATGAGGGACTCTTTCATATGCAGCAAACATCAGTGAGGAAAATTAGGATGAGGAAAAATGCAGAAGGTTCAGGAACCTTTCTGAAACTGAACAGAACCTGGACTGTTTTCACAATTTTCTGGGTATTTAGCAAAGTCTCTGAGGAATAAAGTTAAAAGTTAATGCTTTTAAACTGTTTCTAATCCTCTCTTTGGTTTGAAATGAATGAAGGAGTAAAATGCTAAAATCCTGTGGTTTCTTATCTAACAGTGTAACTCAACTTTCTCTTTCATTGTAAAAAAACAGAAGAGAGCATTATTGAAATTTTATTTGAATAATGACAACAGCAAAAATAATAATAGTTAGGAACTAGGTTTCATTGCAGAAGAATATATTATTTGGTCATTGATAAGCAACTAATGTATGAAGTTGTGTTTCTTCCAGGTACCAAGGCACAGATCTTTATGCTTAGTAGCATATGATTTATGTGCAGAGCTGAGACTCTGAGCATTTAGTTGTGGACAAATCCAGGCCCTGAATTCAGAGGCGATTGACACCTTCAACTAAATCATTTGTGAGAATTTCCTAGTGCTGTACCAGTTTCAGTCATGGGATCTACTTGTTTTAATGCCTTTCTGCATAACTATTCTAGCTAAGGAAAACTGTTGTATTAAGCAATATCACTTTAGCTTAGCACTCTTTTAAAAGCATTAAAGCTCCAGGTGAATAAGGTTTATCAAGATAGGAATTATCTCCTATTTGTGCACCTAAGAATGGCACCAAGGAATCTCATGATATTTCAGAAAGATGCTAAGGTTGTGCAAATGTAGCCATTTTACAGTGTATGCAAGCTATCATCTTTCACCTTCTAGTAGGTTGCATGCAACTCCTGGAATGCAAATTAGGCATCCATAACATACATGGGCTTTTACAGATGGTAAGCATACTTCACTTAATAGCATCAGCCATATGTAGAATGTTGTAGATACACAAAATCAGCCTACATACAAAGATAAATCATATAATGCAGGTTCCCACTGATGATCCTACTAAAAAATCCATGAAGTTTATCTAGGTAGCAAGCATGTGTTTCCTTCAGTGGCTCCAAGAAAATCTGTATTGTGTGGGTTTTTTCTGTATCATGAAGGTTGATTTTGTGTTCCCATAGACAATTCAGCAAATGATTGATACATTCAATGAGATATATTGTCCTTTTAAAAGGAATATATACATGAAACAAGAGTTTCTAGTGTACACACAGCCTAAGATACTGGGGGTGGAGGGGGGAGAGAAGCCTACTAATGACACAGCCTAACCAAGAAGTGTGTTTCTGTGGATAGAGCCCACTACCGTTTGCAGTAGTGGGGCAATAGTTATTTACTGAATTCAATGCATCCATATTAGAAAATTCAGCAGGTGATGAATTTTAGTATGTTTCTCCTGCTTCCGAAGATGTGTTTAAGATATCACAATTGAAAGGGGAGTAGTATTTTTCATTGCTGTAAACAAGAAATGTCACAACTTTCATATTTATTGTCACTATCAAAATCACTTGAAATATGGGTAGTCATTGTTGCATGGTGGGCAGCCATATGAATCATTAAAATAAATAAATTACAGTAATTTGGGACAACAATCAGTAGCTGTCCTATACACGGACATCCCCAGGAGGAAATGACATAATGTGCCTCGTGATGTCATCACACAAACAATGCAATTACGCAATGTACATCAATCATGTTGTGACATCATCTATTTTTCCTGTGTGTAAATGGAATTGTTATTAGAGAAAAAAAATGGAAGCTGGCTTCCCCAGAAGAATCTTGGATATGTCAGTTAAAAGCACGAGTGGGTTTTCCATCTACTTTATGCTCTTATGGGAATTATCAGCTGACCATACAATGTTTTCATTGTCACCTCTTATTTCCCGGAGAAGAAGGGGATTCTTGTATGCATTGAGTAAGTGTGTGTCACTTACTCTAGAAACAAAAGAAAGGAGGAAATAGAAATGGCTGCCTTCTCTTGCAGAAGACAGATGCTATTGTTTCTTTTTTTATTTAGAAAAGAACCAGAGGAAGTAATTGAAATCTTTAAAAATAAAAATAAAAACTTTTAAAAAGAGATACAAGTAGTCCTAAGTTTAAGAACAAATTCCGTTCCCACAATCTGTCCTTAAGCTGAATTTGTATGTAAGCCCGAACAGTATTGTATAATAGTGTATAAGTAGTATTGTGTAATGAACTCAAACCATTGTATATTTAACTCAAATCACTGTGTATTTAACTTGAATTTTGATGCCAGGATCATATATGTGCAGAGCCAGAAATTATTAGCCAAGAGTTTGAAAATAAAGTAGCAATAAAGCAGGCTCCATTCTTAACTATGGGTCGTCCTTAAACCGGGCGTTCTTAACCCGGGGACTACCTATAGGCACCCTGGGCTACTTCCTTCAACATAAAACACTGTTCCCAAAAAACCCACTCTACAGCATAGTCTTTGTACTTGCTTAACCCATCTTCCTTACATGGCGGTTTGCAAAAAAAATTAGTGGCAATGTAATGTTCTCCTTAAGCAAAGAGGTGGGGAATAAGGGGTTTCAAACAAGCCTGAAAATCAATTGACAACCCACTGAAATAACAGCGCACTAACATCTGAGTGCCAGAAAATAGCCGGGGAACTCAATTTTGCACCAACTGAAAGTTAAGCCAACGTAGAATTGCCATAGCAATAATCCAGACTGATGCCAGAATCATATACGTGCAGTGCCAGAAATTATTAGCCAAGAGTTTGAAAATAAAGCAGCATATATCAACAATCTGTTATATAAAAAGAGTTTAATTTAAGCCAAAACACACAAAGGCTCATTCCCAGTATGCAAAGGATCAGTGTGGGAAGTGATGGATCTATAAATAAAGAAGAAAGGTATGCTGAGCATGACCAGAATACATTTTCTTCAGCAACTACAACTTGATTGACCACCTGAGTATAGATTATACTATTCAGAAACACAGGGAAAATGATCAGCAAGTATGGAAAGAATTATTACAAAGTATCAAAGGGCTAATCAGTGCAACTGATAGGCAGTGAAGAGCCAAAAGTACAATTTTACCTACCTAAAAATAGAAAATGGAATATGGTTGATGAGAATATATAGACATAGGGATGTTTACTTTTCAGGTGTAGGAAATTCCTCGGTCCACTAGGAACCATGCAAGTCAGAAATAGGCTTCAATCCAAGGATGAGTATCTCTTGGTGTAGTTCCTGAGGCTGGTAATGGTCTACCCTGAGACTACCAACTTTCTGTTTAATGTCTTGGCTCAAGAAGATCTAACCATACAAAAGAAAAGTGCATCACTTGTGTGATGAAATGGTTTCAAGGTCCCCTGGTCCTAACCCATCTTTGCCCATGGATTAGGTGATTTTGGGCTAGTCCTTCTCCAGCAGCTTAAGCTAACCACAGAAATTTTGCTGTAGGACAAATTGGAAGATGATCTACCAATTTGAGCTTCTGGAGGAAAAGTAGAATATAAATCTGAAAAGCAAATAAAAATGCATGGTTGCTGCCAAGACAAATCCTGGGGAGAGGAAGTTATGTCCTTCAGCTGTCCAATATCCTTGGTGGTTCCAACTGGCATCACTCAAACACTGAATGACAAGTAGCATCCAGGTATGTTTCCAGTCCAGGAAGCCAACTGATACGTTGTTTGGTGGTCTCCATTACAAACAAGTGAGTAATCACTAATAATCTACTCACTGACAAGCTCTCAGAATGGTAAGTATTTTCCATACCATACAGGATTAACCCTAGGATACTGGACTTTAACTATTTCAGATTAACAAGAGACTTCCATTCTGTGGTGATGTTAATTGGAAGGATAATTATCTATCTGGTTTTTAAAAAAACAGAATTGAAAGCAAGGAAATTTCCAGAACTGAACATGTGAGGTTTTATCTAAGCTCAGGTTATCTTTCATTTATTAACCATCTTTTTTCTCTCATCCTACATAATAAGACTGCTGGGTCAAAAGTAATTTGCAGCATCTGAATGCCAAAAGCGGAATATTTTAGCATTGACTTTCATCCATTTTGGGTTGTAAATGATCCTTGTTGCAGCTTCTAAGCAGATGACTTTTAAACATATGTCAACAGACTTTTATGGTGTGAGAATCTTCTCTGATTAATTAATCATGCACTTTTTTCAACTTCAAGTGAACTTTCTAATAAAAAGTACTAATTATTTTTTCTGTTGTTTGCTATCATCTTCATGCTTCGTAGTTTGAGTGTACTAATTATAATGTATAAAAAACAAGAAAAGTAGTATGTGTTCTTTGATTCAGACTAAAAGCAGTTAATGTTTATAACTCCCCCCAGTTCTTTTTCATTCTTGCAGTTGCATATTATAGGTTTCACATTGTAAATATTTTTAATGAGGCACATGCATAAATGTAGTTTACTTTTTTTGTAATAATTTGGAAGATATTATAGTTTGGGATAATATGTACTTGGCACCAGTAGAATCCAACCCTTTTATGTAGAAATGTTGTGCAGAACTTTGTTTGCAAATATTGTAACTGTATTACAGTGGGTTGTCCTACTCTGCCAAATCAACCCTATCTTAAAATATGAAATTCTTTTACACCAGCCAGCCCCAACTTAGTTCTTCAAATGTGGTAGAACAGCAGCTACAAATATATATACATAGGTAGTCCTTGCTTAACAACCCTAACTGGGACCGGCAACACCATCGCTAAGCAAAGCGCTCATTAAGCAAAACATCATGTGACCACCTCACTTAGCGATAGCAGCTCTAGCAGTCCCAGTTGTGGTCATTAAGCAAATCACCCCTGGTTGTTAAGCGAGACATCACATGACCACCACATGCTGCTGGCTTCCCCATTGATTTTGCTTGTTGGAAGCTGGCTGGGAAGGTGGCAAGTGGTGATCACATGACAATGCAACCGTCATAAATGCATAATGGTTGCCAAATGCCCAAATCATGATCACATGGTGGGGACCCTGCAACAGTCATAAGTGCGAGGACCACTTGCAAGTTACTTTTTTCAACACCGTCGTAACTTCAAACAGTCACTAAACAAATGGTCATTAAGCAAGGACTATCTGTATATATGTATGTGTACATTAGATTATTTATAAATGCATTTTCCCATAAAACATGGGTTGTTTGTGAGATTGCCTTTTCTCAAGAATATCTGCCCATCCCAAAGGGGATGGTACACTCTAGGTCCCTTCACTAAAACAATCTCATCTTATGGGACCCAGAAGGCACGTCTGCTAAGGGGTCAGGCCCTGCCCCTTCGTATGATCTCCAACACACACACACACACCAGCATCTGGTTGGCCCCAGCCTTGCAGGCCTTTGAAAGGTTAAGACCTGGCTTTTTCTCACATTGTCACGTTGTCTAAATTGGGTGGCCATATAAATGCAAGCAAGACAGCAGGCAAGCAAACAGGAAAGAAAGGTATGTGATCTAATTGTTCACTCGTTTTTTTCTTAATTGCATCTTATGCCAGATAATATACATTCCTTCCAAATCTATTTCATATCACACTGTTTACCTTCCTTTCCGATACTGCTTGCATAAGCCATGTGGACCTTCTTCTCTCTTGTTTGTAACCTTTTCTTTAGAAAGGACCATTTCTAGTTCTTCTGCGGAACATTAGGCGGTTGTTTCATTTATTGCTATCTAAGAATGCATTATTACATTTCTCCATCTGAAATGTGATCTTAAATAACAGCTTGTACCATAATTAAATGTAACTGTGAGAACATTGTTAAAGTCAATGACCCAACACATTAGCAGTTTAAACACATTTTAAGTTAAGTGGATTATGGGGAAAGTAATTGAGGAGACGTTAAATAAGCAAAAGCAATTTATATGAGTGTCCAGAAGTGTTGGATTCATAGTCTGCAGTACCTAAAGTGTTCACACCCATTGTGGTGAAAGGAATCCAGTGCTGGACCGAAACCACAATTCTTTGAGTTTAAATCTGTAGCCACAGGATTGCGGTGAATCTAAGATAGAGTCCTCTGAAGGTCACTCGGCTACAAATTAGATACTCTAATAGCTTCAGAGAGAATAATTACGTTCCTGACATATTCATAGTTATGAACTTTCATGACTTGTGTTTACACTTATTCATCCACTAATCTCAAGAAAGCTTTGTCAAGAATAGGTATGTGCACAGGGCTGGGGTTATTTGTATCATATATTTGGGATTTGAAGGATGATTGAAAATAGCTTCTCTGGAACGTTCAGTACGTTGGCAGCCAAAAAGAAAACAGCATATTCTTTTTAGGATTAGTGAGAGGTTCCATTGTGGAAGACTGGTTAAAATGAATGGAATTAACTGGGAAAAGCTGTCCCTGTTTGCTTGTGTGTGTGTGTGTGTGTGTGTGTGTGTGTGTGTACATTTCAGTGATTTTATTCAGACATTCTTAAGGAAAGAGAAGGAAAGATTTGCTGTTGTAACTCAGCACTGGAAATGACAGAGTAATATAGAGATGGCTCTAATTCTGTTCATTTCAAATTTTGATTCAACGTCCAAATTAATATGCAAATGAGAATGAAATTATATTTCAGTATTGGCTTAATAGTTACCATCCAAAACAGGTATACAAAAATGTGTTGAAAAGGAAGAGTACTGCAAAAATGCTTATTTATATGTAACTGACAAAGCATTTACAAATTTAAATATATTCAAGAAAATGCTTTTGAAAATGCAAAAATAATTTTGGTCAGAAAGAAAATATAGAAACTGATGTAAACATGGGATGCAATCAATTCAAGACCAAGAGAAAATAAGTTCTCACTCCATCCTATAAACTGATCTAAGCTAGTATTTTAACTTTATAAGACCAAAGAAGTATGTGAGAAAGTATTACATAGTTGATTGTATCATATGCCAGCAATTCATTCATTATTGAATTAATTTTACTATTTGGAACTCAAATAAACAACATCTAAACCCTTTTCCTTTTTTGTTAAACAAAATCATTATTTGCCAGACCATAATATAGAAATTTGACCCCATTCTAGTATTAAGAGCACTTGCAACTTAAAAGTGTTGTAATTTATAGACAACTGTTTGATCCACAAACTTGTATGGTTCATTTTGCTGAGTAATTTTAAAACAAAAACAGTGAATGCAGAAGGAGGGGTCTTGATACAAAACCCAGAAGAATTCAGATCGTTAATGTATTCAGGTAAAAGGTCCCACTGGGCAAGAATGCAGAAAACCAAGACACCAAAGTTACAACTGATTTATCCAAGGAAAGTTCACCTGCTCTTGGTGTTTGAGCAGAGTATTAATAGTAGAAAATAAGATATTAGTCAATCCTTGGGGCATCTTATGTCAAGATCAAGAAAAACTTTTATGTGTTGCATTGTTCAAAGTAAGCTCTATCTTTAAACAAAGTTACATTTCTGTTAACATAAGACAATTTAGTCCCAGGGAGAACAGTCATTTTCAAAATTTTAAGGTCTTTGCACAATGAAGAAATCAGACAAAGGGTGAGCTGCACTCATGAAGGAAGCACTAATCACAAATCTAAGATTTTCTGCATGGAACAATGCAAACAATGCACTGTCACATATCTGTTGTGGCAATCCAGTACACAGTGCACAGTACACGCAATGTGCAAAAAAATGGTCAACACTTGGAAATATTAGCCCCAGATTTAAGAGATGTTGCCTCTCATATTTGCCTATACACTAAATTTTTATACAGGCCTATAGAGTTTATAGTTCTGGATCATAAAGTATTGAGATGCCAGTGAAATGGGATATTAATGAGAGACTGTTAAGAGGATCCCATGGACCACCTTCATTGCATAAAAATGGAAGCCCTGGCTGGTGAAAGCGTGTAAGTCATTCTATCAGATATACACCTTCTTTGGTCTCAGATCCTCTGACAGCCATGATGCCAAGGTAGGAATGGGGATGGCAGTAATTCTCTACCTTTTTTGCATCAGCAGGGTGTTTCCCAGTGGCCATTTTCAGGGTTAGCTTTGGGGAAGCAAGCTTCAAGAAAAGCTATCAGAGGGCTGCTGTGAGATGTTTTAGCAACACTTTGCTGATAAAATTGCTCACAACTATCCAGATCTGAACTCCATATGGAAGGAGTCATAAGAGGTATTGCTTTACAAGGGTACCTGTGACTCTTTCCAGCTTGTTGATTATAGGGTGATCTACAGAAAGAGTCCTGCCATCTGTGGGCTAGATTTATGCCCAACCTGGTTTCCACATGAGGCTGAAGGTGAAGCTGGTTGAATGTTTGCATCAGGAAACTGTTAACATCTCATTGGGAGATGGATGGAGGGCAGCCACTGTTAAAGAGGTGGCAGTATGCCCCCTCCTGAAAAATATTTCCATAGTTCCACCCAATTTAGTCAACTATTAGCTGGTCTCAATTTTTCCTGTTTAAGGAAAGTCACTGCAAAGTTGGTGCAATTTGAACTGCAGACCATCCTAGAGGATGTAGATTAAATGGATCCCTTCCTGTCTGGATATGGGAAAGATACAACACTAATATTAGACATCCTAGTTAAAGACTTCTGTCAGGACCTGAATGGGGAGTATGCCCCCCACCGAGACTTTCTAGGTCTGTCAATGGCTTTCAGTACCATCAACAATGGTACCATTCTGGACTTGACCAAATAAAGATCCCTAACAAGTGGCAACATGCATCAATCACCTGGGAATGCAACATCAAAGGTTGTAGCATAAACCCTAATCCTAATTCAACAAAAAGGCTAACCCCTGTGCAACTAGGGATGGAAAGGAAATTCAGGGTGTCTGCATTCTGGAGCATACACCATTTCACAAACCCAGAATTCTGAATTTTTCTATGATAGTCTCAATCTCCTAGTAATATTTAGTTGCTTGGGCTAACTCAGAAAGACTGCTCTTCCTGTATTCTTTGAAAAAGAGCTAGAAGTTCAGGGTGAAAGATGACACCTGATGATGGTAGACATCAGTGATCCTCCTGCGATTGTTCTATTAAAATAAAATGTGCCTTTCCAGTGTAGATTGCCAAACACATACATTTAAAATGCTTTTTGTGCCCCTTGCCCACTTAAAAATACTCAGTATTTTTACTGAGCCTAGATATTTATGTATAAAAGCACCTAAATGTGTGCATATCTCATCAAGCAAATTGAATGCATCTATATCCACTTGTAATCAACGAGCAAGAAATCAAAGCAAATGTTTCTATGGCTAAAATCTTGGGGATTTAGGATAGATGAATCATGACACAGATCTACAGCCTTTTAAAATTCTGAAGGGGTCAACATTCATCCTGAAAGCAAATATATATATATATATATATATATATATATATATTAGGGAAATCAGCCAAGAGGATTCTGAATATTACCAATGTAGATTAATTCAGGCAAGTGTTGGTCTGCTATAACCTTAGCTTTTACTCTTAGTAGCATAGTGAGCACTCTGTCTGGCATGACTAAGATAGAGTTGTAGCACAAGCAGCCACTACAGCTGGCAGAACAAATAATGATGATATTTGGCATATTCATAAGCTTCTTATTCATTTAATCAATTTGCCTTTAAAATGAAGTTTGATTCTGAACACATTCCATGTTCATTTTCTCTCACTGATTGGTGATCATATTTGCTCACTTGGCAGGCATAGCTGTGTGTGTGTGGGAAGTATTTGAGTATGTTTATACAGTGCTATTTAAAATCCTTAGAAACTCAACTACCTGGACTCCATGCCAAAATGGACTTTTGCTCAATCATCCCAACTGGTAAGTAATAAAAATCCTGAAAACTTAGCCATTTTAATACTAACGGCATTCAATGATCCAAGCAGTCCAATCAACCAACAAACTCCCAGCATTTTGATTGGAAATCAAATTGCAGAAGCATTAGTTCAGCTCTCATATGCCCCATGCTGAGTTAGTCCAAGCAATGACATTAAATCCCTCTCCCCAATTTTCTTAACTTTTGCCCCTCTGGTAGGTAGGTAGAGCTTGACCCACAGATGTTGTAATGTTCCAGAACTAAGTCATTTACCTTGCCCTTTCTTTAGCATTCCTGAAACTGTCTCTTGAGCCAGCTGTAATAAATGATGGTGGCTAGGTGGGTGGAAGAGAATCTTGTAATTGATTATTTAGTGTTAAAGAGGAAAAAAATTATCACAGGTGGTGATGGCAGATGTGACAGTCCAGGATACTTGGCAAAATAGAGTGCATATTGGATTACGAAGATACAAAGTCTGATGTGAAGCTGAACCGCTGAGCTTTTCTTCATTTTACTTGCCCCCCTCCTTTATTTGTCCTTTGCTTAATAAAAAAGTTATGAAGTTTTTTTTAAGTCCTAGCTTTTGTTTCTTTTGCTGTTAAATCATTGGCATTGGTAACATCTGTTGTGTGAAATTAGGTGACTGTGAAAGTCTTCCAGTGCAACAATGCCGGCAATTAAATGCTTTAAAATTTAGCAGCATGTTCAGATCTAGAAAAGATGTAAGGGCTACATGATGGGCAACCACCATAGAAACACTCTTTGGCCCAAGGCCAAAGAAGCTGCAGTTCCAGGCAGTGATTCAAAAGATTATTATTATTGCTAATTAGCACATACTAATTATTTCTATGAATTTCCCCTTATTACTTTTTTGTCTTTCCGGATGTTATAAATTATCCATCATTTTCAAAATTGTTAGGATGATCACGATCAGTTGCATGTCAAGTGGGCAGCAATATAAATCAAATTAATATTTAAAAGCAAAGATTTCATGCCTGGGTCCCCAAATTATCACCTACTCCTTAAAATTAAGGAGCAAAAGAGTGGGAGATTAGCATGCTACACAGCAGATTATCACCCTTAAGCATAACCTTTAACTCCAAAAATGCCCCTGGTCCCTATAAACCCCAGAGGAATTGTGAGAGTACACATATGTCCAAATATATCCTGTGAGCCTGAAAGGTTTGGATCCCTCCTTTAATGTGAACAAAAATAACTAGCATTGATATGGTTCACTTTGTGCAACAATACCATCAAAATTATGAAGTAATTGAGCATGAGAAGGGAGGCTTCCATCAAGTCATTGGCTGTGTATTCTGGATTGGCAGATGCATGAGTCTCTTCAAGGGGAATGTATGTGTCGTCCCCCCCCCCATGAACTATAATACACACATCACCACCTTTCAGTAAAAAAGAAAGAACTAGACTATAGTCTAAGGACCTCAAACTAATGGCCTATGGGTCACATACAGGCATCCAAGTCATTTTCTCTAATCTACAACATACCTGTGTAAATGCACACCAAGACAGGATTATGAGTACTGTACTATGCTGATGTGCAGGCTGGTGATAGTAAGTACTCCAAGATGAGGAATGGCTTATTTATTTATCTGTTCAATGTATATGGCCATCCAACTCACCAGAAGCAACTCTGCCTGGCTAACATAGGATTAAAATCAAAACCAGAAAGATAAACCATGGGGCAGAAAAACAACAACAGAAAAAGAATATTACAACTGAGGCCATATTTACGTTCTGAATCATTTCAAGATGGCCCTGTGCAAATGCCTGGGAGAAGAGCCAGATTTTTAAGGCCTTACAGAAGGCCAACAGGTTGGGGCCATCCTAATCTCAGGGAGTATGGTGCCATGACAGAGAAAGTATTCTTTTTGGGTCCCACTAGATGCCATTATTTCATAGAAGGGATCCTGTACCTTGACTTGACTCAGTGGCTCTGCCAGCAACAGCAGGGCTTGGTTGACCAATCTGTGCTACTGAGACTCAGAGACTTCTCAAACTGAGCAGTACCACCTTCCAGAAATCCCCACCTCTTCTCTGCCTCTACAACAGGGCCTGTTTGGGAGACAGTGCTGAGCTCTTGAGGGAGGACCAGCAGGGATATGAGGTTTGGTCATGGAAAACAGGCAAGTTACCTTGCTACTGCATGTAGTTAAAGTGCAAAGTTATAAATAATGGGAAAGGCAGGATAGCAGCTAAAAGACTGAGTGATGCCAAGTTATATAGTGTTATGCAGAAACCAGTACTGTTATGCAGAAGACTGGTGTACAACAACCTTGCAATTAACCAGTGTCTGCTGTATTGAGTTTTTATGCTAGTAATTTATGACGTATTAAAATAAACTGTACTAAGCAAGAATCTGTGTCCTTGGTTCCTACCTGTGACCCAGGCACTGCCTCATTTATTAAGCAGAGAACTAGCTGTTATGGGTTAGAAAAATCCAACCAACCACTAGATGGTACCAAAACGCTTCCTGGAGTTGTTGCTGCCATCAAGTGGCAACTGGATTTTCTCAGCTTGAGGAGTGTCCAAGTAGCAAAACCTTCCTCTAGTTTGCCAATTGATCAGCTGTATTTTGGGATCTCATTTGGCAGTCTCTAAATGAGAATCCCTATGGTCTAATAAAATGTTGTGTAACTAAAGCCTAATAACACCAATAAGATTCTACCCTTCCAAAAAAAAGGGGGGGTAATAAATTAACCTGGGAGCACTACATGGTAAAAAAATTATAGAAAAGGATAGACATGATAATCAGCGATGGACAATGAACTTTTGAATTGAAATGGAAGGAAGGAAGGACATGTTTATGTTACTGGCTGAATTTTCATTTCCTAAAAACAGCAATAATCATGAGATGTGCAGAATACACTCATGAAACCAGGGAGAAATATGAATTTTTGCCTAAAGAGGTTTTCCAAAACCTTTTCATTTTGTAGGTTATGCTGTGATCCTCCTCCTCCTCCTGCTCTTCCACCACCACCATCACCTTCTTTGGTAAAAGTTTGTCATTATCTCCTTTGAATGATTCATCTAGACACCGGGAAACAGGAGTGTCCACAAAGTATGGCAAAAAAAGCCAGAATGGTGAGATCAAAGCTCCACCCATTTTATGTGCATCACACTGAGATTAGCAAAATAAAATCCCTGTTGCTTTTCACAGTGAAAATTGCCCTTGAGTGTAATTGTGCTAGAGTGTTAGCACCCAACTTGTGAAATAACATGCAAATCCTTATTTTTTTTTTAAAAAAAAAACTTTGTAGATGGTATTTATATATCTTTTCTTTCCAGTATTAAGATATCTTTCATCCTCTAAATGGAAGGAGGTATATGATTGTGCAGCTCTGAATCTTTTTGAGTTTTGCACATATCTTTGGGCATGTGATGCAAAAGATAGGGTATGGATTTCACCATGTAAAGTCTGGCATCATCATTCACAAACCCAAGCTTGTCTACTCAGAAGCAAGTCTTATTTATCTCACTGGGACTTACTCCTAAGAAAATCTTTACAGATGAGCAAGACATAGCTCATTGGGGCTGAGACCCAAGCCTTCCCAACTTTGCTGTTGCTGCCAATTTGTATTCTGGCTGGGCTTTATCTTTCACTTGTTGCTGCTTTTTGTGTGCTCTGTCAACCTATAATGGAACTGCCAAGTGCCAACATTTTCCTCTGCTTCCAGGTTTGCACTAATGTTGCTCTCTAGGCCTCACTGTGAATGACTGTCACGTGTAAAAAGAAGGGAGATGTCAGTGTAGAAGCAGCATTGGTTCAAGAGTCAAACATAGAAGGATATAATATATTGAACTTGGCACTTCTGATGTGCTTTGTTGTTGGAGATCTCAACTGGACGAAACATCAACGAAAGCTCAGTGACCGAAAAGGAACAAAGGAATGTTTGATACTGAAAGTCCCAGAGAAAGGTAAACAAAGTAACTGGTTGGTGAGGTCAACCATGGTGCATGCTTATATGTTTGAATGGAAACATGAACTGGATTAATGAAGTTGAGAAATGGTTGATGTATATGTGTTTGTGAGAATAAAACATTCATCTGGAAACAATTCCTGGAGGAAAAAAAATGCCTTCTCATAAGATAGTTTTAAGTGTTTGATGGTGACCTGAATTATGGTCCAACCTGCTTTCTAATCACCTTTTCCCCTCATTTAAGCTTTGATTTGCAGAGAGAAGGCACAGAAGTATATGGCAAGTAGTTTGATGATTGCATTAGCAGCATAGCAAGCAATATTAAATAGTAATTGCTCACAGAGACAGAGTAGGTATGGGGTAGAAAGTACCATTTGGGCATAGAAGCTAACATGATTTTCTTTTGTTTTTGTGAAAAAGGATGCACACATTATACTATGAAAACTAGCAACATTTATTTTCTTCATTCAAAACAACCCATGTTTCCCTGGAAAAATGCATAATTTATTTGAACATTACAGCAAAGAAATCAGATGGCTGGCTTGATAGAAATGAGTTCTCTGCTTTGATTGTCTGGCCCATCTTTTTCCCTTCTCAGTTCTTTTTCCCTTCTCAGTTACTTGTTTCACTACCATTGCTTCTGTTGAGATATCATTGGACATAACGTGGAAGATTCCAGCAGCTCTGGCATGATGCAAGAACGTTCACCAGAAAGGCAAAAAATACTGTCTAGAAATGATCTACACATCCCTTAGACTTCTATGACAATGCACATAAGCTTATGCAAAAATAAATGTGATGGGCTTGAAGGTACCATGAGACTTACTGCAGCATAAGAATTATTTTTTGTTGCAACTGACTAAGATAGCTTTCCCTTAGCTGACAATCTGGGCACAGAAGTGCTGCTTGGATATAATATTTGTAGGATTTTCAGGTACTCAAGATAGTTGGCAAATTAGGCAATAAACTACAGTTTCCCCAATCCCTTTTTTGGTAGCTTCTGAAAACCCCCAGCTTCCAGGGGCAATCAAATGGAAATCTACTGAATTATAGTGATAGTTATAAATTTTTTCTTCTGAATTTTCCCCTCTTTATGGGGAACACACACACACACACACATCACCCCAGCCAATCACAAAATGGTTAAGCACCTTTGTCTTAACTATACCTTTAACTGAAATCATTGAGACAAATGTAAGTGCCATGCAAAAAAATGTGGGTTTTTTCTATATAGATTTCTTTTTCCTGCTCTTCTTGTCATTTAAAAAAAATGAGCACTGGGTTTTGTTTTGTTTTCTGTGTCAGTCTGACTTAACTACTAGCTTTTCTGCCTTAGGCTGCAATTCTCAGCACACTTGTTTTGAAATCAATGGAATTTGTTTCAGATAAAAAGGGTTAAAATTGGCTTCTTCCATGGGCCCTTGCCAGCCTACACAAGGGGGAAGTTTGTCCTTTGGCATCAGCTCCAGTAACTTCAGTCAGCAACACGGGCAGAATTTTGTAAAACTTCAACACATGCTTTAAAGTATTCAATTCAGCACACATTAATGAAGAAGGTCAACGTTTAGACAAATTGTTTTTTAACGAATTCTGTCATTAAAAAAAAACAACAACTTTGTGTAAGGCAGTGATAGATTATAGCACAGCAAAACCAGGGTCTACTAGGTCAGTAGAACAAAGAACTCAGTTGGCACTTCTGGTTCAACTCCCTGTGTTCGAACTCTTGCTGCATTCAAAAACTAGGCCATTTGTTAAGTCAACACACTTTTGAGATCACAATACACTTTGTGTAGGATGTCTACAATTCTTATTTGTTTATGAATCCTGTAGTTCTGCTCCAATGGTGCCTAAGATACTGAACAATAAAGATAATACACTACTAAAAAAATTAAGCCATAACTGAATATACCATGAACTAGTACATGATAAAAGCACAACAAAATAATAGACATTCCCAAAACTAAAATCCATCTCACCAACCACCCCAGCTTAGGCACTAAAGGCTGATTTAAATGAAAATATGCTTTTCTTTGACTCTTTCTGCTGCATATCCTAAAGTCTAATTTGTTTTCTAAGCAAAGATACAGTCTTTCAAACAGCCTAATCCAAGTCAGGTGAGACAATGATCTGCACTTTGGACAAACACAGAGTAGTTACCAGGGAAGCTGTTTTAACAATCTGTAATTGGTACAGAATATGGCAACCTATCTGCTGGCAGATGAGAGCCACCACTCATGTCACACTGGTTTTGCAGGCATTTCACTGGTTACCAATCTGCTTCCAGGTACAATTCAAAGGGCTTGTTTTAAACCTATCAAACCCCTGTAAGGCTCATCTTCCAGGTATCTCCAAGATTATCACCTTCAAGCAGAATCAGTTTAATAGGAGAGAAAATGCTTCAGGTCCCTGCTCTCTAAGAAATTGGTGGGGGAAAGGCCCACAAGTGGATAAAAACATCATTAATTCACATAGCTTTGGGGTAATACTCATGGGCGTCCACCAGCTGGAAATGACAAAATGGCTAATGATATCATAATGCAAAGGCTACCTGCAAAGAATGTGCCTACATCAGACACTGGGAGGCGAATACAGAATTGCAGCATTTACTTGGTGTTACCAATTTGCTGTGGACACTATTGTTTGTGATTAGTTATAGGAGGTGGACATTTTTTATGAAAGACTGATGCTTTTATCATTATATACTGATTGCTATGAGAAGCATTTTCTGCAATTTTGGATGTATACTGTGGAGTCATTTTGGAATTTGGCAATCTACTAAATCTGAAATAAATAAAGGCATTATGATCCCTATAACTGACTTACATATTTTCCATTGAACTCAAAATGTATAATGTGGCTAAATTTGGCTAGCTTGTAATTTATGAAAGCAAATTGGACATAATGGAATTTAGGAATATATGATCTAATGATGTGATATACCTTTCTTTGGCATCATTATGTCTGGTCCTGTCCTTTCAACATCTATTTTATTTTTCTACTTACTGAGAATAAATCAGAGAGTACTTTAAAAAAAAAAAAAGAATTCCTTGGCAAATTCTTCTTGTTTCACATACAGGCATTCTGGCAGATTTGTTGAAGCTCAGATTTAATAGCTTAGCCTAGAGTACTACAACTATTCTGCAGGTGAAATGCCAAAACTATTCACATGCTACAACATTTACTGCATGATTGCTGCAGGCAGCATTAAAGAATATTCCTCTGTTGTTAGGATTTGTTTCTTTATATCAGGCAAAGTATTGTTTGTTTTTTTATACCAGGTGAAATTTGCAAAATCTATGCTTTCAGTGACCACAACTGCATGTTGACAAGTGATCTCTTGTATTCATCACGGGTGTCATAGGCTGAGAAGAT
Source organism: Python bivittatus (assembly GCF_059951505.1). Classification (NCBI taxonomy): domain Eukaryota; kingdom Metazoa; phylum Chordata; class Lepidosauria; order Squamata; family Pythonidae; genus Python; species Python bivittatus. Next base: position 62,709,460 of record NW_028277125.1, on the reverse strand, counting down.
ATCAGGGGAACCTAAGCAGGAGATGTCTAGAAATCATTGTCTTTTGGCTTATATTCAGTAACTGACTAAAAATCAGGACTAGTAAAGTTCACACTAGAAACACAGACACATTGTGAAATGTAAAGAAAACATGAGAAATATTACATCTGTTGAGAAGGAATTTCATAAATGTTTAAGAGAACTACTGCTGTTGGGAACCAATTTTTCTCCATAATAACTGTGAGCAGGACTTGTTCAGTCTATGTGTTTGTTTTCAGATAGGAATTGTCTCTGTATATTTGTGTGCCCATGTGCGATTTTGCTCTCCTTAGATATAAATGCACAGGTAATATTTTTGCAACACAGTTTGTCTTGGAATTCTTCTGAACCTTTACTGTTGCTGCTCCACAAGGAATACAGATAGCATTTTCAATTAGAAATACATAACCCTTGAACCACCTAGGCAGTCCTATTCAGAATTAAAATGCAAAATTGGAAACTCTAAAGTGGCCTCTGTAGAGGCTTAAACATGCCAATTCTGATTTCATATATTTGGACTGCAATAGCAAAATATTTGGAAACATGTTAGCAGTGTGTTAACTAATAGCTTTGCTATTTATTTTAGACAGTAGGTTTTCTATTTAGAGCGATTTATCAGTTGAACCACTGGAAATTAAACTCTTTTTTATAGAAAATTGTTACTGTATGTATATATTCATGAAAGCTGCTCTGAGCTCCTGGAGGAAAGGCAAATAGAAATCAGATGAAATCAAAGCAAACAATAAATAAATAAATAAATAAATTACATAGAGCACAGAGTCTACTGATTATGTTTTATTTACTTATTTATTATTAAAGTTTATAGAGTTCAGTCATGGCCAGTTCTAAGCATCTTACATTCCTGTCTTACAATAAAATAATTAAAATAATGAACATATTAAAAAAATTATCTCATAACATATTGTGCCATGGATGCACAATTATGGGTAGGGAGAATGACCCAAAACTCAAATAAACCATTACCTTAATGTAGGAGGAGATCAGATTATGGAGTCCTTTCGGTTGTCTGAGCTTGGCTCTTTTCTTACAAACGTTTCATTACTCAGGTAGGTAACATCTTTAGTGCTAAAATGGATTGAGGTTTGCTCTCTATTTATATAATGTGGCATGCTTTGCCAGTGCTGGTGGGGGTGGGGGGTTTGTTTTGCTCCTCTGGTAGTTCCTTGATTAGCATACATTTACTGCTTGATTGTGTGCCTGGTGGTAACCTATTACAACCACATGGCATCTCTGTAGCACACAAACCAACAAAATCACTCCAAAATATCTTCAGTAAACCAAAAGACCCAGTTGCCCAAGAAGAAAAAACAGGAGTCATCTACAACATACAGTGTAAGGACTGTAACAACCACTATGTAGGACAGACAGGCAGAAGGCTAGCAAAACACATCCACGAGCACCAACTGGCAGTCAGAAGACATGATGAAAACTCTTTAATCTCACAACACATGGACAGACTGAACCATAGTTTTAACGGGGAAACTGTCCACATTTTAGACCAAGCCAAATCCAAAAATGCAAGAGAATTGTTGGACGCTTGGTATTCAGTCAAGGCAGCAATTAACAGACACATAGAGATAAACAGCATCTACATACTATTCAAAAGAGACAAAAGACCAGAAGGTCGCCTCACCAGCAATCATCACCCAGATAAGCAAAGGTTACCACCAGGCACACAAGTACATTTTGCTTTGCTTTCTGTCTTTCTTTTGCTGGGCTTGCTGTATGTTTGAAAGGAACTTACGCTGGGAGAGTCACCATATGTTAGACATTAAAAGCTCTGGAAATTAGCTTTGGTGGGCAAGTTAAAAAAAATAATGTCGTGTCTTCACTGGACAAAAACATACTGACAATTTTATTGCAAACTGGTATCTATTTATAGTTCATACCAATCCAACTCCACCTATTTACATTGCTAAATCTCTTATGTTGTTCATATATGCCCTACTTTAGCTACCTCCTAGACCCTTATTATTTATTGCCTATTGTTTTTGTTTTTCTATTATTATTTTTCCAATTATTTATTTCAATTATTTATAAAAAGAATATATACATATATTTAAAAATGATTTAGATTAATCATCTTTTAATTTTTTTTATATTATAATTTTCACGGCACAAAAATTAACTGCTTAACTTGTCTTTATAAGACAAGCTTCTTAAAGGCAAGGAAAAAAATATTACAGATTTCATTGTTAAAAACTATAATCTTTAATTTTTTAGTGAAGTGTCATGCCTTTCTTCCAAAGAATTCAAGAGGGACACATGACATTTGTTGCTTTTATTTTATCCTGATAACAATTCTTCAAGGAATTATTCTGAGAGATAGTGACTGGCTCAAAATTTCAATCAGTGAAGCTAGGTGCTGATATGAATCTGGGTCTCAATCTTAATTCAGTGTTCCAGTCACTAAATCACAGTAATTAAATGTTCCCTTGTTCCAGCCATTCCAAGCTTAACTTGCTGGAACAATTCAGAATAGTGCCTGCATCCCTAGGATAGGTAACTAACATCTCAGAACCTGAAACACCCAACAATACTCATTCTCCCAGTTCAACTAAAGGCAGCCTATAAACAGAATAAGTCTTCTATATACAGTAATATTCCCAATTAGAGAAGGACAGAGTTTAGGTATTTACATGTTGTATGCCTAGTTATCTCCAATCATTCAAAGCATTATGGCTGCAGGAAGCTTCACAAGAATTGTACAGTCTGATGAAATGTCAGTCAATGTACATGTAATGATATGTGGGAATGACCTTGGGAGACTGAAGGATGAGCCACAGCCTAGACAACGTTCTGATCAATGAAATTTGAGTCTGAAGGAGGAAGAGTGGCAAAAGTATCTCAGAAGGGACCCTCCCTAGTTTTCAGGAGAGTCAAAGTGAGGAATGGAAAGGGTACTTTCAGACTTCCAAGATTAATGTCAGTCTTGTGGGATAGCTCAGACAAGAAGCACACCCAGGAGTAGTAGCTCTAGCTTTATTGTAAGGCTACATTAACAGAATCTTGCAAGTCTGAAAGTTCCCTTCCCATTTCTCACTTTGATTCTCCCAAAAACTTCCTCCTGTCTCCCAAGGTCATCCCCACATACCATTGCAGTACCCCATCAAAGCAGTTCTTCAAATTGAAGCAGCACTTCCATTCTAAGCATCAAAATTGGATCAGCCATGTTGCTTCAGTCCAGGTGGTTGGGGGGGGGGGGAGTTGTGCATGCACCATATATGTGCAAAGGCCCCTTCCCCCAGATTGAAATGACAGGCCAAATCAAATTGGTCCACATTGATGCTTTGATTTAGGCACTGAGGCAGAACAACTCAATTTTCAGAACTGAGTAACTACCTCAAATCAGATTGCTTTGATGGTCCAGATCAAGGTGATGGTTTACAAGTATACTAATTTCCAGGGACAATAACAGAGAAGCTGCTCAATCAAGAGAAATTCCTTTCTCTTGACTTTTTCACCCTTGCAGTAGATTGGTAAGGTTATTTTAAAAAAATAAAATAAAATAGGGGCTATATTTAGGCATTGCTCTGTTTATTGTATGTGTATGCAGGGAGTCAGGGTGACTTACGAGAAAGTAGAATGAATTAGATCTGCTAATGAGCCTGGAGTTGCATGCAAGACAAGGAATGGTAAAAGTGGCCAAAACATATATATCATCTGGTGTTACCATGTAACTTGTGGGGAGTGCACAAGGTGGTTTCAGACCACTTCTCACTAACCAGTGGTCCACATCGCAGAAGCCATTATGGCAACTGACACTAATTGGACCCTGTGTTGGCAGTCTCAGCAGAGAGGTTGAGAATGGGGAATTCCCATCTGATCTCTAACATGTGTCCTTTTGCTAAAGACTTATCACATCCAACTGAATCGATTCCACCATTCAGAGAAGAAATGGGACAGACAATCAAATGCACAGCATAATAAAAAACAGAATAAATGGAAGCTCTCTACTTTCAGCAAGAACAGAATCCAACAAAACTAATTTTAATTTAAATCACGTATCAAAAGCTTCAAACTGCCTACTGGCAAATGGGAAGACTTTAAAAAAACAGGTATCATCTGGAAAATTTTAGAGCAGCTTTACATCTATATCAACCAATCAAAATGTATTTACAGTCCAAGAGCAAACATTACACATATATGTGGTTTGATTTTTCCACCTCATCATGTAGAGAAGCATCTATACAAAGAAAAATGAAAAGGGGGCTTACAACCATTTTAGTAGCATACAAATAAAAAAGAAATCACACATTCAGGCCATTCATTCCCAAATATGTTCATTTTCAATTACAGGATGTCCTAGGGACTAATAGAGAGATTTTCATAAGTAAAAGAAATCCAGCTCCAATGCAGGCAATTATTCAGCTAGTAGGCTATTCTTGCTGTTCTAGTAATATTTTAAAACTATAGTTTCTTGGGAGTTTTTGGTTTTCATTTGGGCATGTGTGAATTTTTTCATCTGGCTGTTCACAATATATTTTACAAGACATTCTAGAACAATTATGCTGAGTACAGATTTACAAGCCGCTCCCACAAGACTCTTCTGCCTCTTTAGGTGCTGGGTAAACAGTTTAATGCTGTGGGCATGTGCCTTTGCAACCAAGAGAGATAATTAAGACTTTTTCAAAATCCAGGGTCTTCAAGATGCATGAGACTACATTTTCCATCACTCCCAGCCAATATGGGTAGAGGAGGGTGAGAGGGGTAGAGGGACATCGATGCAAACACTGTAGCTGAATTCATATTGTACACAGAGAGCATGCTTGCTGTAGAAAATGTAAAGGAAAAACAATGAACAATGTCTGCAAAACAAAGGGTTTTCGCTGTAGTCTACCTATTTTAAGGCCCCTTCAATGAATTTCCATTTGCCTTTAGGCCTTTTCCTTTTGGATATTCTACCCAGTAGGCATATATCTACTTCTCCTTTTCACCACTCAGGACACTGAATGCAGAGCAGTGGAGTAATTAATAAAAACTAGGTACTTAAAGTATTATAAAATTAAATTTCATTGCATTAATATTTACTATAATTATATCATTTCAGATATATTAATTACCACTACTTAAGTTCTGGCTGCATCAATTTCTTTTCACCTGCCAAATCACCTGGACACCTTTCAGCTTCCTTATCTCCAGATGCCTCTCTGGCTACAGGCCTACATTAGCTTTCTGAATGTGAGTAGGAATATTAGTTTTCTGATCTCTGTGGGAAGGAATGGGAATAAACAGGTTTTCAGAAATTCTGAAGGGGGGGCAGGAAAAAAACTTATAAGCTGAATTTTTCTGGTGTTTCTTTCCCTCCGTCAGATGTCTACTCGGGAGGAAAAGACCAAAAGAGTCATAAGGGCTGCTCTACTCATGAGTTTTTTCAGATACCAGTTCCACATGGAAAATTGCATGCAACTTCCAGCAATTCTACCACATCAGACAAATATAACCAATATGTAAATGAGACTTTACTCATAACTTCATCCCTTTCTCCACTGTCACACACATTGATTAAATAAGGAATTCTCAGTTTAATAAGAATTTTCCATTTTAAACAAAATAAACTAATGAATAACCCAGGTTTAAAATTTTGGCTTGTTTGGAAAGTAACCAGATGATTTAAATTTTAAAAAAGGGGAGGGGGGGGCTATATAGTTAGCTAGAGAGTTCTTGATTTAATCACTTCCCTTTGTATGAAGGGAAGAATTAAATGGTTCAACACTTATGCAAAATTTGTGTCTTAGCTATTCAAACAAGCAATCATGTGAGGCAAATACATAACCTTGTTATGATACATATTTGTATACATAGTGTAAATTTATGAGTGGTAAAATAAGCATGAGAACCAGTTTTGTGTAGTGGTTAAGGCATCAGGCTAGAAACTGGGAGACCGTGAGTTCTAGTCCCGCCTTAGGCATAAAGCCAGCTGGGTAACTTTGGGCCAATCACTCTCACTGAGCCCTAGGAAGGAGGCAATGGCAAACCACTTCTGAAACCTTGCCAAAAAAAAAACTCCAGGGACTTGCCCTGGCAGTCAATACTGACTCAAAGGCACAAAAAAAAAGAGTCCTACACAAAAGAAATACCTTTTGCATATCTGTACCCATCCATGAAGTTCATCATTTGTGAAACAGTTCCAAGGCCTTTCTCCATTACTAAATTAAAGCATTCTGCACCCATTATTGACCTAACAAAAATTATGGCACCATCAACTTTGCTCATCCTTCCCTCTGTTTCCCTGTTCTAAGTCCCTACCGAATAGGATTGAACCGATTTTGGGTGTGATCACATGACAAGCAAAGCAGATTCCTTCAGATTCCTCCCCTCCCTCTTCAGGAAATCATCAGCCAGCAGGACAAACACCTGCCAAACTGGGCACTGCAGCAGGAATGGAAAGGCTCTGACACCAGGATGATATCAGGCATCTCTAGGAGGCTTTAGCTAACCCTCCTCCTACACTCTCTCTAGAAGCATAAAGCACTTCTTCTCCTTTCCCTATACACTCACAATTGTTGATCTATGGATTTCTCCCTCACTGTTACACTGCAGTGCTCTTTCAGGCCCCAGCAACGTTACATACCAAGCAGTCTTACCATTTCCTATGTTGCTGTGTTCAGCTCCTCAAGGAATGAATAGCGGCATAGCTGTGGAACTCACTAACAGGGACTGGAAGGAGAAGGGTGTGCTCACATCAGCCTGAACCACCCATCTGGCACCGCTCTGCATACTTTTATTATTTGTCACCTGACTTAGCCTCTAACTTCAGAGGTACTGAAGTCTAACAGATATGAGGATGTCCTTGAACAGTGTTGAAATTGGGGGAAACTCTACTTTAACATCAGCACAGCTAATGATGACTCAGATCTGATTCACACATAGGCTAGGAATGAGATAGAGGCAATATCATGGAGCCATGCAGAAAAAAGAGATTGCCAGGACATGGTTGAGCCATGGTCAGATGTACCAACTGAAAGTTTGGTTCACAAAAATTATTTGACATATGTATGCTTATATCTAAGGATTTAAAAAATATTCTGCCCTTCCAGCATTCAATCAATCCCCAGGGTGATTAATTAAAAGCATGCCAACTCCAGTTCGATTCTTATATCTTGATAAACTAACAATATGGTGGGAACCAAACCTGAAAATAGCAAGGCAATCCTTTTGTTGGAGAATATGTGAGGAATGTGGATATTTTAGATTAGTTAATAAGATTAGATGATTTTTAGTTTTTATTTACTTATTTAGCTATTTGGGACCTGCTACATAAATACTTTTTGCCGAAAAGCATGGAGTGACAATATATTTAATTAAAATACCTTTGATGTTTAGATATCAGCCAACAGCCTTAAATGCTTCAGAACTCCATCTATTTATAGAAAATTGAACAGATCTTTACAAAATAATAAGCCTGCAATTATTATTTATAAGTGGTTGTTATATTGTTTAAATATTTAATAGCATAGGGAAGCATAGGATAAGAAATTGGAATATTCAGTACATCAGCAAGAATGAAAAACTATTTGGGCATTCATAAGTCCTTTCTCTATAAATATAAAATGCCTATTAATTAAACAGACATATTTTGCTTATATCAAACACCTATACATCTTTCTAAGATAAAATTCAGAGTTTTAATCAATATTTGGAGATGCTGTACTCAAAATACCCTAATGGTTCATTACGTGCCATAATGGCTCCATTTGGGCAAAAAGTAATATACTAAATTTGTTATGGAAGAACCAATGATTTTTGTAGATGCTCATGTTGTTTTGAATTATATGGCGTGATAACTACCATGGGGTCAGAGGAAATGGATATTATGCAACCTTATTATGGGTCTTTACAGGAGCGCGAGGGAAATGCTGAAACATGTATCATGAGACACAAATATCTCAGTTTATGTTCTTGTGTCAGATGTCACAAGAAAAAAAACTTTAGAAGAACATATGTAAATATGGTAACGTGATCTGGCATCAGTGCAGATATCTCTGGTACTTTTGATAGCAAAAAAAAATTGATATTACAAAGGTGGAAGATAGCTATTTTTGACAGTTATATAATGATCTGAAGAACTGACTTTTCTTTCCCTAATTGATCAAGTTTTCTGCTACTGTGAGTTTTAACTAACGGACTTTTTAGGAATTTGATCTGTTTAGGTTACTCTTAATGTTTAATTTTCCATTTTTCTCTTTTCTAAAGAAATGGTAGATATAAGCAAATATAAATATAAACAAATTATAAGTTTAATTGAATCATCTTCAGGTGAGGAATATGTAATTCTTCCTTTATCTTTTCTTACGTATTTCTTTTTCTTCTCCCAAGTAATAAAAAAATTAAAATAAAAATGACAGTAAAACAAATGAAAAGATATTATGAGTACAAAAGAATGGAACCAAAACAGTGAGCAGAGATGATACAACTAGTGAAATATCATTTCAGTTTATCAGATGAATTTAAAATAACTGCATCAATATAGACACTGCTCCATAAAGTTACAAGCGTACACAACTCCAAATATGTACTTCTAGAAGTTCACTTAACTTTCTGTTCCCGCAGCTCACCATGGCAGAACAGGCAAACCAATTTTAAATTGAAAAATAGCTGTGGTAGAAGACGATGCCTCCAGGAGCAAAGAGGCCTCCTCAAATTGTTTCTGTAGAACATACCTAGATTGTCTGCCAGGCTCTCTTCCCAAATGGCTTTCCCTTGTCAATCCTTGCATGGGATCTGTCTTCATTTCTTCCTTCACCTGAACGAAAAACAAAGCGAAGTAATGCCACAACAGCATCATGGGTAACAAGGAAGAAATATTTCAGTCTATGAAATTAAAGCAGATAAAAGGCATAACACATAAAGGAAGAGTATGACTGTTTGGAGGCATTATGATAAATCATGGTTTATCATGATGATAACATGCTTGATTCTCTCCAGTATATATGCTTTCCTATCTTCTGGCATACTTGCAGGGCCACAAGGAGACAGTTAAGCACAGTTAAGGGCTATGCTTTCTATTACCTACAGTTTAGTATCTAACAAAACCTAAATTGTTGTTGGCATCCATGTAAAACAATACATTTCCTAACTCATTTTCTAAAATTGGCTTGTTTCAAATTGTTGTTGGAACAATACATTTCCTAACTCATTTTCTAAAATTGTTTCAAATTACTGTATCTAAAGTTAGCCACAGTTGTTTAATTTCAGATGGAAATTAAAATTGTTTCTGAACTCCACACAGTCATGTTAAAGGGAAATGGAGTAAAACACTTTGGGAAAAGCTAGATTCATTCCTATCATGGCAAATCATAGTAACAGGTACTTAATCCTTCAGAATTAGATTGTCTTGTTTCGGGACACATGGATTATAATAGAAATGTCTGTACATGCTCAGTTCCAAATTTAGTGGGAACACTCAAAAGGATCCAAAACATTTATTTAACATGGAAAAACCACATAAACAGAGTCATGTTTTAATTTCCTGACAAATTATTCTGGTTTCTTATCAAGATCAGCATCTATCTGAATTTTCACATTAACAACACAAATATTTGCTTCCAATTTAAACTGAATTATAAGAGTGGGGATTGGAAACGAGGAATACAGTTGATGCTGAAAATGATGTAATCTTGAACTGATATAAGATTCATTTCAAAATAACAAACATTTAGCTAAACAATATAAACTAGGAAGTCCTTACCTCTAACCCTAACCCTAACCCTAAGAAAAAAGCAAGGGAGGGAGGGAGGGAGGGAGGGGAACACTTACAATCCCTTTCTTCCTAAAAACTGAAGAGAGAGTGATTATCAAATTTTCCAGTTATCCAAGATTACAAGTAAGCATGGCAAAAGATTTGCAAAAGAATGGAATGATCTAGGAAGGATAATCCACAAAATTCAAAAATAAAACAGCAGGCTGCTTGCTTGTTTATTAAATTTTACACATTTCAAAAGGAAAGTAATCAAATGTAAGTTGCCAGTGAAGTTTACAGTTTTTGCATAGTTCCTTTCCCATGTTGAATTTGGGAAGTCTGGAGAAAATGTTTGGTTCTTTTGAACAGAATTCAAGTAGTGAATTGGGAACCTGCTAAGACAGGGTTCCTGCTTGCATCAGGCTTCTGATCACATTACAATGAAAAATGAACAAAAGCCTCTTAAGTAGTTTTCCCTCACTGTGGACAGGATGAGAGGGTAGAGAGGTTAGGAATAGGGATACAAGTCCCTTCTCTAGCTGTAACCCTCATATGAGCAGGCTGAATGGCTGCATGAGGCTAAAGCAGAACTAAGAAATAGATACAACTTTTGGCATATAAATGTTAGCTCTGGCAATTGATGAATCACAAGGAGATAAAAGAGCTCCAGAATGCCTTATGTTTTGAATTATGTCTTTGAACTGATGGATCTGGCTGATGAATGTAAGAAATGGGAATCATTAAGTTGCCCACGTCTCTGCCTGTGGCTGGCTCTTTGCCAGATGTACCTGGGTTATCAGTTTTGCCATCAGTACAAGGTACAAGCATTTGCTATTCACTTTGGCAATATTAGAAAGGGAAACGTTTCAGTGCCTACACTTAGAAAATGAAAATCAGGAGGAGTCTGGTAGCACCTTTTCAGTTTAACATATTTTATTAAAAGGCACAAGCTTTCGTGAGCTGCAGGTCACTTCATCGAATGCATTGGAATGGCTAAACTGATATAGAATCTGAATTGGGAAGAGGCCAGGCGGAGTGGTGGTGGTGGTGGTGGTGGGAGGAGACAGGTGGTTATGCAGAGGCAGGTTACACATGAGACAGATTACAAATACCTTATCAACTAACAGTGGTAACGTGTTAAAAACCCATTGTGTTCATTTATACCAGTGTTTCTCAAACTTGGCAACTTTAAGATGGGTGGACTTCCCATGGCTGGCTGGGGAATTCTGGGAGTTGAAGTCTATCCGTCTTAAAGTTGCCAAGTTTGAGAAACACTGATTTAAACCTTCAGAGATAGCCTGAAATGCTATCTCCATTGCATCTGGTAAGTGAGCTCTAGCTCATGAAAGTGGATGCCTTTAAAAACATTTGTTAGTCTGCAAGGGTGCTATCCAACTTCTGATTTTGGGATACAGTGTTTTCAAACTTGGCAGCTTTAAGGTGGGTGGACTTCTGAAGATGTGGGGAATTCTGGGAGTTGAAGTCCAGCCATCTTAAAGTTGCCAAGTTTGAAAAACATTGTTATAAACTAACATTCCGCCTATAGTGTCTTATCAACTGAAGACACTTAACACTGATTTGCTACTTTAGGAGAATTATATTTGGAAACATTCAGACATTTGCTTACAGATCATCCAATCTCAAAATAAAATGTATGTTGTGAAGTAACTGGGGAGGAAGAAGGAACTAGAAAGCCATTTTAGCAGTTTATCAATGTGCCCTGTTCCGTATCTCTGTTGCGATGTGTAGTAACTCATTTGGCCTCAAGCTTACCTCACTTTGCAGTGTGTGGGGAAAATAGTTTGGTGCAGCTCTGGTTGTAATAAATCCTTCAAAGGAGGGCCTTATAATGGAAACTCTGACAGGCTCTTACCTACAGCAGTGCTAGCAATCTCAGCTAAACACTGGATCACACAAGAGAAAGGAATCTCTTGTATTAGAAGCTCCTATTCCTATGACAGGCTTGAAAAATCACAGTAATCATACAAGTCATTTGGGGGCTGCCCATTCATGAGGGGGAGAAGCCATGGTCTTTCAAATAAACATTGCAAGATTGCTTATTTCCTCTTAGATTTAATTGAAAGAAAAATGGCTGTAGCCTTGATACTCCATCAGTATGACCTATCATATTTCTCTATCAAGTACTAGAAAGGAGAAAATATACATCAGCTATCAGTCATTTTCCTTGAAAACTTCACCAGCTCCTGGGAAGGTTTATCTATCACATAAAAAAAAAAAAAAAAAAGTTTGAGAAGAACTTCTGACTCAGTTATCATTATTTTCCCATAAACACTACTACAGATTTAACTGAGATTGTCCCACTGGTTTAAAGGAGGGGGGTGGCTTAACAAAAGAAGGCCTAAAATGTTGAAATAGAATAAAGTCAGATTTAGAGGCAAAGACAGTGCTTTGATGTGTCCTCCTTCTTTTGGTTACACCCAAGTTCATGGGAGATAAAGCTAGGCATCATATAATTACAAAAATCTTCTTATATTCCCATGAAATTAATTTTGATTTGATGAAAAACAGACCTCCTGCAAATGGGCTTCATACAATCCAAAAGATAAGGAGTCATTCTCTTATGATTTTAATTTACTAAAGATATTAGCATTCAAGTACTGCATTAATAAAAATTAAGTTCCTCACGTTCAGCTCCATTTTTTTCTATTTTTTTCATTGCTCTTTTCCCTTCTCTCTATATTAATTGATTTCCTCAAGAAGGAAGGAGCAAAAGAAGATCAACACAGAGAGCAATGTTTTGAGGAATTCAGGACATTATCAATACAAGCAAATCCATTTCTGTTTTTATTGCCACCCTTCCTTTAAAGTGTGCAAAGAACTGTACTTTCATTTCAGAAAAGACCTCTTAAGCAAGCTTAGGGCTACCTAAAATTCTTTATAGCTAAGCAGAACATGAACCTAGTTTTTCCTTACCCAGGCTTCTTGAATTATTGATTGACGGGGGGAGGGGAGTGGGCATAAGCATGAATTGTTTTTATATTGAAATTTCACCTAGGCTATCCTTAATCTGTTAGATTATACTTGGCTTATAAAATAAGAATGTCTTCAGAATAGATTGAAGTAGTTTGTATGTAGAATTACCCAAATTTCATTAAGAGATAAATCCTAATTGGAAATTTAACCTAGGATTAGGTTTGCAGGGAACATGACCAAAGGGACCACTATATCTTCATCAGCACTGTTTCCCACCACTGGGCATATTTATATAGGGAGTACACCCTCTATGCTTTCCTTTGATGTGGCAAATGGGATAAATATGTTTTACATCAAGGAATTTACTCTCATAGAGGAAGTTTGCCCTACAAATGTGCCTTTTCAACAGATGGTTAGCAGAAGATAAGACTATGAAAGCAAAGTAGAAGGGGGAGATTTTGGGTTCACTGTCTTGTTGTCGTGTGAGTGTTAATAAATGCCATGGTCCCCCCAAACAGAGAACTGAGTCCATTGGTGTCCTGCCCAGCTCTAGGAGAATTGATATGCAACCCAATATGGCCAAATTGACCTGTTTGATTAGAGAAAGGACAAGATCTACATTTATTGCTGACTGGAAACCCCTTATGAACTTTTGATCTTTATGGTTCTGATCATTAAATAGGATACATTTTATTTATTTTATATTTATTTATTTATATTTCAAACTTGTCACCACCCATCTCACTACAGAGTGACTCTGGGAGGTTTACAGTAAAAGCAGAATAAATATTAATTAAAATAAATAAATAAATATTAATTAATCAAAATATACTATAACACAAACTTCCTATGTAATACTTCCAAGAGGCTGATGTTAATTAGATGCTAATAAACTCGGGGAACGTCTTCAAGGTGCCAGCCATCCCCAGGGTCGGTTGTATCTCTTCTCGCCCCATGCAAGTTGGCAGAGCCAGGTCTTCAATTCCTTCTGGAAAATTGGGAGGGTAGGGGCCCACCTCAGCTCTGAGGGGGGAGATTATAGAAAGAAGATATATAATAGCATAGAATAAAATTATATTAAACAGAGATAGAGAGAATTGATATGCAACCCTAACATAAAAAGCAGATCCCCAGAAATACAGACAGTTGAAAAGTTAGAGTAAGAGCAATGGCAAACTCAGGAGTATTTATTTGCAAAGTATAAAAGGCCCATCTGACATTCTACAGTAAGGTTGATGCTTTGGCCTTGGTGCATACAAAGTTAACTTCAGTGTCGCTTCCCATAATGGATTTAGGCAATCAGAGTCCTTGGGCTTTCCTTCATCAAGATTTTGCCAAAGGATTCATGAAAGTAAGGGCACCCAGATAAGCTAAGTTATTGTCTTATCCAATCTGCTTGCTAGATCAATAGAAGGACAAGAGATACTCTACCAATCTTTTCAGCCTTGCTCCTCTTACCTATTGCAGGAAGCAGGAAAAGTTTTATAAGGTGGGAAGAGAGTATAACAAAGGGTTTACTGAAGCAGTGGTATAGAATGGAATGTGCAGCCACTGAAATTTTTTCAGCTTGTTTTTATTTTATTTTGTTTTTAACATAATATTTCTCCAATAACACATTTTGTCCTTCTATTTTTAGTCCTAAATAAAATTACTCTGCACATGAATCACTTCATACAGGCATCATATCTGGGTAAGGATCTGACAATTTCCAACACTTTTGAATATATATATATATATATATATATATATATATATATATATATTATTTTTTATTTTTTTTTACTTGTAAGACCTCTTCTCCCTGAAGAAAATTCAGTTGAGATCTAGCCAACAGTGATCCTGTGAACTGGCCGCTTGCAACCACTAAATTTAGTGAACTATAGTACTATGGACAAGCTAATTCTGCCTTGCTTTTAACTCAGTGCAATTTATGGCGTTGCAAAATTATATATAAATTTAAATACATTTAGTCCTATAGAAAAATAGATTGCATAGAAGTCTATTTTGTCACATCAGTTGAAGTAAATGTAAAGTAATAGATTTCGCTTTAGGGAGTATAACTGTCACATCATCAATACCACTTCATGCATTTACTACATATTCACTTAAAAGTCAAGAAACATTGTAAATCTCAGAAGCAACTAGGCAATCTTAAACTCTCTGCATTTCCTCAGATCTGTCTATATCACCCTACTCTTCATGCAGTGAGAAAGCAGTGTGAAAATAAGGCTTGATTTTGGAAAGATGTGTTTTTAATTTCCCTTTAATTGCCTGTCTTTTAATTTTGATATTGGCATTTGGTTGTCTGGAAAAATCAAGGTCTTCTGGATCAAATATTGTGGAAGCAGCTGTATTACAAGCTTTTCAGTATGGCCTGCCAATGGCTTTAACCTCTAACCTGCAACATTAAGCATAAGAGATCTTTATGCTGCCACTGTGCTGAACTAGTCCTGGGCTGTTAAATATGCCAAATGGAAGTGTGCTCTAGATTGGTGTACACAAAAGACTTAACAGAAGCATTGCTACACTGTTTCCAGGAGGTAGGCCAAATCACTGCAGCACTGAAGTATTATTACTAAAACCGTAAGTCCAGGATTTTGCAACCGCCTCTTTGCTCAATGTGAAAAACTGTTTGTGATAAATAAAAGACCAAAATACATAAAATACAGTATTTTATAACTATATGAAATAAAATGCATACGGGACCTAAAATAAAGAACAATAAACTAGTTAATAACATAAATGACAATACCTACAAACTACAATTAATTTGAGATAACAATAGTGACATTAGAGCTACTCTACAGCAACCGCCACCGAACAAAATTTAGCAATGACCTTAGATATTTCAAGGGAGCTGTCTACTAATAGAAATAATACCGTTTTTCCATCTGACCAGTCGAGTTGGCCAGCTGCCTAGAGGACTATATATTTTATTGGTATATTGGTATATAGAACAATGAAACAAAACATGTAAAAACAACTATATTGAGCCTTTCAAACAACCACAGAGAAGATCTTGCAGAGCAATGTTGTTGTATCTGCCCTATAAATCCATAGATGGCATAGCATTGGGTCTGTCCTGTGAGGAGAAGACAAAATATCATTAAAATAATTGGCTGGCATAAATGGCCTTCCACATAGGCTATCTATATAATAGTAGGGGGCTGGAGTTTGATTTCTCTGTATGCTAGAGTGAAACACAAGCTGTGTTATTTCCAGAGAGACTTTCTCATAATCTTATTGAAGCAGAAAGTGGGCTGAAAAACCATAGTAATTTAAATCTGTATCCATGCTTTGCGTCCAATTGAACTTGTCTGAGAGATCATAGCCAGCAAGTTATTGCACATTTCTCTATGGAAGGCCGAGCAGTTTCAAGATGCATCAGTGCCTTTGCAATGCAACAAAATACACAAAGGATCATCAACAAAATACACAAAGGATCATTCTTATAAACTTGGACTAATTCTTAAGCTCTTAGGTCCTTATCCCGGCAGAACTGTGCACCGTCAGGCATTAGGCTTAAGACCCTCGCCTTAAAGAGTTTTACTGCTGCCAGGACAAAATTAGTACAGCTGACAGATCAAGGTTTTGCATTGGACTTTTCTGTGTGTGCAGGCTGATGGTTTTTTATTTGGTTCTTCCAGGTTAGGGAGGGGTGAAAGATAACTCCTAAATATTTGAAAACCTTCACTGGCTCAGTGAAGATATTCTTTATTTTCTAATTATGCATGTAACTGCTGGATCTCTTGTAAAAACTACCATTTCACTTTTGGTATAACTGATGTCTAATTCGTCATTGTTACAGTAGGTTGCTCCACCTTAGGTTCATCTGAGACAGTGTTTCTCAACCTTGGCAACTTTAAGATGTGTGGACTTCAAGTCCCAGAATTCCCCAGCTGGCTGGGGAATTCCGGGACTTGAAGTCCACACATCTTAAAGTTGCCAAGGTTGAGAAACACTGATCTGAGATAAGATAGGATAACCAAATCATCAACATTTACCAGTCTCAGAGGATGGAGCTCATTCTTTTTTTAACTTGTGTAATAGAACTAACAACAAAAAAAAAAAGGTAAATGCAGTAACAGGGGAGCAGGTATACATCATGGCTAGATTCCTTTGTGGGTAGGTATAGGGTCAAGTCAGGCCATTTGAAGAGGTACAGCTGATTTGCATGTAAGCATTTTCATGTAGCAGAATAATTGAATAGTAATGATCTACAATCTACTGTAGAAGATGCTAACTTGGCCTATAATCTCTCCCTTGGTATAGAATCAAATGTTGCCTTCAAATCAAGGTGGCATTTAGAACCCATCGAGGGTGGTTAGGATATTTGTCTTCCAGGTGCTATAAAACTATGCATTGGTCTAGTGTTGCCTGTCTGGTTCTAAATCTGTTGTTTTCTACAGCAAGCATACTCTTGTGTACTTGTGTTATACAGTCCACAAATTTCCCATGTAGGTATTTAACATTAAGGTTACTAATGATATGCAACAGACTAATTGGGTAATAACTGGCCAGGTCAGTCTTGGTGCCTTCCTTGAAGTTTAGAATAGCTAATTGCTCAGCACCACTCCTTTGGCATCTAAAATGAGTGCTCTTTGTAAGTAAAGGGGGTTTCTGGTACAGACACCCACCAATCATAGTTTGATTTTATAAGTTCAGGTAGAAGCCAACCCCTCCCCCCCACTCCACCCCAACAGCTTTACAACGATTTTAAATGGCTGAGAAATAGGTATTCGAGGCCAATCAGATAAATATTCTGTAACTGGGGCAAAGGAGCTCAGGTATTAACACTAAAGAGAGATTGAAAGTGCTCCAATCATGCCTCTGATGTAATTAGTTTGCCTGTCCCACTCTCAAGTTGCCAGACAACGAACTCTTCTGAGTTCTTATCTTTTGTAACTTGGCCTACTTTATTTCAATTGCCCATATGCACTTTTTTTTTCTTTGTGAGGAGGCATTAATAATGTTTTTTTATTATTATTTTAACTAAGGATAATCTTCACAGATTGAAAAATATCAATTATATTTTAAACACTTATGTAAAGACTTGTAACCTTTTCCCATGCAAGGCTGAAAGTAGCCCTTAATGTACATGCAGAACCTACATTGGCTATAAATGCATTTTTCTCAGGATTCTCAGTCACACTAGCAACATTGATACAAAACACAAAAGCAAGTTAAGAGCACACAGCTAATGTATATAAGATTTAAAATTTAGCACCATCAAGGAAAATACCTCATCTTCAAACTGTAGTTGGAAGCTGGCTTCTTTAAAGCTAACTATAGTTAATATTAACCAGTTTGTTGATTCAAATGACTCAGGTTTCTATAGATGAACAAAAATGGCAGCAAACACATCCAAATACTTCTTCTCAGCAAGAAATGAGACCTCACAAATGAAAGGCATTCTGCAGCTTATTTTGTCAGACTAAAATGTGCTTTAATGTGACATCCAAATTGAATCAGAAACAGTCAAGGGATAAAAGTATGAATTATGTAACTGAATGTAAAAAGGGAATCAAATCAGGGTGATTTGGAAGTTTTGATTAAAGCAACATTTTACTTAAACTTCTGATGACACATCCAAGCAGTTTTCTTTGCCATAATTCCTGTTTTCAGGATATTGTTGAACCTCCTAGAGCCCCAGAATGCTCTAGTAGTCTCCCATCCAAAATCTAACCAGGACCAACCCTCCACGTTTGATCAAATTTGAATGTTTCAAACCTGTTCTTTCAGGATTTCCAATCATCAGAAGTAGTGCCAGATTCAGAATATTCTCCCTGTCTTCCCCAAGGTTTCTACCCATTTCCCATCTGTTCCTGTAGCATCCTGAGTCTTCATTGCTGTACTACTACCCTCTCTCCTGCCAGTCAGATTATTCCCCTTTGACTCTTCCTCTAATACTTACTTAGTGGCTTTAGCCCACCACGCATTAAATCACCAGTAGTGTGTTGGAGGTATGACTTCAGTGGCACTGACTCTTCAACCCTCATGTATGTATCTATGTATGTATGTATTTTATTAAAGTTAGAGGCTGCCCAACTCCAGATAATTCTGGGTGTCTTACAGTCGAAAAGAACCTTGAATTGTACCTACAAGCAAACTGGCAACCAGTACAACTCACAAAGCAGCAGCAGCAACCATATTCTGGAGCAGTTGTAACTTCCAAGTGGACTTCTAGAGCTGCCCCATACAGAACAAATTGCAATAGTCCATTTGAGAGATGATTAAGGATGAGTGACAATCTAGAGGGTGTCCCAATCTAGGAATAGATACAGTTGGTGCACCAGATGAATTTGTGTAAATGCCTTCTTGAGCAGGAGGTGTGAGTCAATAACAGTCCCCAGACTGCACACCAGTCATGAATGGAGAAGACCCACAGAACCACAACAGCCAATTCAAGATGTATTCTGTGAGTCCTCTTTGTGGACTCACTCCTCCTGCCCCTTTCTTTGAGGTTGCTTATCTGAGGTCACTTTCTTCTTTTTTCCTTTCCAGGTACATACACATGGAATACTTACCCTCTGATTACCTGGTAGGATATATTTAGTTAGGTGCTTAAATTTTGCATATCTCTATAATTTCCTCAAATCTCCTTTCTGTTATAGTTAGAATACCTGATTTACAATCATTGCTCAGGTAGGATTCCCACCACAGAAACATTCACATACACTCACAAAACGCCTTCATTTATTTATTTAGCATATTTATATAGCCGCCCATCTCACGTAAAGTGGCTCTCTTACTTCCAATATAATGCCTCTGGGTCAAGATGGTGGGTGTAGCTGAAGCTTTGGCTGGGGCTTTTGCAACTGGCTGCCTCCTCAAAGTTTTAAAAGGAAAAGACTATTGCAATGACAATAGCACTCGACGTTGTTATTGTACCAGTTTCCTGCCATGTTGTTGCCTTCTACGTATACCACTGTCTCTGGTGATGATGGCCTCCCTCCCAGTTCTTTGCAGTGGTTGTCATCCCCACTCATGCATCAAAGATGCTTCATTTACAAGACTGAAACAGCTAAAATTCTACATTCAAACAATGCAAAAAGACAAGGGTCTAGTGTTCAATGATGCTTCTTTCACTATGGGGCTTGCAATAATAAATGGCAGAAAAC
This sequence comes from Python bivittatus, assembly GCF_059951505.1. NCBI lineage: Eukaryota > Metazoa > Chordata > Lepidosauria > Squamata > Pythonidae > Python > Python bivittatus. Next base: position 62,689,684 of record NW_028277125.1, on the reverse strand, counting down.
ATTTCCTGCTACTAATGATTTAAAAATAGCCATTAGCAAAGCTTCAGGGATTAAAATGATGAAGTAGCACCATTCTGATGCTTAGTTGAAACAGCTCTAGCTTCTTTTTCAGGTAGAAATATGCCTATACTATTCCATATGGACTCTTCCTTAGACATGGCTACCCATTCATACCTCTATTTCATGTAACCGGACTCAAAATCTTGGCATGGATCAGTTGCAGATTGATAAAACATAATTTGTTTTCCAAGGAACTGGCTTAACTATTAACGATTCCCTCCCTTGAGGAACGGCACCCTGATTGAGGTCCACGCTGCAGTCCTTCAGAAAAACCCTGAAGCCTTGGCTTTTTCCATAAGTCCTGGGACAGAGTATCACCCATGATGTGGGTTCTTTTCTATTTTTGTTTCCTGGACATGTGTTGATGACATTTTCCTTCTCATGGACTTTGTGATGCCTGGTTTTACCTGTTGTGGTGTTTTCTTTTGCTTTTTTATGTTTATACACTGCTTAGAGTTACTTCAGCGACTGTGGTCGCTAATGAAAGGATTAAATACAGATAAATATTTTATTTGCCCTGGTTGCAAATCATGGGATATTCAAATTACCAGTGATATTTCCTCTCTTCAGAATTCTTGGTGTTGTTTGCAATTCATCTGAATCCAAACAGGTGTGAGTTTTTATTTTGTGTCTACGTAACTGTTGTAAACTCAAATAGTTCTGATGAATCCATTACAAATTGCCATTTTTAGTATGCTCCTTCCTGGCACATGACATAAACCAGATTATATTTCAATCAGTTTCGGCGGCAGCCACTTTGAAGAGGATGTGGCATTACCAGGAGAAATACTGTCGAGGTCTATCGCTCATCGAGGTTAGGGATCCCTTCCTTCACCTCGGTACGTTGTGCTATGATCATTCTTCTCTCCTTCTCCTGCCATCTTTCTCTTGCTTCCTATGCCCCTATTTCTGACACTTTTAAAGTGCTTGTCCTGAAATTACGGGTTATGTATTGCATAGGGAATTCAACTTTTCTCAGCCAACCAACTTTTTTTTTCAATCAAGCTTTCTATTTTATGATCTTCTCTCCTCTTCCTCCTCCTCCTTTATGTAAGGGCAAACCTTCAATCCTTCTGTGATCTGATTTTATTGCGGTTTTTGCCTACATCATCATAGCAGTATGATTTTGTTATCATAGTAGTATAATTTAGTTATCCTCTTAGTATAACAAGACGAAGAGTAAATCCCTTGTCATTTCTGTCACTAAGCAGTTGTTATGTCTTCTGAGTGTTTTGTCAGTTGGTTTGTCTGAATCATTTTCAAACTGACCAAATATTTCATTTTATACACCCATCACCCTGAACAGACTAGCACCTACTTTCCTTCTGCAACACCTTTGCCCTTTTACTACAGTTCCTTTTCCCCCAAATATATACATCTTTACTCCTGTCAGCAGTGCCAAAAACAATCATTTTCAGTCATTTTTGTTCAGCTCTGACTCCAGTGAAAGAGACTCGTGTTTAGTTTTAAATTCTACTATCCTAGAAAGCAAATCTCTGGGTGTTCTGAGGGCAAGGGCAAGATAATTCTGTGAAGCTTCTAAATAAGAGTAAGTATTTAAATATTTACTATTTAACATTTAATATTTAAATCTTGTTCTTCCATAATAAATTACTCAAATGTCTTCTCACACGTACATATTCATATTCTGGAATATTCAAGAAGGCTTAAAATAAGTTGAGAGAGGGGTTGTACATGTTGGCCCTGCTTCCTATAGTCCTTACCACCTTCCCTAACACAACTTTCTCATATTGAAGAGCAAAGACCTGTTTTGTTCTATTCTGTTCTGCTGAAGTTCACTTGAATGTTTTTTTTTTTTCTCACAGTCATGAATGCTGCTTATAATTCTTAAAATTTATATATGGCATGATAAGGTAGAGGACTATAACAGACTTTTATTTAACTGGTATTAGCTATTACTTTACTTTTTGGAAACCACAGCCATCCTACTTAAAAGTGCAATTAAAAAATCAGAATGATAGATACTATAAAAATGATGCAAAGTGTGTGGTGAGCTATGCTAAATTTTCTTGCCTGATAGGCTGCTCCTCACAGGAGAGTGATGTTAAGGGCATTAATGTTTGAGAATTTTTTTTTTTTTTAAAAAGCATGTTTATTTTATTGGCTATCTTTCAATTATCTAATAAATACAAATATTAAATATAAGTACACCTTTAATTTTTCAGGCAACAAGTTCAATGATGAATGATGACATTTTGGATCACTGCTACCTTACCTCTAAGATTTTTCATTTACTTCAATTATATTTAAACTTATCCGTTCTCAGCTTAATTTCACTTAATTCTTTAGAAACTCTTTAAAATGGTCATGCATGAACAATTCTCTTTTTCTTCAATACTTTTTCTGCAACTATATAACCAAAGGAGCCTGCTAGTTCTGACATTTTAGAAATAAACTTCAGCATTGATTTTGTATATTTAACAATTTACTGTTCATATTCAACTACAAGTTGAGGTTCCCAAATTGCAAACGTATATGTTTAAAAATCTATAAAACTTTCTGTAAAATAAAGAAGGGGAAAGGAAGCAAACAGATGTAAAAATTAATAAAACATACAGAATCTCCAATGCATGAAACAGATCAAAATAAAAGTGTCATATTCCTATATTACTTGTTTATACTGGCTCACTGAGTTATGGATTGAATATGTATGAGGGGAAAGTAGGCACTTGGATAACATAGGATTAGAAACATAAATATGTAGTTGTAAAAAGAACAATCCGTAATCATCCTCTCCTATTCTGTACTTTTTATGAGCTAAAATGACCTGCTGATTGGGGGGTTTAAGAAGTTTGTAGCTCAGTCTGACACTATAATATTTATAGCTCATGAAAGAAAATGGCACTAATATTTTTTTCCCTTTCTTCAGAACAGAAACCTACCCATCTCAAATAACTGTCTGTCTCTGTCTGTCTGTCTGTCTGTCTGTCTGTCTGTCTGTCTATCTATCTATCTATCTATCTATCTATCTATCTATCTATCTATCATCTATCTCTATCCATCTATCTCCAGGTTGTTGCTGATTGAGCTCATGTGTTTTCCTCTCCTATCCTACAGTATCTGTTTGGAAGCCATTATGAAGCTATTACTCAAAAATGTCCTAATAACAGCATCCATGCCATCCTAGCAACCCATAACTTCTTCTAGATGATAGATAGATAGATAGATAGATAGATAGATAGATAGATAGATAGATAGATAGATAGATAGATAGAATAGAAATACACCAAGGGCTTCATCATATAATTTTTTTGGATAAAATATAATAGAAATACACCAAGGGCTTCATCACACTTCACTACATTTCCTTAGCTGATCCCAGTCTTACTTAACAATATAACAGCACTATTATGAAGGGGTCAGCAATGACATATCCAGTTGTAGGTCCTATCCAAGGCAAGGGAAGGGCCTCTTGGTTACAAGGGTAAATCAATATACTTATCACATTTCCAAAGACAGATCCATGTTAACCTGATGAAGCCAAAGCAACAAAGAATCTCAGGTAAAGTGAAAACCAACAAATACAGTATGTTGCATTGTGGCAAAAGTTGTAGAACTGTCAGCCCTTCGTGGTAGCCTAGACAAAAAGTTCAAGCCATGAGCACTAACACTACCTTTATTGTAAGGTTACAGTACCAAAATCTTGCAAGTCTGAAAGCCCTGCTCCACTCCTTTACTTTTACTTTCCAGAAAACTAGGGAAGGTCCCTTCTAAGATACTTCCCATACCCCTTTTCCTTCTGTGGACTGAGATATCTTTTGCATGATGGTTGTCTCCCTGCGGCTCTTCCTCCTTCCTCCTGTCCTCCCACATACCATTACAAGAACAAAATAAGGCTCCTAGCCTGCCTCAATTTCTTTGCAAGGTAAACTAGCTGATTTTGATATTTAAATAACTAGTAGTCCTGTTTTTACTAGCTGAAGGCTAGGAGGAGTCTCGGAAATAGGAAATAATTAAACTGCCTAGAAGGGAGGAAGTAATCTGACTAGGACTTCCATGTTCTATTTTTTGATATTCACTAGGGAACCCATCAGTACACTTTGAGATGTTCTCAAAGAAATAAGTTTGCCAATATCTCTCCTATTCCCTCTCGATAGAGACGTTGCCTTGGAGGAGATGGACAGTATACATGTGGTGAAACTCCTATACAGTATTGTGGATCAGATCAAGTATGTTAGTTAATTTGTTTTGTCATTTGTTTTGTATTTATTGAATGAATACATTAAAGGGAAACCTTTAATGTATTCATTCAATAAACAAGTCTATTAGGACAGGTGACTGTTCAGTACATATATGAATTACCATGCCTTTCTCATAGATCACATCACTCATTTTCAGATGGATTCTTTTGCAATCACTTTTCAAAATCCATAGATCTGTAAGAACTATCCAAGGTCCTCAGGGTGGAGCCCACAATTCAATTTTGATTTACTTTGTTTCAATCTTGTTCCTTTCTCCCACATTTTTATGTTTGAAAATAAATAAAATGGATGCTTTTCTTGCATTTGAATGTAGGGGTGTATATAAATAAATAAATAAATGCCAACTGCAGGAAATAGTCATGGTGTTATATACAGTACATAAAATTATTATTATTGTTCATGTTAGTTTAGATGGACAATGGTTGCAAAGATTTGTTAGGAACGTATATGACCACAAAAGATAGAAGAAGAAATACTTTTCTACAAAAACAAATAAATTGCATCAGTGAATTGTGAACGTTATTTTTTTTTTTTACATAGAGGCCAATATAAGGCCACTATATTTATTTAAATCCCATGTACACTATATTGTTGATGTTATTTTACTTAACTGGTCCACATACTTCTTCATGGCTTCTGCATTGGGAATAACATTCTTGATTGTTTGTATTCCATATTCAGCAAGTACTGCATTTATAAATTGAATATATTTCCAGATATGGACACAGACAGATGAGCACCATAAATAGAAGCTACGAATCATTAAATGTAAAGTTCAGTTTCTCATACAGCTGCAAACACTTTCTTCTAAGTAACTTTGGAAGACCAACCTTCAGCTAAAATCAACTCACAAAATCGAAGCACAAGTCATTAAAAAACATGCCAAAATATTATAGCTCTATCTAAATTGAAGGGAAAGCACCACAGGCAACTGAAATAATATATTTCACAATCATTTCACATATGTTTAAACCATGCAGAGCTTAAAATAATTCAGATATTGGACACCAAAAATAGTATTGCTACTAGTGTGGGCTAAACCTAATATTTTGTACTTTAGTTGCATTATTCAAGAATCCATGCCTCATTTCAAATTTAATTTTAGTGCAAGAATGTCAACCTAAGCAACTATTAGGTTGGTGAAAAGTACTGTTGTTAAGAATGGAGAGAAAATTCTGGCCTGAAGCTGAGTCACTGCCCATGAAGGTTAATGGTATAATCCAAGCACAGAGAATGGTGTGAGAAGTTCCATTTGAATTACTAGAACCTAAGGTTTCACGTACATTTGGCTAATTTTAACAGGCATGCTCTCTTTTCTCCAGTGTATCTCTATTATCAGTGAGGCTTAATTGAGCATATCTACTTCTATATAGTCCTCAACTGGCAATGAAGTTCTTCCTGTGCCTTCTGAAACTGAAGCTAAACATGGAGAGTTGCCTCTCCAACATTCTAGTTATTTATTACATTTAAAGATAAGAAATCTCTTTCATAATGAAAGTTGGAAGTATATGTAGGCATCCTAAGCAGTGCTACATACAGATACTATTCAGATAAAGAACTGAGTTGCTTCTACAAACTTACAGCATCATGTGCCTCGGAAAGCAGCTTAGGGTATGTTGTAAATAAAAAGCTTGCCATGCATGGATGTACCTGGCAGCAGCCTTTAGTCATGCTGGATAACAAAGGACCATTGTGACAGCCAAAACTGAAAAGCATGGCAATCCACAGAATATATAGGATACTGATATTAGGAAATATTCCACTTTATACTGATGGTTTACTGTACAATCATAATTCAGAGACTTGTAATTATCGGGGGGGGGGGACTTAGGGCGAACACCTGGTTGTGTGAATGGGAATGGTGATAATTATGTTGATTTTAGTGCTGGACGGGTATAAACAGATAAGGCAAGTTCAAGATCTAACCGAAAAATGAATGGAAAATGAAAAGAATAAGCACTAAGGGGAATGCATTTTCATTAATTAATGCTTAAGAGCATGTTGGCTTTCCATTGCATTGATGTTCTTTTTGCAAGGCAGAAAAGGCAGTCTTCCAATGCCCTTTGGTTCAATGGTAGAGGCCTTCGTGTGGATTTCTTCTTTGATTGCAACCATAGACTAGCTGGTTTTTGGAGCAAAGCATTTCTTTTAGCAATGACAGCTTTGTTGGCTCCATCACTGAAGCAGATGGGGTCAAACTGGTCACCTACTTCCCATGATGTTCTATGCATCTATAATAGGCCTCTAAAAATGTATTTCCTGTGGACTTTTAGTCACCTGAATAACTAGTACAGGACTGTTATAATACTATGATGAGTTAACCTGGCATTTCATATGCAGACTATTAGGAATAGTCTTGGACAAATTCATTAGAAACAGCTGCTGTATTTTTTAGCTTGCTTCTACATTGTTGACCCATTGCTCCATCTAATGCACTGGACTTTCTAGCCCTTAAACAATAACATACCTTAAATTGGTTTTATATAGAGTTTACCTTTTTCATCTATAATCTTCAGGAAAAGGAAGGTGAAGATTATCATTAGGTCTCCTTTTCCATCTGGATGTCTGCAACAGTTTTTTTTAATCCTAAATCTATCCTCATGTTTTCTAAACTCTTCCTTGTGTTCCAGAATGTCCATCTTTTAATCTCTACCATGACATGATTCTTGGATACGTTTTTTTGGCTGACACATTCAGAGTCACTGAACACGTTATATAACACCAACTTTCTTTTTCTGCTTTTTTCATTGTTATGAATTCCATGACAATTTTAATCCATTTCATAAAGATATATTTCAAACCTTTTTAAGGCCAAGTTATATTAGGTTTACAAAACAGTATTCTCTCTATTAAATTCCAGACCAGTCTGCATATGTTTTCATGGTGACCACATATGAGCTCAATGGGCACTGGAAAAATGTTTGCTGCTATTATTATTATTATTATTATTATTATTATTATTATTATTATTATTATTATTACTACTATTATTATTATTATTATTTTCATTTATTTATCTCCTCTGAAGTCACATAACATCCTTTTGCTACTTAAAAGGCACTTAATAATGACATGACAATTTGCTATTGCATGCACTCTCTTCTTGCCAAACCTATTCACAGAGGTCTACAGTGCTACAATACATAGGATAATGTATTTATGTATGTATGTATGTATTTATTTATTTATCGTATTTATATGGCTGCCCATCTCATGCAATGTGACTCTGGGCAGTGTATAAACAACCATAAAAACAATTTTAAAAACTTTCAAAATTGCAAAAAATTAATATTATTATAAAAGGCTAAGAGAGAGAGCATCAGTTCTAATCAAAGCCATCTAATCAAATTACCATTCCTTTGCAATCCCCAGGCATGTTGACACAACCACGTTTTATGGGATTTCTGAAAGATCGGAAGAGATGGGGCCAATCTCACCTCAGGGAGGATGATGTTCCAGAGGGTAGGTGCCACAGCAGAAAAGGCCTATCTCCTAGGTCCCATCAGATGTAATTTCTTCACCAATGGGATCCACAACATACCTCTTCTGCCAGACCTGATGGGATGGGCAGATGTAATGGGGATTGTGGTATTCACATAGCATTGTTGACTATACAGTTTTAAAATGGCACAAACTAGTTGCATACAGTATAATAATTTGGAGCCTCATCTGCATATCCATACTTGGAATAGTAACAAAAGCTTTTTAGTTCTTTTAACTTTGTTATTCAAGCTGCTATCTAAGTCCCACACTCAATGAAACAGAAGGATTGTTTTCTTAAGTACTGTACTGTATATGTGTTTAAATCCAAATAATTTAATCATATTGGGTTGTGGATCCTCTGTAATTACATCACAGCCACCTGTCCATCATCCTGACATTAAGTAACTAACACTTTTAACTATCCTAAGTCCCTTTCAAATGTTCTAAAAACCATTGTAAGCTTCTGACTTAGTGTCATCACATATACAACTGCTATGTTCAGATGTTCATGGAAAAGCTGGTAGTTAAAGCACAACCTCCCCTTCTACATTTATTCATCCTGAATAGGAATGTAGACTTCAAAATATCTCTAAGTTCATTCCAGACCTACACTATATTTTTTTGACTTGTAAGTAGTGCTTAAATTGTACACTTATGACTCTAAAATATTGATCTAAAAAAACATTGAACAGATTATCCAAAACTGGGTAAAAGCAAAGTCATGGAGATGTGCTCCAGTAGAAAACCCTCCCTCCCTCCCTCCCTCCCTCCCTCCCTTCCTTCCTTCCTTCCTTCCTTCCTTCCTTCCTTCCTTCCTTCCTTCCTTCCTTCCTTCCTTCCTTCCTTCCTTCCTTCCTTCCTTCCTTCTGCAATATTCTGTGTTTTACAGTTTAAGGTTCATAAATATGTTGTATCTTGACTACCTGTTCCCCATTGTGAGAGTGTTCTATTGTGCCATTTGGCTACAATAAAAGCCTCTCCAAGACTCTCGAGGTCTTGTGGTAAATTATCTGAATAAATTATTTCCTTTTACTTGTTCCAGAGATTGTTAAATGTGGTGACCACCAACAAAATGTTGCAGTATCTTCTCAACACATAAGCAAATGTGTTTTTCTGTAGTGTCTCAGTCAACCTGAGAAAGGAATCTTCAGGCTTGCTGTTTGTGTGTGAGAGAGAGAAGGGATGGGGGAGAAGAGTTTTCAGGAGGAGAGAACAAATAATGATACGTGTTACAATGAGCTTTTGTCACTGCAAGTAACTCAAATGCTTGGGCACTGTGAAATTGCTTCCCAGATCTTTTATTTACAGGGAACACAATTTTACTGCATGAATTAGCACCATGGAGGAAACAGAACAGATAGTAAATTCTGTATGAACCCTCTTTTTGTCCTGATAGTCTCACTTTTAATTGCTTTAGAGCCTAGCTGTTTAAGAATGAATGTTTTACTCATTCCAGTGAATCCCAAATTCATTATTTCATTCATGGACTAGTTTATCCCTGCAAATATTCTACTACTTTATTCCCCTCATGCTCCACCTCACATTTGATTATTGCAGGCAATGCAATCATGGAAATGTTTGTAGTTTATCTCCACATATACTCACTATTTTTCAAGCAATCCCCTATAGTGAAGAAACTGTATGGAAGGAAATATAGTTAATTTCATTGGGTAAATCAGACACCTGCATTAAACTAAAGTGATAATAACATCAGAAGAGTTGTAACACCTTAGTACTTGAACCACTGCTTACCAAATAAGAAACAATTCTTGACAGGTAGTTTCCATTCTTAGCTGTGAAGCCCTCTGGGGTTGGCAAACTCAGGAAACAAGAATCACTTGGATTTCTGGAGTGATTTTTATTGCTAGTAGGATAATGCAACAGAATCTTGAAAGCTTGCCAAAGCAAGTAACCTATACCTAGTGTAATTAAGGTGGAGTTGCTCTGAGTCTTTTTCTCACATTTTCCACCTCCCCTGGACTAAGGAATCTGGTCTATAACAGTCCTGCTCCTTCCTGTAGTGGTCCTGCTTTCTTGTCCATGTCCCCAAAGTTTGTTAGAGATTCTGTCACATTAGTCTTAGAAGATATGAAAAAAAAAGATTTACCATTTTAATGCTGAATGATAGCTAGATGTAATGTCTGGTGTCACCTACTGGTAGAAACAAGGAATATATTATCCATATTCCTTTTATTCCTAAATTCACATTTTTATTCTTCTCCTACCTTCCCCAGCAATTGCTCTATTTACTGGGAAACTACATTTCAACCAAGAGGTACATTTCAATTTAGATGAAAAAATATCATCCATTAATTTCATCAGAACTTTTTCAATGCTTAAGCTAGAAGTAGGCTCACCTTTGAAAAAAGTACATGAAATACCATTAAAGCTTTTACTAAAGTGCATTTAATACTAATTGTATTAGACATTAAAATACATTAATACTCAGCAAGAAAATGTAGATAGATAGATAGATAGATAGATAGATAGATAGATAGATAGATAGACGATAGATAGCAAAGAGAGAGGAGATTTCTATAGCTATCCAAACCTGTCTAACAGATCACTCATATTGTAGAAGAAAGTCTGTAAATCTGCAGTAACTGAGAAATAACAGAAGGTGCAGTAGCATCCTTTATGTTAGTCTATATTGATCGGCTCTAATGAGCACCAGTGGAGCTGTAGCTAATGGTGGTATGTCTGGTGTTAAGGGCAAATGTGGGAGAAGATTATCAACCCAAGGGGTTTAACAGTAGCTGGACTGCCCTCAGCCCTCAGGGCAATGATGCACTTGAGAGGTCACTGTATCAAATGAGGAGAAAGATTTGGCTTGTGCTGCTAGAAGCAATGCAGCAGGAGCATATTTTAGCTGAGACTCAAAGCATCAACAAAACTGTTCGTGTACGTGGTGTTGTTCTCTCCATATATCTGGGCACAAAGAAGGCCGTTGTCTATCCGGTATTATATTCCTAATTAAGAATCATACCAACAGCTAAAACTGCAATGACTAACCATTGTTCTTCATTTTCAGTTGGTTTGCATCTGTTGCCCAGGTGGGCAAAAATAATGCATAAAGCTCTATACAATCCGTGAAAGAGCCTCTATAAAAAAGTATAAAGAGAGTAATGCATTGTCGCCGCAAATAGTTTTATACATGAGCTGTTTATTATAGGACATGCTGCTATTTGATCTGTTTACTTGACAGAGCACTCACTGTGGTCCTTGCTACCCCCATCAGAGATCTGAAAGGGCCAGTGTGCGTGACCCACAAGAGACAAGAAGGCCATAGGCATTCAAGGGAGACTTAACTGACAGAGTATAAAATGCTTGCAGTGAAATGTTAGCGTAGAAAAGAAGCTACAGGTATTAGAGAAGATGAAAATGTACTGAGAGATGCCTTGAGGTGTAAGACATGTTGCACATTTTCTTCTTTAATAGAATAATGGAATAAATTTCAGCATATAAAGCTTACAAAGATTGCAAAAAAAAAAAAAAAATAGCCACTTCTGTCTTCTCTCACTTTGGAAAATGGAACAGGGAAATCTCTGTCATTTGACACAACAGAAACCAGTCTGAAGACAGAAACAAAAGAGGTTGTTACCGTAAACTATATGAATAGGATGTATACCTTTCAGATACATATAATTGCCACAAGCTAAGATTCTTCATGCTTACATATTTTTAAGAGATGGAGTCTAGCTTAAGTCATACATATTTCTTGAAATCAGCAGGATTTAAGTGTGTTAATGATTAAGTCCTGTTGGCTTCGATAGGTCAGTTGTAAATGGGCAGTTTGGTGCTGCTGGCTTTGCTTTCTTAAACCATCATTTAAACTACTTTGCAAGTGTCTTCATCTTCCTATGGAGTAAACTCCCTGAATAGACCACAGCTTCCTTCAGCCAGTCAAGGGGGAGCACCAAAAATGCTATTTTGACCAATGTTCTTTCCCTCTGCCCCTTGACCTTTCCTCATTATGCTTATTTGTGGCAAGGAAATAAAAATAAATCATCCAGCATGCAGGGGAGCAGAAAAGTCAGTAGAACCAATAAAAACAGCTTATTGATTTCAGGAGGATGGGGGAACTCTGAGGATCCAGAAGGCATGACGAGCAGGAATTCCCACCAATGGGAAACCACCACCTCACAGTTTCAGAGAAATGCTCCAAATTTACCTTAGTGCTGCTTCCTCTGAACCTGGATGTTAATTCAACTGATCTTAAAAAGCCCCACTGTGTCATGGGGCAAAGTGTCTTGCATACTATATTATTGTCCATATCCAATCCAGCTTGTGTCCATTTTATATGTTTATTGTATACTATATATTCCTCTTTTCTTTCAGAGACTTAAGACAGCACCTGTAGCATTTTTAAATTCTCTCTCATTCTCTTTCAGTAAGATTATTAGCAATTTGCCCCAGGTCTACAATTTGTTTCTTTCACTTCTATCAATTTATCTAGCTAAATCCAAAATGTTCTTTTAGTTTAGATTAAAATGTTGTTTCTTTGGCCATTGTAGGGGGTCTCCTAGATTCCCTTTTTTACAGAATACAGAACACGTTAAAAATATTAAAATGGCATATTTATAGTTAATCAAAAGGAAGTAAGTGGGGGGGGAAATAGTACAGTTTCTTTCCCACTGGATTGTGTTACTATCTGCAGATTCTCTAATAATATTTATGTTTGCTCTTCTCAGCACACTAAATCTCAATAAGGCTATTCAATAGCTGCCAAGTTTCTTTTTTAACTGTAGGTATGGTGTTTCAAGGGCCATATGGCCATGAATGTATATTCATGGTGCATGAATATACATTCATTGGATCCATAGAAAGTTCAAGTTGGAAGTGATCTATATGTCATCTAGGATCTATTACATTCTGCTCAGTATAGCAATTCACTAGGTCATCCATGACAGGTGTCTAAGAACTCCTGGTTTGAAAACCTCCAAAGAGGGAGAATCCATCACTGTTCTTACCAAAATATGCATTGTTTCACAGTTCTTGCCATCAGGAAATTCTTCCTAATATTCAGCCAAAATCTTATTTCCATTATTCATCTTGGTCCTTGTTCTTCTCTCAGTATTAACAGAGAACAGGTCTACCTCCTCTTGCATGTGACAGCCTTTTAGATATTTGCAGATAGCCATCATATCTCCCCTTGGTTTTCTGTGTTACAAGTTAAAGATGCCCTTCTCTTTTAATCATTGGTTCCAGACCACTTTTTTATCTTTGTAACTCTCCTCTAAATCCATCCCTGCTTCTCCATGTTTTTTTTTTTTTAATATTTACATAGCTCTTGCCAAACCTATTTTTATATGACTTTGTGAGGCGCAGCTCATCTGTGCCAAAGAGATCCTTATACTGGTGATGTGGACTTTAAAAAAAAAAAAAACTCCATAGCCAGTTGTTCACTTCTAGGGTTTTGCTTTCTCTTCTGGTCCTCTGATCATCAACAGAGAGAATGGAAGAAAACACTACTTTCAACCTCCATGTTTTCCACCTATCTCTTTCTACTCTCAAATCTTTGACCTTCATACCCAACATTTTATTGTCACTTATAATCTTCTCAAGTGTTTGACCTCTTCTAGCAGTATTGTTTGTCCCCACATGGATAAGCAGAAATGATTAGGAATCAATCAGTTTGATAAGCCTTGGTAATATTTTATCACATCCTGGATATGTTTAATAGAAAGACATCCCACTTCTTGGAATAGCTAACTTGGTCCCCATACAGCTGCTTCTGTCTAACGCAATCATGAGTCTCCCACTATCATCACTCTTCTTTCTTCCTCAGTGGAGAGCTTCACTTTTATTGATCTCTGTGAAGTTATGAATCCTTTCCATTGTTCTGGAGAGTTGGAGTGATAAAATTATCTCATGTGATTGAAGCTCATTTTTTATGTTGATATCTTCAAATCAGTCACCTTCAGTGACATGGACCACTTCCCAGTCCATCCATTTTTTCTTGCTGTATGCCTCAAAGTGCCTCCTATTGCCCCAAATGAGTCATAATTTCCTCCATAAACTATCTAGAAGTCATTGACTAAAATCCTTAACATTTAAAGAACAATATAGGTCATTTTCATTTAATACAATGGAATGTTGACAATATCATATAAAACTCACGTGTTGAGCAAGACAGGTTGTCTTGAATGTTTAAAAAAAAAGTTGGGAGGATAATTGGGGCTTGAACTTGAATCTGTATGGACCTTTTTGTTGCACTGAAAATCTATTTCAGGTAAGTCATACATGGCTCTGATAAAATTATGCTGTATAAATTGAAACGTTTCTAAATTACATTGACTGTAAACAAATTAGCAGATATTACCATATTAAGTGGCAATGTCCAACATACTGTCTTTTTATCAAAAGTGTTTGAAGTAATTGGGAAAATTATCCACCAGTCTTTACAATATATCTTACTGTTGATTTATAGTACATATTTCCTAAGGCATGTAAATTAACACAATACAAGAATCTGATTAGATTCTATTTATTAGCGGCCAGGATTATCTTCTAAATACTTGAAAATTAAAATACATCTTTGATTTTATCAGCGATACTTAAAAGTGTAGGAAATTGTTGTGGCTGGAAAATTAACATAACAAAGAGCTTTGAAAATGTGTTCAATGAATGCATTCAGGTCTCTTCCCAGTTCTTTAGCTAATAATGTTTTTCCCATTAAATTACTTTTGTCTATACTCATGTTCTAGAAATAAATATTGAATATGGAAGTTTAAATTCAGTAAGGGTAAGCCATTAAGAGAGTAGGCAACATGAAAGCACTCTCTGTCTCTCAGTTTCTCAGTGTTTTTATTTCTCCTTAAGTTAACGTGAGCATGCATGTATATACTTTTCTTTCTTTTTTTCCGTGAGCTTTGAGTTTAGTCCCTTTTTTTATTTTGCCTCTGTAATGTCTTTGGCTGCTATCTTGATGTTTGGTTCTTCAGAAAAAAAAAAAAACAGAAAAAGGAAAAAAAAAAGGCCAATGAACAAGTACAGGAGCATGGACTTCTGAAAAAGATGAATTAAAAGCCCTGAAGAGCAATGAGGATACCTCCCTCCCCAACTTTAAGGCAAAGTTACCTGAGCATTTTGAGAGGTGCTCATATCACTTAGTGGAGGCATAAGACTACCAATGGTCCGTGTTCCTTCGGTGCCCATCAGGGAGTTTCAGCCAGGTGAATTTACCTGCTGTCAGGCAAAAACTTTTTGGACATGAGATTTTTTATCAATGGGGGGGGGGGGAGACTACTACTATTTTCCAGTGAATTCAGCTGCAAGACATTTTAATCTACATTCCACCATCTTTGTTTCTAATGGAAGGTTCAGTCAAGGATCATATTCTCCCAAGGAATACATCCCACATGCCAACAGTGGCACCGTTGATGCCAGTGATGGTTGGGGTTTTCCTATTTATTTATTTATTTATTTATTTATTCATTTATTTATTTATGTCTTTCTCTCTCTCTCTTCCAAGTGGCTGAGGGAATGACTTTTTCCAGAGGAAAGGGTTGCCTAACATGTCTGACATAACAACGTTCCTATCCATCATTACTACCCTTGCTGACCAAGTCATCCTTGATTTTCCAAAAGTAAGGGAAGTAGTAAGGAGTGCCGCTGGTAGGAAAGCAGACTAGTTTCATATTTAAATGGGTGAGAGGGAGGGCTAGAATGCCTTGACGTGTTCCAAATGGGAAACCATTATTTCTGAGCCCTTCCCATTCATGACTTCGATATTCACAAATAGAGTCTTTAATGAAATACAATACAAAAGAGAAGCCATAAGGTATACTCCTGATTTCCAATGACCGACTTTCCTTTTTTCTGCATTTTAATTTTTTATTCACTTATCTGTTTATTTTTCAAATTTATATACGCCGCCCATCTCACTATACAAGTGACTCTAGACGGTAGTGTTGTATAGTGAGATGGGCAGCATATATAAATTAATATATATATATATTCTTGAATCAGGTTATGTTGTCAGAGGGAAAATAGGGGGAATGAAGAGAATTTAAACAATGTTTGCACTAGGTTACAGTTTTAGATACAGCTTTTAAGACTGTAACCTGGTAAACATGTATTTGAATATTGGCTACCTTTTTCTTCTTCCCTTTTATTATTTTTTTTTTCACTTGACTTTTCACATTTTGTCTGTTGAAATTTTCTAGGCAATTTGAGAGTTTATACACTATTTTGAAGAATACTTCAGGACATGCAGAAATCTCTACTTACTGTAAAATGCATTTGAAAAATATGCCAAAAACTAATCAGGGAACCATACAAAATCTACAGGTTCTTGCCATAATGGGTGGATCATGCTTTCTTTCCCCAGTATAATTTGGCTGTCTAGGCAACTTAAATAGTTTCTCATCCCTCCATTTCACCCAGACATTCTTCCTTGACATAACATTTCTACAAACCTGCAGACCCATTTCTCTGATCTCACAGAAAGCTAACTCAGCAATATACCCCTTGTCATAGCAAGAGAAAAAGATTGCTCTTCCTTCCCATTACACAATCCTGTCTGCTGAAAAAGGCTGGATGGCTGTTCAGCATTCCCTCGGTGGCTCTTTGAAAAGATGGGGTTAATGCAGAGCCTTACAAGGGTAGAGAAACCTTCCTAGTGTAATTCAGAAATAGTGGGGCAGGAAAGACTGTTTGATCTCAACAGAAGACAGTCTGGGGAATCTAAGGCATGTGCAAAGGTAAATGTTGAAGGATAAGGATTGAACAAATAACAAAAACAGGCACTAAAGTTGCCACTGCTATTCCACTGTTCTTCCCACCCCACCCCGCCAGTCCCCACTGTTCAGGCTCAGTTTTCCAGAGCATTATGAACTTGAATGATAGAATTATTAGAAGACAGGCACATTTTAATTAATTTTGAACACAAATGAACTGTGTTCTTTAACAAAAGCAATACCTGAATATATCCTTTAGACCATAATATAACACAATCCATCCAATATTTTTTAAGAGGATGTTTTTGTTTTGCTCTCCTGTAAAATGGAACTTGTTAGGACCATATTCAGTTCAGCTACAAGAAAACCAAACAAATATTTCCTCAATTGTTCTTCCCCTCCTACATATAACTTCTCTGAAGCTGAAGAAGTGAACTTCACTTTGTTCTTTTCTACTATACATGTCCATTCCACTAGGACCCAAAGCAGACATCAAATATGCCAACTGATGATTCTTCTTACCTTGATTTCTTTAACACATGAGACACCAATAAAGTTACTCTTCAGAATAAGTGTTTTTCCCGCTGGAACCCAAGGTCTAGTGCTAGAATAAAAAAAAAATTGTAAAAACTTATAATCAGATCCACAACTATTAACTGTCAATACAGTCTCATATATTTATCTAAGACTTTGGAGGACACTTTGAATCTAATAAATAATGAAGAACCAACTAACTAACACCATAACGCTATAATTATTATTACTACTGCTGTCAGCATATAGCCCACCTCTTAAAAGAGCTTCAAGTAATGCAGAAGACAACAAAATTGCATCATCACTGGACAACATTTTAAGTATCCTATAAAAACTATAACAAATATATATTTCATCTACTTATAATTCTACTATATAAGGCAACAGGTATCAACTCAATCAGTATTGTAGCTCTGGGGCAATATTCTCCCATATTCCCATGAACAGATGCTTTTAATTGTCCAAAATCACATTTCAGCCAAGAAGAAATCCCACAGATGTGTTCTGACCACTAAGAAGCCCTACCTCAAATATATAGCATTTCACAGGTCAATGATAAACAATCTGACCTGCAACCATATACAAACCCTCAACCCCTTTTTGTGGCTTTTGGAGAAAAATCATGCAATCAGAATAAGTTTCTGCTACCAACCATAGATTATTTAAAGAAATGATGTAAACCTACCAACTAATACACCTAGAAAGATGAGTGAAAAAGCCTCTAGAATCTATAAGAGGGAGAGAAAAGAAAAGAAGAAAAGAAAAGATCCTAGCCATTCTTATTATGATGATTTTAATAATTATTCAAAAGGATTTACCCTACAGTGAGGCTGACACAAGTACTAACATTTGTCTGAGTCTGGCAGATTTTAGCAGGGATTAAATAGAAGTTTCTACATTTTAAATTTCTTGGTTACATCATGGAGTAAGAAGCCGAAAGCTCTTTACCATACGTTAGCTTTGTCTCCCTGAGGAAACTCTGTGTCCAACTTTACAAAGGACAGTCCTCTATTTGAGGATGTCCTCTGCCTGAAGAGTTGATCTGTCCAATTCCATAAGATATTGAATGAAGCAGCTACCCTAATCAGCTGCTTCTTGGTCTCATGAAAAGGGTATGTTATATCTTATGTCTGGTGGTAAATGCATTATTACAGCCTGAACAAACATTAATTTTGTTATTAAAGAATATTAATAAAAACAATTCCCTTCCATTTTCATTAGATATATTCTAAAATTGGTATCTGAAATAATAATGTGTTAACCTGGATATTAAATATTAGTCAATCAACATAAGGAATTTTTGTATTTCTGTTGCTGTGTTTAGATTTTATCCCCTTCACACTTGTATTTTTTGTATTTGAATTCTTTGAAGAGATACCAATTTATATTTTAATTCTGCTTTCTTTACTACTGAACATAAAGAGAAAAGTTTTATTCAAACTTTCATTTAAAAAGGCTACAAATCAGTTATGATCTAATATTTTAGCCTATTGAGCAGATGTTTCATATAGTTGAGGAAATAAAATTTCTTGTTTCTGACCAAGGCAAATTTTAATGCAAGCTTCAATAATATACCTTATATAAGAAAGAACTAGGTGATTTATATATAATATTTGCATATTCATTGACAAAAAAGACAGATCAAATCTAACATAATGGAATTTCACTTTGAAGCTTTATTGAAACAAGTTATCTGAGTGGGTCATTAGTGCTTATGTGGAACTATATACTGACTAGGAAAGGTTTCATAATTCTAAATGTAATTTGTATAGTCATATTCTCAATTGTGAATTCACAGAGGAGGAAAATCTGAAGGTACATTGGCCTTCATTTGTTTTTAAAGAGTTAATTAGGAGTTAATCTGTTTCAACAAGAAGCACTTAAGATATGCTCAGAAGCAGTTTTTCACTAGTACTGGAATTTTTAAAAACATAGGAAATTATTTTTCCAGAGTGTGTGTTTATAGATATTGAACACAGGTATATCGGAGCATTCCCAGTACCGCAATATTGTATTTAGAAAAGGATGTCAGAAGGGATAGACTTTTACTTCTGGCTTTCTGCCCTGCAACATTCCAGAACATAAAAGCCAAGAGGTGAGCACTAGTTGAATGCCATTCAGTTCAAGCAGGTGAAAGGGCCACTGCAAATATTTCCTGAGGGACTCCGAATCTGTTGCAGCCTACAGCTCCTGCACTCTCATCAGTTGCCCTGGGGCATCATTCTCAGTGTCTCTTCTGTAAAACTATCATGTAACCACCAGTTGTATTCCCTTTTCAGCGAGACAATTGACCCTTATAGGAAAATTAGCCTAGGGCAGAATGGAACCTAGGCCCCCAAATGCAATCTTCATTCTTGAGGGGGTTCCCTAAGACTACTGATCCCATTTTCTTCCATTGCCTAATCCTTTGTTAATCTTCAGAGTTGGAAGACGTAGCACAGCCTAAATTTATTGGGGGGGGGGGGATGTGTTATAAGCCGAGGTTGGAGATGTTGGCTAGCTGGAAGAGGCAGTATACAATAATTAAGAATGACACTCTATGCTCACTTGAAATTCAAGGCATGGTTTCAATGTCTGATGGTGCATCTCTTACAGCATACCTGGAAGCCAGCTGGACTTGGAGTTGACTCCTTTTTCAATATTGGCAGTGGGTTAAGAGTTCCACTCTATCTGAGAAAGCAGGCTAGTTACAGGGTGTGACACACATTAGTCTGTCCTCTAAGGGAAGAAATGGCCAATGTCTTAAGCTGCTAATAGTTGACTGCTAGTAGTTGACTGCTAGTAGCTGACTACTGCAACTGCTGCTTTAGCATTTGCCTCCTGAAGTAGGAATGGTGCAGAATGGTAAGGTTATTCTTGAGAAATTCCTGCAATGTTCAGTAGTGGCTTAATCCCAACAACAATACTTAGAATTACAACCCAAATTTTTTATCATCCCCATTTTGGGTTTGGATAAAAAATGTGTTTCTCTTCTAGAAACTACAAATAAAAATACAGAATCTCAAAGGGGCTTCAGGGATTAATTCTCTTGGTTTTTTTGCATCATTTTAGCATGTTGTCTTTACAACATATATAGACAATCAACACAAGGCAAAAAAAAGGTTGATTGTGTGGAAAAAGAAAGCAAATTATGTTGGGTCATTTCATTAAAAATCATTTAGCACAATGATAAGGAAAAGAGAATGTATGGTATGCTGCTGAATCATGAAAGAAGGCAGCCAATCAAGGTTTTTCTGTAATTTCAAAAGAAGAGTATAATGCTGATATTATTTCCAATTATTTCTCAAATTGCAACAAAAAAAGAAAAAATGCAGAGAGAGAGAGAGAGAGAGAAAAGAGTTGGTGCTGCAAGAGTTTGTAGCTGGAAGGAAAGTCCTTCCTTATATTGAAGTAAAGTTCTGAAAATAAGCAAAGAACAGATTTATTGATTTTTGGTGAAGTCTGGGTGTAAAAAAGAGAAAGAATAAAGAAGTGCTCTTTGCCCGCTATGTCCAAATGACATCCCAAGTGGCCTTCTTAATGGTGGGGGAGGGGAGGGGGCAGGTGTCTACCCCAGCACATGGATAGAACTGCCCTAAGGCTAGGGCTAATGGTATTGGCTGAGCCTGCTGTAAGCCTCTCTTTTCTAATAGCCAACTTTCTGTGTGCAAGAAGACAGACAGTTATTGATTGGTCCAAATGCCCTTGAGTTGACAACATCTGAAATGAAAATCCACAAGGCTAGCACAAACTTTCTGCAAGTTCAATTTCTGGAATCTGATTATGAGACTGGATTGTGAAATCCACTCAGACATGTAAAAGCGTCTCCTCTTTATATTATTCTTTTCTTTTGCACTGTAATTATTTGATGGTAAGTAACTTCCTAAGATTTGTTAGACAAGCAGCAATGTAAAGAGGCAATCTAAGGATAATAGTGTTTTGATTAAAAGGAGAGCGAGAAAGAGAGAAGCACCATCTTCTTTGAAAGCTTTAATGACAAAAAGATGTAAATCTCAAAGATTTCACATTTTCAGTGTCTAAGCTGTAATTAGGTAGAAATAAATACAATATTCATTCTGAGGGTTTTTTTTTAAAAAAAGAAACCGAGGGCTTTTAGGAGTTGTTAAAATGTTCAGATAAAAAAGCTATATAAGTATAAATGTTCATCTTTCAGGAGTGGCTGAACTCAGAGCAAGTGCATATTTTTAAAACTGAACATTTTCTGATGACATTCTATGAATTAAAATGCTGAAGTTACAATTCGCAAATGCTGTGAATTGGGAATTGCAAGCGCTATGGGAGTTTATTTGTATCTTATTAAACATTCTCCTGTATTCTACAAATTCCTCTCCAATCAATACATCGACTACTGTATAAACCTTAAATAAAGCATTATTAAACTGGATACAGTGTTCATGTCTTGGTGGGTTATTTAGAAGCATAAAAGATACACTCTTAAGAAACAAACCCACGCCATGCATTCTGCAGAAGGAATGCACGTTAAATTTATTCAGGCATTGATTTGTAATGTTGATCCTCTATGGCTTCATGTTTCTTTCCTCATTAATCTTAGTTAACCCTCTAAAAACAATGCCAGAACTGTCATTTGATGTGCTGAACATCCAGCAGGCAAAGAATGTTGCTTTTCAGAACTGCAGATCATGACAGAATAGACTAGTCTCAAGCCACATGCCTGGACATAACTGATTATTTTCTTGAGATGATTTTCTTAAGAACTTAAGATGATTTTCTTCCATAAACTGAAAAATTTGTCTCAAAGAAGCACATAGGTATGAAAACTAGGTTACTCATAGGTTAAAAAATGTATCATGAAGCACACAGGCCATGTCTTGTGAAAGGCCTGCCTTTGCAACCTTCATGTTAGAAAGAAAACTTATAGGGACCCAAATAATATTTCATGTATAACATGAAAATGAGAAATAGAGCTATTTAATTGTCATTTCTAAAAATGCAAGTGTGTAATCAGTACAATGTTAATTAGAAGACTACTTAGGGTCAGGAGATAGATCTTTAAATACATGCAATACTTTGGATAAATATTATCCACAAGTAGGTCTCCAGAGCATCTACTGGATTCAGCGCAAATGAAGAAAATGAACAGAAAGTTAGGACTGTCAGAGGACAAGAATGACAGCAATGCCAGGAAATGTAAGAATGCACTCCCAGTCTAGTTATATTCAGAGGAGGTGTATTTTAATTTCTCCATGGTTCCATAATGACATATTAAAATTATTAGATCATGGCCAAAACTTTCTGAGCACCTAAAACTGAAATCAGCACTACCTGAATAAAATAGCAAGCTTGATTGCCATCCTAGCTGTATCTCCAGGATCAGTGCTTTTACAAAATTTTTCTTTGTTGGACCACACAAAACAAAATAAACCCTTTTCATAGGAAGCATTTATTTTCAGCTAAATAGAAGTTCAGAAAAACATCTTTGCTCACCTAATCATCATCTAATTTCCCTATACATTCCATACTGGACTATCATTCCCATCACCCACTTATTCAGCTTGACTGTACTCTAACATCTAAAAAGCTGGATGGATAGATGGGTTGGGTTGGCTGAATGCAAGTAGAGATGGATATGGGTTGGCTGAATGCTGTCATATATGATAGGTAGAAGACAGAATGGATGGAAATGACTCCAGGCTTATTTTCTATCCTCCTATCAACCCCTAAAGCAATTGTGTATATCTAAAGGCCAGGCTGTGCTTCTAAATGCTGCATTTTATCTAAACTAAAAATATCTGCAAAAATTTAAAGAAAAGGTAAAGCTAGTCTGGCCAAACCCAATTCATCGTCTCTGTTCAGAAGCAGAGTGAATGTTAAAGGCCTATCTATGTGGCACAGGGTTTGACCTGGTAAGTATGTGGATAAGAAGGACAGCTGCACTGAAACATGTCAAAGCCCATCAATCTGGCACTTATTTCTCACAGGGCCCAACCAGATACCTTTGGGATACTCACAAGCAGGAGATGAATATATATCCTATTCCCACAATTGTTCCCAAGTGGTATTTGGAGAAATGATGCTCCAAACCCAGAGGTAACATTGTGTTTTCAAGACCACTAGCCCTTGATAAACCCATTTTCCATCCATTTATCTAATCCCATTTTAAAGTCATTGCAATTAGTTACCATCACCATGTCTTGTGGTAATGAATCCCACAGATTAATTCTGCACTTTGTCAAGACATATTTTCATTTTCTGGATGGGACACCATCAGGAAATATCAGGACTGTGGGCTAGATTGGGAAGTTGAAACAGTGTCCAAGAAGGCAATGATAAGCCACTTCAACATGGCTGCCAAGAAAATAAAATGGCTGTGTCTACTCTACCTTATTTCTACAACAACTCTTGCCCACCTGCATTCACCTTCTGAAATTTGGCAGATGGGGAAGAAAGCTGAATATTGGGAGCATTGTGCCCTGTTGTGTTTTATTGCTAAGAATATCTTCAGAAAGGGGAAGAGAAATAATTCTCCTCAACAGAAGGAATGACAGGATTATATCTCACAGCTGCATTGCTCCCAACACTACTGTACTCTACCCAGCAAATATCTGTACTTACTCATTTATGATATTTACATACTTTCTTATTTATGTTATACCAACCAAACTGTAGAATTTGCCAGTGGAAACACTGAGGTGACAGTAGCTGGTAGATAAGGAACATCCAGTATGGTTAGGAAATTCTATGGTAGGTCCAGTGAAAACTAAGCAATCAAGAAAGGATTAAAAATGAAAATGGACGATAATAAGCAGGGGAGCCAGTAGGTGCAAAATAGAAGGGAAAGAACAGAGAAGAACCAGGATGGCAAAATTACTGAGTACCAAGGACAATTGGGGTAAATATGTTATAGCAAGCTTTGCAATGGAAGCAATAATTCATAATTTTATATAATTTTTGAAGTATTCATGAACCTATTCTCTTCTACCCCCAAAGATATGTTAGGTGGAACACAACGAGCTCCAGGTAAAGTTTTCAAGCACTGTTTCAAAACATTAATCATTTTTATCCTTGCTGTTTTTCTCTCCCTCTCTTTCTGTTTTCTGGCTCCAGAAAAGACAGAACTATTATCCCATCCTTTCTTAAAACCTCCCATTTATAAAATTAATTGCTGATCAAGAATTTAGAGTACATAAAACCATATTTCTGAAAACCATTGGATCAGTCATTGTTGCAGGGAAGCGCTGTAAAAATAAACAAGGTATGACCTCTTTTTATTTAAGTCTATTATAGTGATTCCCATATACCTTTCATGGCCCAAATGCTACAAGGATTATCTTCAAGTATATGAGAGTTCAGATCAACACAAATTCTTACATACAAATCATCATTCATGGTTGTTCCATTCTTTCATGCACACTGTTTTTTAAATTCTCTTGCAGTAAATGCTGTCAATGAACGTTACCTTGCTTCTTTTCTTTATTAATACTACTATAAGGCAGCACTTTTCAACTACTCTAAAAGGTAGTAGGAAAGACAGCCTGCTGTAGCTGCAGGGGAACCTCTGCGTGTGGACTGCTAACATCCCTTCCTACTTAAGAACTGAGCAACAGCTCCCCAAGGCAACAGCTTAACAAGCCCCAGTAGAAGAAGGCTTGAGAGTCCTCCCTTAGTTAAGAAAATGAAACCACTTAGGGTAGGATCACTTAGGGTATGACCATACAGTATCTGCTTTCTTTGGCCTTTCACTAAGTAGTGGAGGAATTTGTGGAACCTAAGCCAAGTGTTTATAATACAGGAAGGCAATTAACTAATGATAGTAGTAGGTTCTGACCAATGGTGGTACCCAAAAAGAGAGTTGTCTGCTTGTTGAACATAGGAGCAGGTTTGGAAGGGAGAATAATTTATGCCTCTCTTGAATGTTGTGATTTTTCTTCAAATGCATGTTTATAAACACATTCAGATGCTAACATAACATACCATCCACATGCAGGCTAGAATAATGGTTTGCTATTATGTATGTATTCATTTGAGGATATAATTAACTTTCTCATTTTCTTCCCATACACCTAATATACTGTATAATATACAAAAATATACCAAGCACTGAAATGTAGTTCCTTTGAGGTGAAATGTGGCAGCTGTTTAACAGCATAAGGCAATTCTAGACAACAGTTTAGGACAGGAAATGAAGAACACCATCGTGAGTTGGAATTACATCAGGGAAGGGAGGAATTTAGGAAGAAAGAATTTAATTACCCAAAGTTGGAATTTGTCCAGGACGCAATGGCTAACACCTTTGCTCATGGAAAAGTGTTAGGGGATAACACTTTAATAGCAACAAATGGCCAGGACCTTGATTTTAAACACCATCTGTAAGATAACACCTCCTAGAGCTATTTATTGCACAACCCAAATTGCTTTCACCTATAAAGAATTTATAACTTTTTTCCACACAACACAAAAAACAAAACATGAATAGTGACCCTTCCCCCCACCCCCAAAAAAATAATCAAGGTGTCTGAATAAACCAACTAAGGCAGTGTTTCTCAACCCTGGCAGCCTGAAGATATGTGGACTTCAACTCCCAGAATTCCCCAGCCAGCCTTGCTGGCTGGGGAATTCTGGGAGTTGAAGTCCACACATCTTCAAGCTACCAAAGTTGAGAAACACTGAACTAAGGAAACAAAGTCGATGCTATGGAATACATGGAAAATGCATTTTCACATTAATATTAAAAAGAAAAAGCCAACAAAACATTTTCTTTCTGTTAATTAATCTGATATTTAGTTTGGTTCAACTCATTTTTAGGATTGCATGAGTTTTCCAAAGATTAACGCAGAAAAATAGTTGCTTTTGGAAATCACCTTGCTTGGACCATTCAAAAACTTGATCTTACTATTGGTTTTCCACCAGAATGTCCAGGTCTACAACCAACTACCTTGTTTCCCAAAGCCCTCACAATACACCTGTAGTATCAGAGAAACAACAGAGGAAAAGAAGTAACAAATTAAAAATATCACAGTTCAGTAAGATATTTGCTGGCAGCTGCAAGGGCAAATCTGGCTCAGTACTGGAAAAGAGACACTTTGCCAACAATATCGGACTGGGAATCCAAACTCAGGGGATACACAGCAATGGCAAAATTAGCAGCATTAATTCAGAACAGAAGTTTGACTCAATTTAAGCAAGAATGGCTTCCCTGTCGATCATATGCTGTATCATACCACAAGGCAAATTCAGAGACTTACAGTGGTTTATTAAGGGAGAAATAACTGACATGAAGATAGTAATTAGAAACAATTTCAGTGTTTAAAATATGTTGATGCAATCATCAGTCAGGTACAATGGGAGGGAATTTAAAACTGTAGTTTCCCAGTATTGTTTCTATTGATTTTTCTCTCCTTTTTCCTTTTTCTTTCCTTTTTCCCTCTTTACATGATTATATGCATTTATCCTTGGAACAATGACAAATAGGGGTGACATCAATATTAATATCATGTTCAGAGTTTTCTAGAGGTCTTAAGATGACATAATAACCTTAGTTCCCTACATTTAATTAATGAACAAAATAATAAATTTTAAATTTTATAATGGTAAACTCCTTGTTTATTTGCTGATACTTATTCATCATCCACTATGTTTTGTTCTATCTTGTTTTCATTTACGCAGCTATTTATTCTGTTCCTTTAAAAGTTTTAATAAATAATTTGGGACTACTAATGGGCAAATGATGCTATTGGAATTATTTTTTTATTATTAAAATTATTTTTTTATTTTTTTAGCAAGGATCCTCTGACTGATAGCAGGTACTCAACTGAAGTTCTCAGAGCATCTGGTTCCAGTGCTCTGCTACTGTACACCAGATGCTGAATTTGCGGAAGGCATGTAAATGGGGTACCATGAAATCAGAATGAAGAGACTCCATTCATCTCAATCCTGCCAAGAATTCAGAAATGGAGGATGTTTGTTGCAATATCTATCTATCTATCTATCTATCTATCTGTCTGTCTGTCTGTCTGTCTGTCTGTCTGCCTGCCTGCCTGCCTGCCTGCCTGCCTGCCTGCCTGCCTATCTATCTATCTATCTGTCTATCTATCTGTCTGTCTGTCTGCCTGCCTGCCTGCCTGCCTGCCTGCCTGCCTGCCTGCCTGCCTGCCTGCCTGCCTGCCTGCCTGCCTATCTATCTATCTGTCTGTCTATCTATCTATCTGTCTGTCTGTCTGCCTGCCTGCCTGCCTGCCTGCCTGCCTATCTATCTATCTATCTATCTATCTATCTATCTATCTATCTATCTATCTATCTATCTATCTATCTCTCTCTCTCTCTGAAACATTTCTATAACTGCCCATATTAAAACAACCCTGGGCAGCTTACAACCAATAAAACAGTATAAAAACTGTATAAAGCAATATAAAGCAGTATAAAAACCAACAGCAATAAAACTAAAGACAGAACAACCTGGTGCCCCAGCCACACTTCTCTAATGTACCCACATTCTCATCCTACCCTGACCTCATCCTATCCTAATGCCGGGAAAAGAGCCAGGTTTTAAGTGCTCTCCACTAGGACAAAAGGGTAGGGGCCTGTCAGATCTTGTCGGGGGGGGGGGGGATGTTCCATAGGGCAGCGGCTGAAACAGAAAAGGTCCCATTAGATGGCAATATTTAAGGAAGGGACCTGGAGGTTGCCCACTCTATCCATTCAATTTTTACATGATTTTTAGACGGCTGAAGTTTCCCAGTCCTATTCTGCTTTTGTTCATTAATTAATTCTTAAAAGTTGGTGCCCTGTGTTTCATTTCCCTAAATGATCCAGCTTCACTGTGAAATTTTGGGCTTGGCAGCTGTCTGGCTGCTGAAATAGAAAATGAAATGTGAATGCTGTGTCTGCCTGGACCAGGAGGAATTCTTTATCACAAGCTCTAATGATTTCTGTTGCTTCATTGCAGGAACCTCTGTAAGAAGACACAACAATGGATCAATGTAGTCATTGACTAACTCACTCTGTGGATAAAAAAGGGGTTGTGCATTAATACAGTTTAAACCTACATGGACTGTTCCTAATAGCATAACAAACTGACCTCCAAATTTAACCTTTAGCAACAGCTATGTTAACTTTTTGTCTGAGAAATAAGGAAGAGGTATGGATCTTCCTGGCCTTGCATTCGTTCCTTGTCCCACATGAACCATCAATCACATGGAGAAAAGCTTCAACCTTGCAAGCTTAGAGATGGGCAGAAATTGATATAAGCACTCAAGCTACGCTTGTTTCAACTATAAGGAAGGAGTTGTTAACACAGAGGGCCCTTCTAAATAATCTCACGTACAAGGTTACTGATCTGGACAAATGATAATACAGAGTTTTATGGTCAAAAGGACAGTATCTGTCTGGTCTCTCTTTTGACAAATTAGCAGATTAATTAACCATTCAAGCAAACAAAAATGCATTCTTCAGTATGTTAGTATGAAAGGATTTTACTTAAGTATTCTTAACTAAGATCTTAACTCTTAGCACTATCTTTGGAATTATCTTCACTAAATTTGCTAAGATTTATTAGGAAATTTATGAGGGAGATTTATTAGGGAATAAACTTTTCAGCACCTGACTGAAACCCACCCAGCGTTAAGTTAATACAGCACTTGTCTGCAAAAATGCACAGAGAATGTCCACTAGAATCTAATAAACTCTTTCCTAAACTATAATCTTGTTCACATCCAGATCATCCTAATTAACCCATTTATTATTGTATAATAATCCATATTATTGGGTAACAGAACAAAGAAAGTTGTAACACATTGGGATAAGAATGGGCATGACTGAAAATAAATCTTTCAGTTGTGTGATTGAAGAATAGGCTTCACTACTATGCTAGGCCTAAACGTCCTTGACTTGAACACCTTCTTTGAACCAGCTAACCAAAGTAACAAGAGCATGCATGCTCTATAACTCTAATTCCCAAGTATATTTCTGTTTCTAGATATCAGTTTCCCTGTGTCATGTTATGTAAAAACTCCAGGATTAACCCAACTTCTCATTAAGCTCTAGTGAGCTCCAAGCCCAATCATCTGGCATGTAGAGGAAGAGGCTACCATCTATTCACCAACAAAACAATCCACACAGCCCTTTTGATCCTTTATTCTACATAATGCTTTTTATTGTGATCTGTTTCATATCTTTTCCTCAGGTGACAATAATGGCAAGAAATTATCTCCAATCTGATTCCCAGGAAATGTGTTAGGACTATAATTCCCAGAATTCCTAATTAGCCCAAAGTCCCAATATATTAAGACGGTGCCAGGTTGAAGATGGCTCTTATATGAAGTTTCGGTGTATTGTGCTCACCCTGTGGCATGCATCCTGCTCAGCCTGGATCTATGTTATCTGTATAAACATGATATATAGGAATGTAGGTCACACAGAGCCCTCTCTAAAAGAGAAAGAGAGAGAGAGAGAGAGAGAGAGGAGAGAAGCTATGAAACAGAAGAGCTATGAAAATCCATGAGTTCATACATGCAACCAGTGCCATTTTAAAAATGATGCCTACTAGGTAGCCTTATATATAAGATATCTTTGGGCAACTTTCCAGAAACTTAAAAACTCATCATCTCCTGCAAACAAAGTCACAAACACAGCTTGTATTTTTAAACACACACATATACACAAATACACAAAGTTAATTGTTCTGTACTGCAGGGAATATTAAAGCAAAACCAAAAAAAGAAATAGGATTGAGTTTGCTAGAAAAGGTCTAACCTTTCATCAGCTAGAATTGGCAAACAAGATTGCACATTGCATTTTCGTGTTATTAACTTATTTGTGTCTTTAAACAATTATTGACCTCCTCTAACTAATGAGTAGTGGGAGTAAATCACATGGATTGTATGTAACTAGAGTAGAGGTAATTGAAAAGTATTGTCATGAATGATTTTCCTCCCATGTATTAAAATATACAACTCTGTACTGAATTACTATATAATCTGGCAGACAATTGATGCTGGAATAGAAATGGCTAAATCATACTAAATCCAAAATTTAAAAATATACATTGAAGATTAGAAGGAAAGACATGTTTTGCTCTTTTTTTAGAATTGAAAAAAAACGCAACTTCTAATTAATCAGGTCAAATAACTTGTGTCACCATTTTTATACATATTGTTCACTGATAACTAAAGGGACCCATTAACTCAGACACAATATCAGGACTTTCAGACTTAAAGTAGAAATATAAAGCATGACACAGATCTCCCCTGAATCTGAAGTTTCTGGCCTTAATTTATTAGGCATGCTATCTTGGAGTATTTGGATGGAATCACACTTTCATGCACAGCCTTTTATTACGCTGGAAGATTGAAAGAAATGATACAAGGATAATAAGTAGTTCTGAATGTGGACAAATGATTTCTTTGGTAGGGTTAAACATGACCTTGGAAACAAAGTGGATGTGGCAGAAAAAGAAAGATGTGAAACCATTGTGAAAGTACATATTGCAGGAGAAAATATGTGTTCTGTATTCAGGGATTTAATATGCAATTGATATTATAAATTACAGATCCATTTATTACATTGTTGATGCTTTATAAAACAGTAGAACATTCTTTAGTATAAGTTGCAAATTCTTTCACTTAAACATCTCCTTCACAACTTCAAATGTATCATATGGATCAGAAAAAGAGGGGATATTAGGGAGAAAAGGGAATCAAAATGGTACTCCCCTTCCCATTGGGTCTCTGACCCCCTCCACCATTTGCTTCAGTTCTTCCCATTACTGATATGTGACCTGTGACAGATAAGTTGTTGAGAAATGTGGCCCTCAAAAGAAAATTACAAAGGCCTTCTAAAACAATGGGTTGCATTGTGAGTAGGAATGGAATGGTTCATTGAAAAACCAATCTAAACCTCATGAATACCCATAGTAGGACAAGGAGGGCCAATGATTACACATGCATGATTACATCATTACAGCATCAAAAATGCTGCACCTTACATATCTGCATCAGACATCAGGATCCAAGTGGAAAATAATGGCATTTGCATGATGACCCCATTTTGGTTTGCTGTGGATTATATTGATTAGTAATCATTCAATAAGTACAACTCAAATAAAATTATCCCCAATTTGCTAACTTTGGATTCTATTTATTTTCAGTAGTTTTCATACAAGTCCAACATATACAACCTCTAGAGTTTCATTGTTCCATTTAGTGTTTTTTTATTATTATTTTAAAAATTGGCTCTTCTTTTTCTAGGAAGGAGGCACTGGCAAACCACTTCCGAAACACCTTGCCTTGAAAATTGCAAGGACTCGTCCAAGCAGTCACTACAGAGTCAGTAACGACTGAGCGCAGATTAAAAAAAAAAAAATCCCTCAGATATGTTTTGCTGACCAGTCCTAAGTCAACTAATGAGCTTCAGAGTTGTTCAACTCTGTGAACCTTTCACTACCCCATTCACTACCCTCAATGAAAAATAAGTGGGATCTGCAAACAAATGTTACATTCTGTCTATTCCTATTGAGAATTCCTTGATCTGGTTACATCTACCTGTCCCATCAGGTCTGGCACAAGGGGCATGTTATGGGTCCCATTTACTAAGGAGTTCCATCTGACAGGACCCAGAAGGCGAGCCTTCTCTGCTGTGGCACACCCCCCCCACCACCATGAAACATCATCCCCCCCAGATGAGATTGGCCCCAACCCTATTGATTTTCCAGAAATCCCTTAAAATTTGGTTTTGTCAGCAGTTTGGGGATCCCATGGAAGTGGGGAGCCTGTGAAATAGCTATATTGTATGGAAGGTCTTGAAGGCACTCTTATGTGGTTTTAATTATATTTAAATTATTAAATTTGATAAATAAATGAATAAATTCTAGCCAGTAACCAGCCACTCTTGTTCTTTTATAATATATTCCATTCTTGTCCCTTGTCCCAGTTTTACTTTTCTATTCAACATGCCACAATCAGTCATCATTTTGTGGCAAGTAATTAAGGGTTATAATTCCACACTGACCTGTTTTAGGGATCCCCCTTTTAGACTCACTCCCACCCCCAAGATATTATGTACCTTCACCTACTTTTTCCCAATTCTGTTGATATCTCTGGCATGTATATATAAGGGCTCAGTTTGGGCTGTGTAAGAACAATCATTTTTAAAATTATTGTACTACTAATATCAACAATAAAAATAGAGAGGGCAAAGGGGCTGACAAGGGACTATTTTACAAATTTAACTTGGTAACCTCCTAATGTATTGGCATTCTTTACAACAAACTGATCCAGCTTACTGTGCCTGACCATGCCTGTAGATGGATAATCAGTTTTCTAACAGGTAGGAAACAACATGTGAAGTTAGGCAAAATTACATCCGGTACCCGGTTAATCAGTACTGGTGCCCCTCAGGGATGTGTGCTTTCCCCACTGCTTTTCTCCCTTTATACCAATGACTGCATTTCAAAAGACTCTTCTGTTAATATCTTGAAATATGCGGATGATACAACTGTCATTGGTCTAATTCGAAATGGAAATGAGTCAGCATATAGACGAGAGGTTCAACAGCTGGTCTTGTGGTGTGGTTGTAATAACTTGGAATTGAACACACTTAAAGCTGTGGAGATGATTGTGGACTTTAGGAAGAATCCTTCTAATACTCCTCCCCTTACCGTACTCGACAGCCCAGTATCAGTGGTAGAGTCCTTCAAGTTCCTGGGTTCTATACTTTCCCAAGACCTGAAATGGACGTTTAACATTACAGCCATTATTAAAAAGGCACAGCAAAGGATGTTTTTCCTGCGGCAGCTTAGGAAGTTTAAATTATCCCAGGAGCTCTTGGTACAGTTTTACAGGGGAATCATTGAGTCTGTTATCTGCTCCTCTAAAGCTGTCTGGTTTGATTCTGCAACCAAACAGGACAGATTCAGATTCCAACAGATAGTTAAGTCTGCAGAAAGGATAATTGCAACCCGCCTGCCTTCTATAGAAGAACTATATACTGTGAGGGTCAAAAGGAGGGCAGAGAGGATATCTGCAGACTCTTCTCATCCTGGATATAACCTGTTCCAACTTCTTTCTTCGGGACGGCGCTATAGAGCTCCATATGTTAAAACATCTAGACATCGGAATAGTTTTTTCCCTTGTGCCATTGCTCTGTTAAACACTGTATGATTTGATATGTACTGGACAGTGGCTTCTTCTTTGGAAAAGTTATTTTATTGGGCAGTGTTATTGTTACTGTTTATTAATTCTTGTTGCTATCCAAACGCACTGTTGATCTTGCTGTTCGTCACCGAAGACAAATTCCTTGTGTATATTTTATACTTGGTCATTAAAGTATTTGTATTGTATTGTATTGTATTGTATTGTATTGTATTGTATTGTATTGTATTGTATTAAACCTAGGTTTGGCATTTCATATAGTGGGCTAGGTGGAAAAACTGGCATTCCAAATGTTGCTGAACCAAAAATCCCAGCAATCCCAGGGGATGCTGGGAAATCCCCATTTTTGATGGTAATAAGGTTTATCATGGTTTCTGTTTCTGAAAATAGTAGATTAGGTACCTGTGCTATAACAAATCTCATCAATCTAAGGATTTCCAATGTTTCTAGAGGGGGAACTCTCACTACTCCTCTAACTTAGGTAGAATGTATGTCTTATGTTTATATTTATTTGGCAATTAATGTCTTTGTGTTGTAATTATCTATTTTGGATGCAACTAAATAAATTTGTAATGTATGCCTTAATAGGACCACTTTGATACAATGCATGTATTTAAGATCAACTCCCCCCCCCCCAACACTTCTCAGGTGATTCACTTTTTTTCCCCAATCTAAACCTGCAAATAAAGAACCAAAGGTCAGCTATGAACATTTTTCAGTAGGCCTTATGTAATGACTATGTCACTAAGGTCTTAGGCTAAACATCTGGAACGCCATTTGATTCCATCATTAGGCTCTTGATACTTTATTGGAAATCTCATAGATATGCATGCAGATGCTAACATAATAAGATAATACTAAAAACTAAAGTAACGAAAAAGACAAGTAAATTTGTCTTTTGATAATGCAAGTACATTTTTTTAAAAAAGTAGCTTGAAACGATTTAGGGAAAAAAATGGACAATTACCCTGATAAATGTACTTCTGATGCAAACACAAACTATTTAATTCTATACTTTTTTTATTTAAGGAAAAATATCCACTAGCCTAAACTGAGCCTTACAAACTTGGATAGTTTCTTTAGTTTTCTGAAGATCTTCCTAAGCTTATTAACCAGTGAGGTGATCCCCAGAGCCTGTCAGTTCTAGAATCAATTCCAGTGTACTGCTTTTTAAAAAATATAAGGATAACTGCTTCTTATGCATTAATAGACATTTTCAGGCAATAGTAGCAAAAAATGTATTTGGGATCTTGTCTTTTGGAGGTCAAATTAGCACCTTAAGGTTAAACTAGGCAAAATGCTATTCATGCAATTACAACTGTGAGACTGGCTTTTAAAATGTAAATTAGCAAGAGTGTGGGACCATGGCAAAACCAGAGGAGGTTTTTAATCATTTTCTCCCTGTTGGTGCCAAAACTGACCAGTACTGTCGTTATCATTAGCTGGCAATGCTACATGAGGCACAGGTTTGACTAAGGCTGGCAACCTAGTTCATATCCTTCTATCTTATTAGGAAGTATTGCATGAAAGCCTTAATTGATCAAAGCCATGATAGGCAGCAGAGGTCAGTATCTAAGTGCCCATCTGGTGATGATCATAGCATATGGAAGATAGTGACTTGGAAAGTGACAGGAATAAATGGTAAAGACCATGAGTCAATGAATTAAAAGAAAGAAGGAAATTTATGTTGTGTAGCTGTGAAACTAAGAGAAAGGGGAATGATGTATTAAATCTGAATGAAGGTGGAATAGAATTCAAAATTCATGCAGGGAACGAAGATGTACATTGAATTATAAGGATAGAGCAAAAGTATATGTCAGAAAGTATGGATTGGCTGCATATGAAAGTAGAAAGCCATAGATTGCTGACATATTACATCCCAGTCAGTAGTTATAATGGAAGAACTAGAGATGAATAATGGGAAAAAATTGAATGAATGCAATCCAAAGAAAACAATTATTCCGATAGGTCACATGAATGGATCAGTAGGAATGAATTGAAAGACTACAGAAAAAGTGATTCAGCCAATTAAAAACCCAACAAAGAGTAAAAAGGGTGACTATTTGATAAGTATCTGCCTTGAAAAGGTGTGTTTCTTTTGAATATGTGGTTTAAGCATAAGTCTATTTGTATGTACAAATGGCAAAGGAATTAATATGAATCTAAAAGTATGATTGAGTTGATTATGATGGAAGATTGAAAGAACTAATACAAGGATAATAAGTGGTTCTGAATGTGGACAAATGATTTCTTTCATAGTGTTAAACATGGACCTTGGAAACAAAGTGGATGTGGCAGAAAAAGAAAGAAGTGAAACCATTGTGAAGTATCATACTGCAGGAAGAGAAAATATGTGTTTTGTATGAAGACCTATAATAAGACAGATTAATCTCCTTTACAAATGCATGGAAAGTAGTAAACATAAGGAAAAAAGATGTGAAGCTACTTGGGACAGGGTGGAAAGAATTGTGTCACAGAGATCCACGAAGTTGGTATTGTTGTTGGTTAGTCATTAAGTCGTGTCCGACTCTTCGTGACCCCATGAACCATATTGCGCCAGGCCTTCCTGTCCTTCACTGCCTCCCTGGGTTTGCTCAGTTTCATGCTCATTGCTTCAGTGATGCTATCTAACCATCTCATCCTCTGCCGTCCTCTTCTCCTTTTGCCTTCAATCTTTCCCAGCATCAGGGTCTTCTCCAAAGAGATCTCTCTTCGCATTAGGTGACCAAAATATCTGAGCTTGAGCTT
This sequence comes from Python bivittatus, assembly GCF_059951505.1. Lineage (NCBI taxonomy): Eukaryota > Metazoa > Chordata > Lepidosauria > Squamata > Pythonidae > Python > Python bivittatus. Next base: position 62,653,852 of record NW_028277125.1, on the reverse strand, counting down.
CATTATCGATCCTTCCAATGAGCAATCAGGGTTGATTTCCTTTAAGATTGACTGGTTTGACCTCCTAGCAGTCCAGGGGACTCTCAAGAGTCTTCTCCAGCACCACAGTTCAAAGGCATCAATTCTTCGGCGCTCGGCCTTCTTTATGGTCCAGCTCTCACAGCCATACATTACTACTGGAAAAACCATAGCTTTGACTATGCGGATCTTTGTCGGCAAGGTGACGTCTCTGCTTTTTAATATGCTATCTAGGCTTGCCATAGCTTTCCTCCCAAGGAGCAAGCGTCTTTTAATTTCATGGCTGCAGTCTCCGTCTGCGGTGATCTTGGAGCCCAAATAAATGAAGTCTGATACTGCTTCCATTTCTACCCCTTCTATTTGCCAGGAATTGATGGGTCCAGATGCCATGATCTTAGTTTTTTTAATGTTGAGTTTCAAGCCAGCTTTTGCACTCTCCTCTTTCACCCTCATCAAGAGGCTCTTTAGTTCTTCTTCACTTTCTGCCATTAGGGTGGTATCGTCCGCATATCTGAGGTTGTTGATGATTCTCCCTGCCATCTTAATTCCGGCTTGTGATTCTTCCAGCCTGGCATTTCTCATGATGTACTCTGCATATAGATTAAATAAGCAGGGTGACAGTATACAGCCTTGTCGTACACCTTTCCCTATTTTGAACCAATTGGTTGTTCCATGACCAGTTCTGACTGTTGCTTCTTGGCCCGCATACAGATTTCTCAGGAGACAGGTAAGGTGGTCTGGTACTCCCATCTCTTTAAGAATTTGCCACAGTTTGTTGTGATCCACACAATCAAAGGCTTTTGCATAGTCAGTGAAGCAGAAGTAGATATTTTTCTGGAACTCTCGTGCTTTCTCCATGATCCAGCGAATGTTGGCAATTTGATCTCTAGTTCCTCTGCCTCTTCGAAACCCAGCTTGTACATCCGGTAGTTCTCGGTTCACGTACTGCTGAAGCCTAGCTTGTAGGATTTTGAGCATAACCTTGCTAGCATGTGAAATGAGTGCTGGGATGTCTGGCTCAAGGTCAGTGATCACACCAGCATAGACATCAGGGACATTAAGATCTTTCTTGTGTGTATTCTTGCTACCTCTTCTTAATCTCTTCTGCTTCTGTTAGGTCCCTGCCTTTTTTGTCCTTTATCATGCCCATCTTTGCACTAAACGTTCCTTTCATATCTCCAATTTTCTTGTAGAGATCTCTAGTCTTCCCCATTCTATTGTTTTCCTCAATTTCTTTGCATTGTTCATTTAAGAAGGCCTTCTTATCTTTCCTTGCTATTCTCTGGAAATCTGCATTCAGTTGCTTATATCTTTCCCTTTCACCCTTGCTTTTCGCATTCCTTCTTTCCACAGCTATTTGTAAAGCCTCATCAGACAGCCATTTTGCTTTCTTGCATTTCTTTTTCTTTGGGATGGTTTTAGTTGCTGCCTCCTGTACAATGTTACGGACCTCCGTCCATAGTTATTCAGGCACTCTGTCTACCAAATTTAATCCTCTAAATCTATTCATCACCTTCACTGTGTACTCACAAGGAATATGATCTAAGTCATACCTGAGTGGTCTAGTGGTTTTCCCTACATTCTTCAATTTAAGCCTAAATTTTGCAGTAAGAAGCTCATGATCTGAGCCACAGTCAGCTCCTAGTCTTGTTTTTGCTGTCTGTATAGAGCTTCTCCATCTTTGGCTGCAAAGTATATAATCAATCTGGTTTCGGTATTGACCATCTGGTGATGTCCATGTGTAGAGTCGTCTCTTGTGTTGTTGGAAAAGAGTGTTTGCTATGACTAGCTTGTTCTCTTGACAGAACTCTATTAGCCTTTGCCCTGCTTCATTTTGTACTCCAAGGCCAAATTTGCCTGTTATTCCGATTACTCCTTGACTTCCTACTTTAGCATTCCAATCCCCTATGATGAAAAGGACATCTTTTTTTGGTGCTAGTTCTAGAAGTTGGTATAGAGTTATCCTAATGGAAAGTTTGGAAAAGGATCCTTGATGGAATGATAAAGTAAGATTGTAAATGAGAAGGAAATGCAAATAAGAGAATGAATGCTGCAAAAATTGAAAAAACAATACTGCATAATATGCATATGGAGAACAAGATAGTTGCAAAGCATGTAGTAAAAGAGAGCTGGGAATTAAAAGAGGCACAAAAAATGCAGCAATTTTAATGGAAATAAATACTATTTTGAAAGTGGATAAACAGGGCTAAACAAGGAGCCTCCAACAAAGTGAGTGGAATTAAGAATAGAAGTATTGAAATTATTGTGATAACGACATAAATGAGGAAAATCTGGAAGACTATTTAAGAGGTTTAAATGGGAATGATATTGATATGTCTGACAGTAGACCTGAAATGAATGCTATACATCTTAGTGTCCAAGAAAAGAAGGAAAAGAAACCCATAAGTGCTGTGCTGTGAGAATATTGAACATTGGTAAAGCTAAAGATGTAGATGGTAAACTGGAAAATGTTAAATTGTGGATTTCTCATGAAATGGCTGTGCTATTTGTTTCAATGTAAAGGGATTTTTAGGGAGAAATGGAGCAAGTGATGAAAAGCGTATCACAATATCATGAAGTGAACCGCAGGACTTTCGTTCTGGATTCAGTAATCAAGACAGGAGTACGGAAGAACAAGGTTCACTACATGACATCACTAGACATAGCTTATCATTTTCTTTCATCATCATCTTGCTGGCTGCAGATGTGTATGCGTGAGGATAACATCTATGCCTGACAACTAGGGACAGTTGCTAGTGGTTCTCTAATAAAAACAGTGGTAGAAAAGTGAATGCAAAAGCTACAGGGTTAGTCTTCCCTAAATGTGTCTGGGAAGGTGGCTGGTGTGGGTCTTCCGGGCTGTGTGGCCGTGTTCTGGAAGTTTTGTTTCCTAACATTTCGCCAGCATCTGTGACCGGCATCTTCAGAGAGCAGGAGCACAGACAGGAGCAGTTCTCTCTGTGCCCAGGATGATGTGACCTGCTCTGTGCTCCTACTCTCTGAAGATGCCGGTCACAGATGCTGGCGAAACGTTAGGAAACAAAACTTCCAGAACACGGCCACACAGCCCGGAAGACCCACACCAGCCATCGTATCCCGGCTGTGAAAGCCTTCGACAATACATTGTCTGGGAAGGTGTTTGGCAGAATTCGGAGGTGGGCGGGGGGGAATGGCTATAAGCAAAACTTGGGAAGTGTGTCTTTGTGTTAGCCAGAGGACATATAGCTCACTTTTTTTTTTTTTTTTTTGCTCTTCAGTATAAATGTATGAATATAAGAAAGTTTATTGTACATTTATTGATTTAGAAAAAAAATACAGCACAGTGTATGTCTACTCAGAAGTAAATCTTGTTTTTAAGGAATATTTTTCAAAGAAAGTCTATGAGAATTCCTATCTTTTCTTATCTTATACCTTTCATTTCAGTGGCTTTTTATTTCTTCATTCCTGTGTTCTGCATGACATTGTTTACTTGAAAAGGAATAGCATAATGGATATATAAGCGGTTCAGATCTGGAACACTGCATCTTCCATTTATATTGGAAGAAACGTTTTCACGAGTGCAATGCAAACAGCCCATATTGGTGGACGATGGTTGGGGTGAAGGTCAACCAAGGTGGGAATCACAAGAGGGACAAAATTAAAGGTCTCTATCCATCCACCATTCTTCAGGTCAGTCTCCCACTACTGCTATTTACTTTTAAGAATTGTCAATTGTTTGAATAGTTGATAATTCATAGTTAGCTTTACTGTAGGTCCAGAAGTTGTACTGCAGGAACAAGTTGCGGATGTGTTGCAGTTTGTTACCCTCCACAACTCCACTGGTTGTATTTGCAGGGATATGCTACAGATATGATTAGGGTTAGAGTTGGATTGGCCTCAGCAGGTGGCAGCATCTAGCTGACCTTGCTTGATCCCCGAGGCTCAGCAGATTTAAGGTAGGTTAGTAGTTGGTTGGGGGAAACCATCTGGGAATTCCAAGGGTGTTGGCTTACTTGGGAAGATTAAACAAATCTTGAAGACTGAAATAGCAAATTATTTCATAATACTGTCATGAACAGTCACCAGAAGTCCAGGTTAACTCACAGATATCTTTTTAAAGACATTGAGGAGAATAAAGCTTACTTAAATCATCTCTATCCTCACTTTTAATATCTAGTTAAAATTTACACACACTGTAAAAGCTCTAGCACTCGGCTTGGCTTTTCTCATCCTAACACTTGTTTATTGGCACAATTCAAACATTTGGGTTATGTAATTAATAGGCATCCACAAATTTGATCTGCATTTTGTATTTTGCAGTTTTCTCTCATGTTTTTGTAAAGATAAGCAGGTTCTTTCTGTATGTATGTGTGAGTATACACACACACACACACACTCTTTAGGAATTGGGCAAAATATAAAAACTAAGCATAGGACAAAGAACAAGCAATGGATGGCTTTAATAAATGAATTTACCAGATGCATCATTGCCCTCTGAGTAGTCAACCCAGTTTGGTCTAATCAAAGAGCAGCATGAATTGGTTCACCAAGGGACTGAAAAGAGTCAGGAACAGCATTTAGCACTTTGCTGACCTTGAGTCCACCTTTACAAAACTCCTTTTGGAACCACAATTTTTCCAGCCATTTTCAAGTAATTTTTTTCCACTTCCTCCTGAGAATACAACACTTGATTGACCAGTAATGTTCACTCCAAATTCTCTCACTGGGGGGGGGGGGGGGGGAGAGGAATTGTTAATAGTCTAAAGATGAGAGACGGAGGGAGAGAGAGAGAGATGATAGATGACAGATGATAGAGATGAGAGAGAGAGAGAGAGAGAGAGAGAGATAATGACAGAGATGATAGATAGAGATAGATAGGTAGATTGTATCTATCTACCTATCTCTATCTATCATCTCTATCTATCATATATATAATATGATAAATATTTTACCACACTTTCTGATGCACATTGTATTATGTTTGTTGATTACTGGATGTAGTACTTCAACTAAAATCCAGATTCTAATGAAAGGCACATGCATAGAACCCAGAGACCTTGACAAAAATGGTTTTTTTAAAGAAGCAATTGCTCAAACACTTATTTAAATCTACACCAAAACCCTATTATTTAAAAACTATAATAATGGAAAATGTTAACAATTCCAAAAGGGAATTATGTCCTAAAGGTTACCTTTCTTTCATATTTTAATCTGTTTATCTTATCTGTGATGGAGATATCATTAACTATATTTAAATATATTTATATATACATATATTTAAATGATGCAATTTCTTGAACATCAATTAGTACTGTTTAGTTCATATATACTGAATTTCACTAAGAAACTCTCTAATTAATGGTTTCTTTGTAGTCTTAACTGGCTGACTTCCCAGAATAAAATGATCTAAACTAATAAAATCTGGACACAAGAGAATGAATACCTGGGCTATAAAGAGTTTTTATAGTAAGAGAAAGCTGGTATAATAATAAAGTTCTGTTTTTCTACACAACAGGGTGCCTTCCAAGTTTAGGCTCCCCTTTTCCCAAAAATGCTGTGTTCCTAGAACAACCGGGTTTTGATTTTCCTGCTTGCATAGAAAGATTTATTTGTGCCAAAATCTAGGACACCCAGTGGAAAACAGCAATCTGTAGGAAAGCATGGCATTGTAGGTAGTCCCTTAAAAGAAAGGTGCTGCCTTAGTAACCACCATAATTAGCGCGGAAGTAAGCTTGATAGGTTAATTTGCTGCAATAGTGTACACAGTAAATGTTCCATCTTAGTCTGAAAATCCCTCTCTGCTCAAGGACACAATCTTGACATTCTTATGATACACTAACAGAACTATTGCATGGTCCTGTTGACTTGAAGTGGTGGAATCAATTTGGGAACCAGAAGTAGTCCCCAAATTGAGAACTATAGAAAAGCTATGTTCCTTTTCTCTTTCCCTCTTTCTCCATCATGCATATGAATGTATTTTTATATTCCAGGGAGAAAACATACAAAAGCCCTAAGAGCCTACCTAAAAGTAAACAAGAATAATTTTGCTTTTGTGTTCAGTATAGGGACTATCAAAATATAGATTCAAAGGATGCTGTGTTGGAATTATACCTCTTGAAAGTGCAGTATGCAAGTGCTTGGTTAAACTGAAAAGTTTTGTGTGTACCCTCCCATTATTAACTATTGTTTCTTTCTTCTTCTCACCCCTTCCAATTGTCAATTTCATACTTCCAATTTCACACTTCTTCAGAAGACTGTTGCCCACACAGCATGGTAGCCACAAGAAAAATACTTCAGAACTGACCATTTTTTGCATGTTAACTTACTACCTGTGTCCAAACAGCCTTTCTATACTATAAACAGGGTGCCAAAAGTTGGATTATTATTATTAATATTAATTAAATTTATATACCACCTAACTCCCAGTGACTCTGGGTGTTTTACAAATTGTTAAATACATTTAAAAACAAAGAGACAACACCAAAAACACCAAAACAACACAAAAGAAAGAGAAAACAAACCCAGATTGGAACAAAGAAAAGGGGCATCAATTACCCTCACCAAACGTCTGGGTGAAGAGCCACATCTTTAGGGCCCTTTGAAATACCAGTATGGTGGGAGCCGTTCGAATCTTAGGGAGAACCTCATTTCCAGAAGGCAGGCACTGCTACAGAGGATACGGGATGTATCATGATATGCGTGCCTGACCAGTCCATAACGATCAACATACACTGGATCCTAAAGTATCATCATGCAGTTGATAATCATGTGAATATTGATCAACAAAGAAAGCAGATGAATTCTAGAACTTTTCAAGTTTGCTTAAATGAACAAAATCACTAATTTGCACTTACTCTTCCCATTGATTGGAAGAGTTTAGTTGGGAGCAAAAACTGGTAGAATGAAAGCTCTCGGTTTTCTTTGGCAATAAGATTTGGAACTGAATCTTCATCATCTCTAGATAAAACACATTGCATCCAATGTATAGTATCCTTTGAATTGCTTTCCAGTTGGTAACTTTCCAACTGGGGATCTCCAAAGTACATTCAAGGAGACCTCAGTTGGACCTGCTTAGCAAATGAAGAGGCAAGATATGCAGAAAGTCATTTTGGACTTTGTGCAGCAGTGCAGCCATGGGGTGTTCACTAACTTGGCACATTGCTGTCATCCTCAGCATCCTTTTAACTCTCAGCCTGAAGATCTGGAGGCATGTTTTTCCTATTCCTTTTGCTTCTTTCATTTATGAAGAATGTGATTTCTTTAGTTACTTCCTCTCTTCAAACTTCAGAAATTTGAAACAGCATGCACAGAGGAACAATTTTAAAGGCTAATTCTGCATTTCTGATCCTATGCAAAATATATATTTTACTCTTTCAACATATTTTACAGTATTATAATTTTCCATGCCAGAAATGCAAATTTCAAGCAGGCATCCATTCCATTTTTAAACAGTAATTATTAACCTATGTCAAGCATAGTGATTAATACTATGTGATCACCACTCATGTCCCTAATTCTGGTTCACATGCATCCCTAAAAATGTTTTTTTTTTAAAAAAATCCAAATTATATCCATTAAAACATCTTGAGTTCACTAATCTTCACAATCTGCTTAAAAGAGATTTAATCTTCTCCCAAGCAGTTTTGTTCAAGATAGTGTTGCCCACTGTTATTAACAGTGCCAGAAGATGTCCCTGATCCTTGCTGAGTAGTTAGATGGAGAGAAAAGGGCTCTTAGAACTTTGCAGACCACTGAAAATCATGTGTGTTTCAGAAAATGTCTGTATAGTAAACAGAGTATTGTGCACCTTCTTGATCCTCAGGAATTTGTGTTTATCCACTTATTGTCAGATGTTGGAGAATACACTTTCTATGACAGCTTTGCCAAAACCTTGGCACTCCCAAGACCTGTATCTTTCAACTGCCCAAATGCTCAGTGATGGGCCAGTCTGGCTGGATAATTCTGAGAATTGCTTCATACATGAAGACAGTGCCAAGATTGGGGAACAAGGCACATTACACCAGTTTTTCACTTCAGATTTGATTGTAAAATTGATATTTTGTATGGTAGGTTTCATGTCACACCATTATTTACAATAAGCCAATTATCTGAAAAGAATGTATAAAAGGGAAGAAAATGTCCTGTGCTCACTTAATTTCAGACCATTAGTAGAAAGATCCACCCTAGTGATCCAAGAAACCCTTATAAGCCCTTAGGACAAACAATTTAACAACCTCTGCTAATTTTTAAATCAAGTGACCAGTGTTCACTTGAATATCACAGTATTCAAGTGATATTGAATAACAAAGGAATCACTGCTGATTCCTTTGTTATTCAATATAATAACTCTGTTCATGTTGAATGCTGTGCTGTTGGTATTCATGTGGATATAATTATAGAACAAGAACATCCAGTTAGCCCTTTGCCTTATCAAACTTCTTTGCCAACTATTACTATCTAAATCCAGAGTATGAAACATTTTTAAACAAAAGGCTTAGGTGTTGCATCCTTCATGATGCTCTCTTTCCTTATTCTCAAGGCAGCTGTATCAAATCTGATGTCACAGAGAAAGTCAATAAATGAATGAATAACTTGGCCAAAAAAAAAAAAATCACACTTGGAAATATTTGTTTGCATATTAGATATTTAAAGAACAGAACTGTAGGAAGCTAAGAGAAGAAAAAATATATATACGAGAAAGAATAAAAAGTGTCAGGAAAATTCAAGGAACATGATAGCAAATCTAGGAAACACTGAAGCCTTGGGCAGGTGGAAACTCAGGCTAGTGACAGCAAATTATTTTTTAAACAGCTGAAAGATGGATTGCTACTTGGGAGTGTCACTTGGGCAAAGCATGGGGAAGAATTCCAACCACGTATATTGATGGGGTCTGAACTAGTTGCAACTGCTCAGAAAAGAGATCATGAGCCCAGGAAAGGGGATCTGAGTGAGAGCCCTCAAGTCTCTTTTCTTTGGATCATCATGGCATTTGGCAAGGGGAGAAAATGATTGGCTTGGCCTTTGCACTGCTGCAGCATTATTATGACAGACAGCTGGCAGGGAGGAGCCCTCTTGTTTTCGTTTCAGTGAGATCATGTGGCAGGAGCAAGGACAGGCTCCTGGTTGGTCTCTGCCACTGGCTCTGATTCTGATTGCTTCAGTCTTACAAAATCATTGCCTGGATGCCCATCAGGTGGCTTCAGACAGGCAGGGAAATAGCATGAGGCCACAGAGGGCTTCTCTCATGCCCAGGCATCGCCCACTGCCTGCTATAATTCCTCCTTCCCGAGAGAAGATGGAAGGAGGAGGAGGAAAAGAAAAAAACAGGGGTTATGCTGAGGTTTTCCAGCAGTTCTATTAATATCCCCAAAGTTCTTCAAAATGTCTTGATTGATTGACCTGCACGCTGTATATATGTATGTATGTCTGTATGTAATGTGAAATGAGTAGCATGTTACATTTACATTTCAAACCCTCTATCCATAGAATCATAAGGTTGGAAGGAACGTTAAAGGTTATCTAGTCCAACCCCCTTCACAAAGGGGAGCTCCCCCAAGAGTGCTCACAGGAGGGTAAAAGAAGTCAAAATGGCAGGCATGGCCATGTGATCAAAGTCTTGCCCCTTTCTTATGTGTTGCAGGGTTTCAATTGTGTTGTTGGGGCTGCCATCTTGACTTTTTTGACTCACCCTACAGATGCCCCTGGCAGCTCCTCTACTGTTGCCAAGGAAAGGTCATAGATATGGACATGTTGGCACCAGGAGTCAAGCTTGACTCAAGGGAACCTTTACTGCACAGTGTCTGCAGGGTATAGAAAAAAAACCAAGTTGCAGGCCACAATGGTGTGAAGGCAGATCTTCATATAAAAAAACAGATTTTTTTTTCTGATGCACCATCGTGGCCTCTTTCTAGACCTTTTTGACCATAATCTGCAGACATCCTTGTTTACCCGTTTAAACATTTATTAACTAGGAGTGTCCTTTTTTGATGCTTTACATGTATTCTTTAATGCACATGCAGACATCTAGATAAAGCCATAATGAATACAAAATTGTAGGCCTTCTTCTTATACAAGTTACAACGGATTGATTGCGATAGGCACATAATGTTTCCCAAACACTGGGAGATCTATTAGCTGTGAACTAATTTAATTGGATGCAATTTTTTAATTATTGTATTTTTCCTTTGATGTACCATACCCTGGTAAACATGAATTATATTATTCTTGTGACTACTACAACTATACAATGGAAGCATCTCATGGATGTTTGGGTCAGTTTAATTATCTTTAATGCAAAGTATAATAAGATTGTCATTTCCAGCTGTTCTACCTTTGTGAATTAATTATGAGCAGCAAGAATTAAAAGTGATGTGTTATTAACAAGCCGTCAGAATTTCCACATGTTTAAGACTTCTAGCAAGGAATGGAATTTGTCTCAAGGAAAACAAAAGCTTGATCCCCCATCCCAAGAACATACTTTAGAGAAAAGGGTAAGTTAACTATCTCTTAATCCAGGATTGATTTTGTTTTTAAATTTAATCTGACTGTAAAGAATATTGCCTTTTATACATCTATATTGTCCATAACATCATAGTGGAAGTATATTATAAAGGCAAAGCTGGCCTTTCAGAACTCAGTCTTGGAAGCTCAGGAAGGCTTTTGGGTTCCATTGTCAAGTCAGGAAAGTATGAAATAATTTCTTATAATTAATAATGTTAGAACATTTAGGGGATATATTTAAGCATATATGGCTTTGAAATATATTAAGCTATCAGGGTTTTAAAAACATATGGGTTCCTAGTTAGTAATAAACTTCAGGTTCTTGAAACTGAAAGAAAACCATAAGATATACATGACTGGGTGAGGAAAGGAAATCTCATTTTTCTATAATTTCTTTTATTATATTGGCTTTTAATTGTTAATATTTTTTGTTAAAACTCTGGCCTCCACAGCCCTGGTAACAATGAAAACAATGAAAAGCAAATTCATTCCAAAGTGAAATAAAGTTCACTTCCATTTCAATATTACTTCCAGCAGTTGACATATCTAAAAATTAGAAGCATAAGACATAGAATCCATAGAAATTAAGAACCCCCTTCTATTAACAGGAGGATCTTCTGTTCCCATGAGCCCTTCTAAAGTCCATTTTATTGTCTGGGATAAAGCTTAAAAACATATCACAATATTTAAGGACTGCTTTTTTTTAACAGCACATCTGATCCAGGTTTCTTGTTTTGGCTATTTCAAAGGTTCAGACCTCTTCAGGACATCCTCTCTTCAAGTACCTAAGTAAGTCAGGAAGAGAGGAGAAGAGAAAGTCATGCAGATGATTTAGTAAGTCATCTTTCTTCTAACATCAGTTTTTTTGCAAAGTTAAATATAGTGCTAAACATTTTGAATGAATCTCCTTGATCAAAAGTGAAGGCACTATACTTTTTTATTTATAAGTCACTGTAATTAATCTATGACTTGCATATTCTCATCTATATTATGAGGTGCAACGAACCATTGCCTTCAATGTACAGAAAAAATGATATTCATTCCCTACTGATACTTAACTTCACTGAACTCTTCAGAACCAAATACTAGATTTTCCTTATCTGTTGGGTATCTGTTTGAAAGCAAAACACAAGTACAAAATTGGACCCCAAACCAATCCATTCTTGCTTCATTTCAACATGAGACAGAATACACTAAAGTGTTGTCAGTGTATTAAACATTGCGTGTTCTTTAAACATTACATGGCAAAATATTTTCTAAAGCGTTATTTCAATAAAGCCTCATTACTTGCAGTTCACAGAAGTTCATTAGGAGAAGATCACTTTGGAAAGAATTCAGCTTAACTAGCCTTTCTTCTCAGCAGTGCATTATATGAGCTACTTTCTCGTTATTGAAATCTTAAAATAAAAGATGTAAACGCTACAGTGACATCTTAAGATCATTGACAAGGCAGGTCCTGCCTGCATGGGAAAAAAAATGCCCAGCTGGTCTGGAGCTAAAACAGATTGATAATTAGTTGCAAAATGTAACATTTCATCAGGAATAGTTTGAATAATCCAATTTATCTTTGTCAGATATGCGGCACATATTCTTCCCCCTTTGGAGACTCTTTGTTCTTTAACATAATATTATAATTCCAGCCTCCTAATTAACGTGCTAGCCGGCTGGAACTACAGATCTGCCTTGATGTTGTGCTGCAGATTGGAGGCTGGTGTTACAGCACAGAGCTAAGGTACCTGCCCTAAGCCACATGCCATCACTAACTGCTGCGGTGCCTGCTGCCTGCTTACCGTCCTACTGAGGCCATCCCTAGTTTGATATTGATGAGATCAAAGATAAGCAGGTTGAAGGGAGGAGGGCTTCACTTGCCGGCTAGTTTGAGTGATTGGGGCCAGTGTACAGCAGCTGGGACCACAATTTCTTTGCATGTTCGAAAGCAGAAAGCAGCTCACCAGGGTGAGTTCCTACAGGCTCAGGTTTCTAATTAACTGATAAAGATGCATGGTCCCTCCTTAATGCCTCCGCCTAATCAGGAAGGTAGGGATACCAGATTGAATGCCCTTAGATGAATCTCCTGCTTCCCCAGCGAACAAATGTGCAAGCTTTTGATGTTCCTGGTTTGCTTGGTTAATGCCCCCGTAAGAGGTGGAGGGCTACATGGATTTAGAGGGGAGGACAAAAAAAATTGTGAGGAGGAAGTTCAGATGGTAGAGGAGACTCTGAAGATGGCAACAACAGTTTGAATGACACAGGATTGGCTATACATACATCTAAAAGAGCTGCCACAGATACATACAGTAGATCCTGGGTTTTTGTTTTTTTCCAAGTTATAACACTTAACATTAAAGCTGCTTGAATTGGGGGGGGGGGGGTTCAATCCATTCACATTGAATGAAGAGTGCCTTAGTGTTTGTGGTAGGATCCTGAATGCCTTTCCAACATAGAATTCTTACTTTAAAACCTACTATATAATTTTGGATTAATACAAGTTAATTATACAACACGTATGTACCAGCATGATAACCATGGTTTTCTTCAAAGAATTCTGAATGCTGTTTGATGAAGAGGCAAATGGTTAGAGAGCCCAGTTCCTATTTTTCGTTAGAGTTTTCATGGGCTCCATTTTTCAGAGCAACTGACAGTAAATCCTCAGCTCCCCAATTCATAGCCCAAAATATGTCAAAACGACCCTCATATATTAGTGTCAGGTCCCTTTAGAAATGTATGGGTTAAAAGAAAATATATTTAGAAATTCACATGTTGTGATAGAAATATATTTGAGGATTGTTTAAAAAAATAACATCATAGATTATTGCAGAAATATCACTAAGCATATGCAAAAGTGGCCCGGAGCAGAAATAAACTGACCCATCCTTCTTTACTTTCCTCCTGAAATCACAGTTTAAATCTGATTAAACCAAAGCTGAAGCTTTCTGCGTTTCTGCCCATTTATAATATGCAGGCTTTCTTACAAAACAAGTTAAAGTAGGAGCATCTATTCTGAGTGTCAGTTTTCTTTCATATCTGGTTTTGAAATATTTCATTTCTTCAAATGTTCATTCAAAGGCAAAGTCTTTTGAGTATAAAGAACAGCTCTACAATTTCTTCATTGGGAAGTTTGTTAAGTATTGCTTCCTATGCCAAAATGCAAAGCTACTTACACTTTAAGTTCCTGGTGTAATTCTTCTTCAAGGAAAGTGTGAACATATTCTGTTGGGTCCACAGCCTGAACATATTTGATTCTTCTATGGAAATCAAGGGGCCTTCACACTTAAATTTCACAAGATAATTCTCTTCATTTCTATCTAAATTAAAGCCCTTAATCTGGTATATGAAGTCTGTAAAATCAATATTATAAACTGTAGGCAGACTACTGAAAGGAAAACACAGTCATTATTGCTGGGTTAGACAGGCTTAACTTTATTAGCAGTAGGTCGCCTGGGTACATATGAATCCAATTCAAATCCAACAAGGGGGAATCTAATGCTATCTGAACATTGTGGGAGTTTGTCTTCTTACAATGTTTCAGGTCACCTCTTTCTAATGCAGGAAACATAGAGTACATATCTATTTTTAGTAGTATTCTTTAGCATATTTATCCTGCGGCCATACCTAACATTCAATGAACTCAGGAAACAACAAAATCACACAGTGACCTCATAATGTTGTTAAGTAAAAAACTTATACCACATAAAAGTGTTTGGGTCAATGCCTTTGAAGCAGCTTTGTACCAGGGTTGAGGTACAGGTGAGAAGAGGAAGCACAATAGAGAGTTGCCATACCCTGGTAGGTGCCATAGCCTTACAGCAACACATTGTGCCTCTCCCTTATTCCATTGGTGTCTTGCCAGTCAACTTCAAAGAAATTGAGCCCAAGAATGGAACAGAGTGCAAGCTTTTTCCCTTTGTTCTCTGTACCAGTGTTTCTGAACCTGGACCATTTTAAGATATGTGGACTTCAACTCCCAGAATTCCCCGGCCAGCATGCTAGCTGGGGAATTCTGGGAGTTGAAGTCCACTCATCTTAAAATGGCCCAGGCTAAGTAACAATGCTCTGTATTCTACAGAAGTGCTGGCTGGGGAATTCTAGGAGTTGACGTCTACACATCTTAAAGTTGCTAAGCTTGAGAACTACTGTTCTACAGTATGCACTCATGGCCCAGGATTTTAATATCTGAAGATGAACCTCTGAAAAAAAAATACTCTCCATAGAAGTTTTGCTTTCTATCAAAACAAAACAAAAACAAAACAAAACACCACCTGTGAAGTTGTGTTTATGCCATGCCAGGTTCTGTGGCGCTATAACCAATCCAATTGCTGCCTGTTTTCTTTCGCTCTATACCGATTGCTAGAATCAGGTATTTGGAGCCCATGACAGAAATCTCAGCCAACCTCCAAATATAAAGAATCCCATTAGAGAGATGTGCAGACATATAAATTGTTTAAATATATACATAAATAAATTCACTTTACTTGGTGGATTTTTTAAAAAGAAATGAAGAAGGTAAAGGGCAAGGTCAGCAGTGATCAGAGAGCTCCTAGCTTGTTAGGACTCCTCACTTCCCAGAATGCAAAGTTCTTTTTTTAATTATTTCTGTCACCAATTATCAAAGCCTGCTCTAAATGTTTCATCTTAGTCTCCAAATCTATGTTACTTCTTCAACTCTTAAAATTCATTGATGGTTTTTGGAAGAGATGTCTCGTGATGCACAAGAGATCTCTGTACTATTGTGTGTGTGTGTGTGTGTACCCTAAGCTGTTATATGTATACACATGGACTGTGTTTCTTTTTGGGAGTGTGCTATCCATACTAAAGCTTTGCACACTGTATTTCAACCACCGGGTATAGGTTCTAAAAGAAAAATAACATTCTATTCTGAAATTATAGTCTTTATTTTTAAGGCTTTATACATATGAATTACAAAAGAGAAGAATAGCTTGATTAGCATACTCATCCTCAGTACATAGACAAGTATACTGTTTCCAAGAGTCCTAACGCAGAGATAAAGTTGGAGCTTTAGCATTTGCCAGTAAGAGGTGTAAAAAGAAATTATGGAAATAGAACAACAGAAGATTGCTATGTGCCAGGAAATCTTTTATTACCTTCTTTTCTTTTTCACAACAAAGCTTTTTCATTAAAAGGAAGGTTTTCTTTCTTTCTTACTGTTCGCTAATTCTTTGTCCTAACTGACCTTCTTAACTCCTTTAATGCCATGGTTGACTTGTCTATCCTACATCTGTTAAAACTTCTGCCAATCTATTTTCTTCATAAGCAAGAAGAAAACAGATTAGCATAAGTTTTAATGCTACTATCTCCTCCTTTAAACCTATACTACTTGACCTATAATTCACTTTTCTTAGCTTAATTTTCATATCTTAACTTACCTGGACTTAACTTTACGCTATCCAAGCTGTATCCAACTTTACTCTATCCAAGCTCTTGGGATTGTGTTGCCTTGGGACAACTACTTCTATCATATCCTTATCCATGCCAGCCAATTCTATCGATGCTCCTCTGGGCTTCTAGGATGAAGGGGTAAGCTGAGGTGGCCACCTGGCAGCCACTTGGAAGAATAAGCATCTCTCTAGGCTGTGGCTTTGGGCACTGAGGTCCATGTCAATGCTGTGGGTCTCTCATTGCCCTTTGCCATTACCCAGTGCTTCTCCTTGTCTCTTTTCTCAGTAGCCACCACCTGTAGCCACCACTTCCAGCATTCTCAGGACAAAAACTTTCTTTGTAGTTTTTTCCCCCCCACTTCTCTCTTTTTCCCCCCACTGTTTCTAATGGCAACACATTCTTGGTGCCCCTGATGGCCTGTCTTCCAAAACAGACAAGCTCTTTTTTTAAAAGACCTGTTCCTCTTTTTGCCAGAGCAGAGCCCTGTATAGATATAGATGAAAGGAAGAATACAAGCATTTTCATCTGTGGGTTCATCCTCCTACAGGCCTTAAGGACCTATGATAACTAGCTGATACTGGGTGACTTTCTATGAAGCATGAGGAGTTTCAAGTCCCACCATGTATATACTGTAGATATTTGTATATGACCTGAAGGGTTGTTCAGAGTTTCTAGCTCTGTGTATAAGCATGGTATACTATTTATCTGAACACATAACCACTTTATCAATTGTGGGGAAAGTTGATCAAGTCAAGTACATTATTTATTTATTTAAATTTATTGGCTGCACAACTACACTTTCTGCCACTGAGAGACGGTGCATAATGCTTAACTGAAGACTTAGCAGATGGATCAGTTCACAACATGAAAATAACATTTCCCATTCCTGCTTTAAAAAATGCTCCAACTGACTATTTCATGGAGTCAAAATAAGATAGGAAACGGAAAGAGTTTTCATTAGCTTTTAAGACTTGTAAGGCCTTATGCTCCATTGCCTCTCACTTGAGCATCCATTTATACCTGTGAAGGCAATACTACAGCAGAATGCAGTGTATTACACCAGGCAAAGTAGTAAACAACTTCACACAACCTAAAGGAATTGACATAGCAGAGCTATTTTATTGAGTGCAATTCTATATTTGCTTACCTGAGAGTATAAGCCCCTGGGATGGCATATGATTGTGCCATTTAAAAGTTCTCAAAGTTATTATTCAATTACTATGGAAACATACTTCTCAAAAACTGATCTTCTAAAAAAGGAAATAGCATAAAAACTAAAATATATGCCTAAAGAATATATGAATTAAGCTCTAGATTATTGCTACTATTTCTTCGCTGTCATTTTCCCTCATTATACCCCCTACAAGATTATACTAGCTCAGCTTGTTATTTGCATCCAATCATTTTAAGCATTTCAAAGAACTTGAAATTGTGGGTCCTGACACTTCTGACGTTAATAAGTAATATCTGTTACTCCGTCTAGTTTCTGGGAGGTATTTTAGTATTACAATTACACATGTAATCCTGACAATTTAAGATGGAGTAAAGGGGTGGGAAAAAGAATCTAAAGAGAGAGAAAAGTTCCCTTGTCAAGTTAATACTGGGAAGTGAAGATATGCCTAAAAAACATTCTGAGAACTTGAAACATTTTTTTCTAAGCAGGGACAAAATCTGCCCTTCCTGCTACACAGCTTTATCCCAATGAGCTATAGGACTTGCTAGGTTGGTGATGGATCTCTCTGACTTCTTCTTCTGGGGATTTCAACTTGCCTTCTCTGTGAGGGAGGAGTTCATGGCTCCAATCACAACCGTGTGCTTATCCCAGGTCAGACCCACATAGGGGGCTACATCCTATGTGTACCGTACATCTCAAAGCAGCTGAGATACGATGAGGATGGGGGCATTAACATCGGCCCCTTGTCCTGATCAGATCATTCCCAGGTTTCCATTGTGTTTACTCATACTACTGACCTCTTCTGGGAGGATATATCCATTTGGCTGGTCCATGCCAGGCACCTCATGGATGCATTTGGTTTCCAGAGGATGCCTTGCTTCTCAAAACATAGTAGGTAGTTCTATCAGGAGCTTTGACCATCTCTGGAATCCAGAGGCAGCAGTGGTTCTTGACAGGATTAAGTCTGAATGGCTGTCATTTCACACAGATCCAAGGCAGCTCTTTGGTTTACCAAAGACCTCTGGCATATTAAATGGCAAAAGAGATGCCTGGAATGACCATTGGTGATAAATAGTAAGCAAATATGACTGAACACAGATATTTGCTCAGGTTCAAGTGTACACAATAACGTATGAGTAGTGAGGTGTCAGTACTTCTTTGCATTTATCACATCTTCAATTGTTGTCTAGTAATTTGAGGTTTAAGATTAAGATCCAGACCTTACTAGTGAAGCACAGGCCAGACAATCAGTCACTAGCCCACTGTGATGAATTTGTGAGGCATCTGGAGGATAAAACTACTAACTACTAACATTCACTCAGAATTGGATACGATTGAGATGACATCTTGCCAAGTTTAACATCTACATGAAGCCACTAGGGAAGATCATCCATCAGGCTGTGCCAGCCCTAAAGAGTAGGCTAGATCAAGAAGCAGACTCCAGAAGAGGACTAGAATTATATTTTATTGATATAGGCTATAACAACAGAATCTTGCAAGCCTAATTGTACTTTACTTTCCATCCTAATATCCCAACTTCAGCCTGCCTGAAGTTCTTTTGAATACTATCTTATTTCTCAGATTTTAAAAAATGTTTTGTCTCCCTATTCAACAGTTCTTGTCTATTTCCCTCAAGGTCATTTCCCTGATTCTCTACAGTATGGAATGAGGTATCACCAATATACTGGTGATGCCCAGTTCTATACCTCCACCCTGGGCCAGGCAGAAGATGCAGTCAAGGCTTGGTGTGTGGAGGTTATAAATGTCTGGCTGGAGAAAAACAAGTTTAAACTCAGTCCCAGCAAGATGAAGAGGCTGTTGTTCAGAAGCTGATAGGTTCCAATAGAATTCCATATTTGTTTCTGGGTGTCTCTTGGACTCACAGCTGTTGCTGGAAAACTAGATGGAAGCCCTTGTCAGGAGGCCTTTGCATAGTTTCACCTTGTAAGCCAACTGTGGTCACCCATGTCCTTGATACTCAATCTGGCCTAGAGGTAGATCTTGTTTAATGACTGCCTCATTTAGCAACCATTTGCAGTTACGACGGTGATGGATAAGTAACTTTATGACCAATCCTAGTATTTACAACCTTCACAGGCCTGTAAAGCAAAGGAAAGCTAAAGTAAGATCATAAGCACAGTTGTAGTTTCACTTAGTGACTGCTTCAGTTAATGGCTCAGCTGCTGGTCTCACTTGTGGTCAATAAACGAGAATTACCTGTATTGTAAATTTGCTTTACATGGGACTGCCGTTGAAGACCATTTGGAAGCTGCAGCTGGTCCAGAATGCAGCAACCTGAGTAATAATGAGTTTCATGCAGTTTGCTAGTGGGCAACCAATTTCAGGTGCAATTCACAGTGCTGGTGATTTGAAGCCCTTTATGATTTAAGACAAGAGGATCTCGGAGGGAAACTGCCCATCCAGGGAAATATAGAAGGCTTGCTGTAGGTCCTGGCTCCTAGGGAGTGTCATCTTTAGGGTCCTCAGAGATGAGCTTTCACAGTGGTGCCCACCCACCAGAACAATCTGCCCCCAAATATATGGCTAGTCTCATCACTACTAACTCTTTAAAGATGATTCATGTAAAGTGCCTTCAGGGATAGATGTTGGGTGGAATGATCTGAGGAAGTTGTACAAACAGACAGTTGCTTTTTTATATTTTTGTTTTTGTTTTTCACCCAGTTACTGTACTGGGGAATTTTTAGGCCTCTCAGAATAGTCTGATTGGAGAATAGCATATAAGCTCAAGTAATAAAGACATTATTTTGACTGGGTGACCAGATTGTTTTGGAGCATTTTGAAACATCAATGTGTATTTGCTGTCATTGCAATCACACTAAAATCTCATGGTTGTGTGTGTCAGCACTCTCTCCTGCAATAGCCTATTGATTTTTTTTTTGGTCGTCTTTATTCTCACCTGATCTTCCTTTAATTAGTTTGTTTATCCATTTCTCTCCTTTCCTATCCCTTCCTTCTAACATTTTATTTTGTTTAAAAAATTCTCAGTTGTCCTCGTCTTCCTTCCCATTCACTTATCCCTTTCTCAAACTATTTATTACTTATTGTTTTAGTCCTGTAAATAAGTGTAAATACACTGTTGTGTGAGTCTGGATTCTTTCTATTTTTTATTCTTACAAGCTGTATCCCGCCCCCCCGCTCCCAGTCCTATTTTGTCCCTACTAAGAAGTGTGTATGTGTGTGCATGCTCACATGCACATTTGTTAGCATATTAGGCAGTATCTGTGGAAAGACTGAGGATAGGAGATAGTCACAGTCTGATTGTACTGGCAGTAGATTGCTGAGAGTATTCCTGCACTGTTGAGCAATCAGTTGCTATAGTCCAGTGTTGTCCAAACTTGGCCACTTTAAGATGAGTGAACTTCAACTCCCAGAACTCCCCAGCCAGCACAGCTGGCTGGGGAATTCTGGGAGTTGAAGTCCACTCATCTTAAAGTGGCCAAGTTTGGACAACACTGCTATAATCCAAAAACTTCATAAATATGAAAAACCCTGCACTGATTTCTACAAACCCAGTATGCTTCACCCATTCATGAAAGTCTAGCTTTCTGACAAATTCCATCCCATTCTGATAAGAACAGAAGACTTATAGGTGCCATTAATTGTTTAAGTCGTTCTTACGCTAGATAAGGGGAGGCAGAGCTCTAGTTTTCCTGAATAACGCTGACTAACAGAACTAGGAGCCAGCTAGACCGCCTACCCTTGGACCCACATAAGGTGAATCAGGCTGCTTTCTGAGCATAGGATCCATCAGCAAAGCAGTCTGGGGAATCCATGCACAGCCCTAACTAAAATACTGATAACTATTAGATGATAGCAGCAAGTATTTAAAAGCTTAAATTATTTTGTTAATGTATTTTGTAAATGCAATTAAAATCAATCTCAGAAACCATCCATAAAAGTTTGTCCTCTTTGTTTCCATTCCTGTATCTTTAATTTGACTGAAAGGTCTAATTGATTTTTCTCAGCTTTAAATGACTACTCAAAGGATAGATTGCCCCCAATTATTCCTTTCTTCCTTCATCTTGACAATTCTGCCTTATTATTTAAAAAAAACCAAAACCACTGACCTCATCTACAATGGCCAAACGTAATCTTTTTGTTTTTGTTGTTGTTCCCAATCATTTCCTTGTACACCCTCCCTATGCTTAAGACATGTAGACAGCCATTTCTAATTCTATCTTCTTATATTCCCCCTTGTTCATTACCTGCCTCGTTGCCCAGCCTATTTCCCTGTGCTTAAGAAAATGCCATTTGTTTGCTCCTTCCTGGTGATCACAGAGCACTTAGAATTCCCACAACTGGCCTTATGCTGACACTTTGAGCCCAAGTACACATTTCTGACCATGTGAGGTGGTGCCTGGAGGATTCTCAAGTAGCTAACTGCAAGGTCTTAAAGTCTTTCGCAAAGCCTACAAAATTCCCTGCTAGGTGGCTTTGAATAAGCCACAGTGGAGACTACACAATGATCTCTCAAGTCAAAGAGCAGGAGTCATGGTGGCTAAATTCTTGCCTGCCTTGATATTTATTACCCGGTTGAGTCTTCTTAGGATGATATGCCAAACATAGTATCAGTATTCCTGCTGGAGTCTTCTAGGCTCACCTGATTTTTTAAATTTTTAAATTTATTTTTTAGTTTTAGTTTTAGTTTGTTTATTTTGGGACTGGCTAGGACATCCATTTTGTCAATGAACAGGCACCCTGTCCATGGCAGCTGAAATGTCCATGGAATATTCTCAAAATTCCAAATATACCAAAAATGGCGTACTTTCAGTTCATAGCTTCATGCCATTCCAAAAAGTCTGTTTCTTCCAAGCTATCTCCAATATGGGGCAAACAGAGTAGAATGAAAGGTGGGTTTTGCTTGTCAACAGAATTCAATAGATTTAACTTAAATTTTGTTCTTAATATTAACCTATTTTGTTCCTGAAATGTAATTCAATTTTAAATCCATTTTACAGAACTAGATGTTTAATTGCCATGCATGTATTAATACTATCAACAAGGAAAGTGAAAACCAGTTGCTAATTTCAGCTGCTAATATCAGAAATTCAGCCTAAAGTTAAAGACTCTACACAGGCAATGTAAATACATGAAATAATGAAAATTAAGCAGCCTTTCTGTGTAGACTTTGTGCTATTATTTAGGGCCTATTAAAATAAGTGGGAGTTTTTCTTCACTTGATTAGGTAATACATTTGCAGAATGTTATACTTACTCCATTAAAAATAGTTTAGGCATGAAATCTTCTGATTTTTAAAGAGCATATTAACAAATGAAGTTTAATAACAATCGTAGACTCCATTTATATCTTAGGTTATTGGAGTTCACTGAATGGTGTTTGTACAATTCTATCTTTTCTTGTTTTCTTTGCAGCTTCCAATAAAGGAAAATGTAGAACATGATCATGTAAACCCATGCTTGGAATTAATAATGGATTGGATAAAGGCTAATAAATCAACCTCAAATTTGACAGGAGGGTGATACTAATGGGAGATAGTTTAGCTATATGGGAAGTGAGATTCATTTGGTTTGTAGGGAATTTCACTTCTGCCATGTTGGGATCAGCTGTGAAGCCTGGGCTTCAGTCATACACACACACACACACACATACAGAGAGAGAGAGAGAGAGAGAGTCACATCCATCCAAAGAAAGAAAAGCAATTGGCAAAGTACAGAAAGTTAGGAGGGCCAAAGAGCAGAAGAATTGTCCAGTGGGAGCTACAGTAGCCAGCAGTCTAGACTGAACCTGGCAACAAATTCCTAAAGCAGAGTTTCTCAACCTCAGCAACTTGAAGATGTGTGGATTTCAACTCCCAGAATTCCCCAGCCAGCCAATTCAATTCTGGGAGTTGAAGTCCACACATCTTCAAGTTGCTGAGGTTGAGGAGCACTGTGCTAAAGTATTGCAATCTGGACAGAAGCTTCTAAAGACAATTTAGAGTCCAGCTGGATTGGAGAAATGTAAGAGTGCAGTATGAATATGCAGTACTTCCCTGATTTTGAAGCAAATGCAATATATACACAATGTAATACACACACACACACACACACACACACACATACATACTGGGCTTTCCTGTGCTGAAAGAGATGTCCTGATTATTGACTCCTCTTCAAAGTATTCTGTTTACTTTTATATCTGTACCTCATAAGGTAGTACTTTTCCACACAGAGTACGTTACATCATGAAATTTATATTCAAATGATACATCAATGGCCACTAACTTAAAGCATTTTAAAACAGAGTTGGACAAATTCAGTGGCTACTTGTTAATCAGAAACAGTACACTTCTGGATCCCAGTCACTAGGAACACCAACAACACAAGACTATTGCTTTTTGTGAGATGGGCGGTATCTAAATTTGAAATATAAATAAATAAATACATACATACATACATACATACATACATACATACATAAATAAAATTGCATTTGTATTCTGGTGATTGACTTCCCAGAAACATCTGATTAGCCACAGAGGAAACAAAACGCTGGATCTGATCAGCCTTTGACCACATCCAGTATAGTGTTTGATTTCTTTTTGTTTTCTTTTATTTTCACATTATAAAATTGCTTGGGCCCTAAATATAAGAAGGCATGTCTCCTTCCACATCCATCTGTCCAAGCATTATGATTATTTTTGGAGGTGCTTATCCAAATGCCTGATCCAAAAGATGTGGTCAAGACAAGTGGAGGGCTTTCTTTGATACTGACGAAAGTACCTCCTCAGAGAGACTTGTAGGCGTCCTTTCGAGGCCAGGAACATATCATTATTTTTATAGGCTTTTGTTATCTGAAGAATTTTATCATCTGATTATTTATGGCCATTTTTACTATCTTGCATTATTGATTTCTTTACTGTATTCTTTTATGATGTAGGTGTAATATTCTAAAGCATACTGCCGTTTTTTCCCCCTGTTGAATGACAGTGTAGAAATCTAATAGACAGGTCACAGCCTGACTTCATTTATCAAAATAACTTAAATTAGGAAAATGACTAAAAGATATCACCAGATAAATCAGATCATTTATTTGGAAAATTAGGAAGCCTACTCAAGGTTCATTCTTAACATTCTGAACTTAGTAGCACATATTATCTTGTCTGTGTGCATATGTATGTCTTTTTTAGCTCCACACAAAGTGCGGTTGTGTAATTTTTTTTTTTTTAAAAAAGCAGAACTGTTGAAAACCAGAATCATCCAGATAGATTCATCCCAACAAATACATCACTAAATTAAAAGGGGGATTTCTCTTTCTCTCTCTCTCTCTCTCTCTTGCAATTTGGTCAGCAGCTCTGACTGGCACCAGGGGATAAATCAATTTGTAGCAGCAGGGTTAGCTATTTAAGTGCTGACCATGAACAGCTTAATTGAGGAAGTGTGTTAAAAGCTAAAGGACAATGGCCACATTAAGTGCATGAAGACTATCTTGTCACAGTGTTGTTGTTTTAGAAAATCTTCTGCACTCTGGTATCCTCACATCCTTCTCTTCACTAATCAATCAAATATACCATACCTGATAGTTCCTGATTTGTAAGTACATCTCTACTTTAGAAAAGGTGAGGATTAAATCATATATAGTCCACAAATTGTGCATAAAGAAACACTGAAATCAATGGGACTTAATCCCTGATACCTGTGCATAAGGTTGCAGCCTGAATTCACTAGCAACATATAATACAATTTCTGTTATTTCTGTCTGACTGATGGATTGATGGATTGATTGATTGGATTTATAAGCCTGCCCAACCAGTATGGCAAACCACAACAGTACACAAAATAGTTAAGGTTGGAAATAACGACCATTCCTTTTCCTAACAGAATAGCCTCAATTACTATCCTGGCTTAATGCATGCAAGAAGAGCCAGATCTTCATGGTTCTACAGAAGCATCAGGGCCACCCACATCTTGAGGTGGGGGAGCTCATTCCAAAGCAACAAAGAAATAACTAGAGACAGGCAGTCCTGCAGATAACCCAGCCCTCAGCCGTTCAGGGCTTTGTAGATGATAACCAGCACCTTCAATTGCACCTGGAAACTACCTGGAACCAGTGCAGCTCAAAGAGTGATGGTGTTACCTAGGCATGCAAAGGCATGCCCATTGCTCCCCACACCACTGCATCCTGGACAAGTTGCAGCTTCTAGATTGTCTTCAAGGACAGTCCCACATACAGTGAATTACAGAAATCAAACACGGTGGTAACAAGGTATCAGTGATTGTGAGCAGGGGCTCCTGATCCAGAAACAAGCACAATTGGTGCACAATATGGAGTTGGGCAAGGGCCATAGCTGCCACTTGATCCTCAAGCAGGGATCATGAGTCCAGGGGGACCCTCAAATTGTGCACAGATGCTAAGTGGGGGAATACAACCCCACCCAAAGCCAAAGGATCCTGGTACTGGTGGACCCAAAACCCCATAGCCACTAGGTCTTACCTGCCTTAGGCTGAAGCCTGTTCTTCCCTATCCAGTCCCCCACTGCTGCCAAACACTGAGAAAGCACCAAGACAACATCACTTGGTCAGCCAGGGGCAGAGATGTACAATTGAGTATCATCGGCATACTTGGCCCTGTGGTGACAGATGACCTCATGCAGCAGCTTAATTTAGATGTTAAAAGTGGGGAGAGAGTGGAACCCTGAGGCACTTCACACAGCAGAGGACTAGAGCTAAATCTCTGCCCCCCCCCCCAATCAACACTGGCTGGAATTGACCATGGAGAAAGGGAAGAACCACCACAACCATCATGCCCTCCACTCCCAATTCCCTAAGCCAGGCCAGAAAGATACTATGGTCAATAGTACTGAAATCTGCTGAGAGATCAAGGAGGTCCAGGAAGGACACACTCCCCCCACCCCCAACAGATCATCAAAGTGCAACCAGTGATGCCTCAGTACTATATCCAAATCTGAAATCAGACTGAAAGGGGCCCAAGTAATTCATTTCCACCAGGGGCCTTTGAAGCTGCAACCCAACCACCTTCTCAACAACCTCCCCTAAAAAGAGAAGGTTGGACTTGGAAGAAAATTGTCCAGTTCTTCTGGATTCAACAATGCTTTCCTGGCAGGGGCTGGACCACCAGCTCCTTAAGACCATCACCCCTTTCAATAATTTGTTATTTCCAGTACAATTCTTTCAGTACAATCCTTGAATTCTCCAATGTAAGTTTGATAAATGGGCTAAGTGCAAAGTGTTTGAAAGTTATTTTATATGTGGTCCTCCATGCTACATCGGAAAAGCAAGCAGAATGCCATTGGGTCACAATGGCTAAATGTAGCTGAGCTGCACTTCCAATGAAAGTTGTCTGATCTTCATTGAAGCTTAAGATCTTCTGAAAACTATTTGCCTTCTCCTCAGCAGCTGTCACTCAGGAGCAGCAATTAAGAATCAATTTGTTCAGCAACACCCACTCTTTCATCCAAACCAAACAGCAAGCTGCAAAATACCGTTTCAAATCAGATAACCCAATCTTCCTCTTTCCTTTGCATCTTGTAACGTCTTATATTTAACTCATGGTTTCTTCCCCTGCTACACAAATTTAGATATATCCTTCTGCCACTATTTAAATGGTGCATCAGTTGTCAAAACAGGTATTGTCTGAAACAAAAACATCATTCTAGGCAAGACATTCATTTTTATCACAGAAATTCTCCCCAGCAATGACAGTTGTAATTTCCCTCATCTTAACACATCTTTTTTAACTTCATTCCATGTCTTAACATAGTTATTTTGAAATAAAATACAATTCATATTTGTCATAGTGATACCCAGGTATTTTACCTTCTTCTCAATCTTAAAACCTGTTTTATTTATCAATTCTGTTTGACCTTCTATTTTCACATTTTTTGTTAACATCTTTGTCTTCTGTTTGTTAATCTTGAAACCTGCTAATCCACCAAATTCTTTTAATTTGCCCATTAATATTTCAATTCCCTTTAAAGGATCTTCCAGAACCAACACCAAGTCATCCGCAAAAGCCCTTAACTTATAAGTTTCTTTTTTAACCTTTACTCCCACAATCCTCTCATCTTGGGATTAGAAGGACATGACCTGAGATTTGGCTGGCATTGATATTTGTGGTATGATAAAGTCAAAGTTAATGTGGATTTGAAAAATCATTATGTTAGACGTGCCATATTGAGAATATAGAATAGATACAAACCCAGGTTGTGCCCAAAAACATCTTTGTTGGTCTCAGCACAAGAAGCATTTTATAGACAAGAAATAACAGGCAAACACAAATGGCTAACTTATCATGAGATATTAGAATTTTGTCAAGGGGAATGTAAAATAAAATCAAGAGAAGAACTGGTGGCACAGGGATATAGTTGTCGATGATTATCTTACTTACAGTTATTAGAAAGACTTAAAGCAGACAAAAGAGTTTATGGTCTTGAACATTATAAGACTGAGTCTGAAATAGAATTGTGTAGAAATGATGAACATGTAATTGCTAAAATGTATACATTTTTATTGAAATTTGAAACAGAAGAAGAAGTGAAAGGATGTATGATGAAGTGGACTAAAATTTTGGTTATAATATACAGATGGAACAGTGGGAAAATATGTGGCTGAAAGGATTGAAATTTTACACTATGTTATAATCTTAAAGGTATTTTTATAAAATGATGTACTGTTAGTATATGTCACCAGAGAAATTGTCTAGAATGTATAAAGGCACTTCAAATTTATGTTGGGAATGTGAACAACAAGAAGGGACATTTTATCAGGTTTGGTGGATGTATAAAAAAGCTAAAAAAAATCTGGATTCCAATACATATTTTACATATTGGATCTGTAAAATCCAATACTGATTCAGAGGATTTTAAAGATTAATATACAGTTGAGACCAGAGGGTTTTTTTTCTTCTGGGATTGATGGACAAACAGTTGGAAAAAAGTTATGGAACTTTGTTTTTGTACATGATAACTGCAGTGAGATTATTGTATGCACAAAGATTGAAAGATTCGGCACTACCCCCAGTGGAGGAAAGGTTGGTGAAGATGATGGAACTTGCTGAGATGGCTACACTGACTTATTTGATCAGAGAAAAGATAATATCTACGTTTATTTCTGACTGGAAACCCCTTACAGACTTTTTGCATGAAACAGAAAAAATGAACTCATGATTAATGCTTTTGGTGATTAGACAGGATAGAATATAGAAAGAAAAGAGTTACGTTGTAACCATAAAGTAAAAGGTAAATTTATAATTGTACCTATAACTACTATAAAGAAAATCAGAAGCTACTTCTTTGTATCTTTTTTTTCTTTTACTTTTTTTTCCCTTTCTTGTACTTTTGGCTTTCTCTTTGATCTCTTTCTTTTTCTTTTCTTTTTCTTACTTTATATTAGTTTATATTAGTGTTTATCTTCCTTTTTTAAAAACCATATATATTAACATATATATAATCCATTTGCTAATTTCAGATTTCCTTCAATACAATACCAGTAATGACTCAAGTAGGCAAGATGCCAATCTTGCAGTTAGCAACAAGGATCAGAGGCCTGGGGGTTTTGAAATTCTGGCATAGTAAGTAGTGAACTTTACTTCTTTCGCCTGTGTAGTCCCAGTCTGGAACTCTTGGCTACATCTAGATTGAAACAACAATGAGAAACAAAGGGCTTTTCCAGTTGTACCCTTGTGCACCCTCTCCCACCCAGCAAAAGCCATTTCCGCCCCATTCATGCCATGCCTGCCTGGCCACTTGCACACACTCACACACCCTTCCTGTACCCTTCCTGGGCCTCATTGCACTCCTGCGGCATCTCCTCAGCCATCCGTCCACCCTCCCCAACCCTCACGCTGCACCTCCCCAGCCACTCGCATACCCCTGCACACCCTCCTTGAGCCTTGCTGGGCTTGCAGCGTGCCTTCCCTACCACCCACACACCTCTATGCACCCTTCCTAAGCCTTGCTGTGCTTGTGCTGCACTTCCCTGGCCATCCACGCACCCTCACACACCCTCCCCAAGCCTTGCTGCACTCATGCCACACCTCCCCAGCCACCCACACAGCCCCACACTCCCTCTCCCACCTGGCAGTAGCCACTTACCTGCCTGCCAGCCTGCTTGCAAGCCACCTGGGACTTGCAACTTCCTGCTGGCTTCCCCACTGACTGGTTGTTGGAAGCCAGCAGAAAGTTGCAAGGAGGTTCTCACTTAACAACCCACAAACCTTGCTTAACAAGAGCAGCAGGGACTGCAGGGATTGCTGTTGCTAAGCGATGTAGTCACGTGACATCACACTTTATGATCGCATAGCTTAGTGACAGAAATTCCATTTCCAATTACTGTCGTTAACCGAGGACGACTTGTACATGGCCCTCACCAGATCCAGCACACAAAAAACAGACTGACCACATTATTGGTCACTATTTGCAAGGAAGTGGAAGGGCTCAGTTATTACAGGAAAGATGTGGCCAGGAGAAGAATGTGGAACAGATCACAGACCGCTCATATGCAGGTCCAAGTCAAACTATAACAGCAGAACAAAGCCAGTCGGTTTCCACCATATGATCTTGAGCAATATATCCACCGTTTTCAAAAAGAACAGCGTGAGCCATGTCCTGACCCTCATTGATGGGGAACTATACATTTTTGCTCTGAGTCATTTAGGATTATAAAATTCATAATCAGCCCTTTAAATTGTGCTCAAAAGTAAATTAGTAATCAACCAAGTTGGGCCATAGGACTTTATATGCTTTTGTTTTTTAGATTAAATCTATCCTAACTGCCATATGGCAATATTTGGAGCCAAATGTAGCTTCCACAGAAAATTATGCCAAAAGATCTAGTCACAGATCTTCAACTCAGTCATTATTTTTCCCTTCAATGGCCACACCAACTTCCACATATAATGCCCATGTTTTTATCATTAAGAAGTGTATTCATATGCATTTCACTTATAATTGTGCAGTCGTGGCCATTATCACTTGACCAAATGCTATTCTGCAAAATAAAAAGTGAAACACACAACATCGCTTTCTTTTCAGTCTTACTGACGCAACCTTATCTGTTTTACTCTAATTTGTTTGGCTTAAAACATTTCCCCCATTTTAAAGAAAATAATCAACACAGCAGCAGTTTTATTCCTATCACCACAACTATAGAGAGCTTCAGTAATACATCACACTTTACTTCTTGCCACAGAGGTATTTTTATAACTAAAGCAGGGTATTTTTTATGGGTCAGATGTTCTTGTCCTAGCATACCACAGTTTGTATTCTCTTGGTAGAAAATGTTTGTTCTCTACTTAATTTTTAATGTATGTATTTGTTTTTATATTAAAATTCAATAAAATTTTAATTATAAAACATAATATCTCATCCTGAATTATACGTATCTGCAGAGAGATACAGCTGTGGTTTCATGTCAGATGTGCTTTTTGCTCACTCCTCTCTCTATACTATATATTTCTTGTGCAAAGTTTATGGAGATTTTAACTTTTAAATAAAATGTAAGCATGTAAACAACTTTCAATATTTTGAAAATACTGAATATTTTTCAAATATTCAAGCATGAAATATTCATTTCAGGCAACTCAGTACAATTTTGCTGATTTCAGCTGATTTCAATATTTCATCTATGAAAGATGTTATACAAGATTAAAGTCTCTGGAAAATGTCTATCATTGTCCATTATCTTACACACATTTGCTGATCTAATGCTGTTTTTCCAGTTTGAAGATCTCCAGCTTTTGGAGATCTTCACTGTCTCATTTTGTTTTTGATACCCAAAATTATTTAATTCACAGCTTAAAGATACCAGTCTAAACGGGAATGTTGCAGAACTACCCTGTTTTGAAAACTGGCCTCTAATTCCTACTCTCTGCTTCCTATTCTTCAGTTACCAAACATAAAAAAACAATCTTTCTCTCTCTTATCTTACATCATGGCTGAGAAGTTTGTTCAGAAATTTTTTATGAGGGAATTTATCAGGAGACTTTGGAAAAGCCAAGTATACATTCATCTTGATAGACTCAAGAACTGGAAAAAAAATCAGTGAAACAGAAATCTGATTGATTCTTCTTAAGCAACTTTTATCTTTTCATACATTAGATTAATATGTATATATACATACAGACATGTACACAGACACAGAGTTTTATCACCACTTTCTGTCCATTTACCTGAAGCAGAAATCAAGTTAAGTCTATTGTTCTTTTAAAAGTCCCAGCGATAATTTGGTGGGCTTTGTGGAAATGTATTTTCACCACAACAAATGTCTTCCCAATTTCAGATAATTTTGTCTAGTGCATTGATCTCTCATGATAGCATCTTAGGGCTGCACCAAGGTGCACCAAGGTTGAAAATTAATAACTATTAGTAATGAAAGACTAAGGAAAAGATAAAAAAAGTTTTCAGACTGTTCTTAGATAATATTCTTGCATTTTCCAATGTATATATAAAGAACCTCATTTCATTCATGGCCATGTGCTAGTGAGACCTTTCAGGTGGTTTGCACTTCAGCTTCCACCAGTTCCAGCTAGGATGACTAATGGTTATAGTTTATGAACACCATAGGTAATGCCCCCTCAGGCATAAACCATAACCAGGTCTTCTGATGCTTTTTTGCCTTTCTTCTTTGATGAACTCCAACTGCAGTGAATCCTACTTCAGGCAACATAGGAGGTAAAGTAAGATAATCTTTTTCATGTGTTATTCTTGCTTAAGAAATTCCCACTCCCTAAGAAAGCCAGTATAGGCATGTCCCAGAATTCCTCTGTTTACTATCAAGATTGCCATGAATGATTGGAAATCTTAGCAGTAAAACTAAATTCATAGTATGGCAGAAGCTACAATTTTGAGCATATATTAAGATTTTTAAAAGTCTCTTTTCTAAACACCTTTAGGTGAACTATGCTGTAAAACTTTAAAAAAAAAACCTTTGAATTAGTCTGGAAGGTTTAAATTCTCCACTGATAATAAATAAAAACAAAATCTCATAAATTATCCAGAACTTTCTGTAGCTCACTTTCCATAGATAGCCTTGTGCACATATTAAATGCCTAAATTACAACATTAGATTTATTGCATTACACCTTTGCTGTATTTTTTCCCATTAAAGTCTAGAATTCAAATTCAGAAATGTATTGTTTTCTCACTTACTGTTCACATGAACCCAAACATCTCTGGTTACAGGGATGTTAATTATTTAGGTGTTTGCTAAAACTATTTTTAGAAAAATGGCTAGATATTGCTGAAAATAATATGTGATTATGAATGAATGAAGGACAAAGCAAAAACAAAATTAATGACAGTATACCTACATATTTAAAATATTAATCAGTCAGCAAGGTATTCATTTGGGAACTTGCAAAAAACCTGCTAGAGCAGATCTTATTCATTCATTCCCACAGTGATCAACCAGATCTGAATGAGAACCTTACAAGCAATCAACTAGATCCCTATGAAAACCCTACAAGCAGAACATGAGGGCAGTAATCCTCTCCCACTACTATAACTAAGCAACCAGAGATCCTGAAAGTAATATTAACTATTAAAAGTGTTAGTAACTAATAGCCATATCCTTCATGGATTTGCCAATTCATGTTTTAAAATCATCTAAGTTTGTGGGCATTATGAATTCAATCATGTAACTTGTGATAGCAACTTCCATAGTTTAGGTAAGCATTATTAACATAATGCTATATGAAGTATTTTCTTTCTCCTGAATCCTTCACTATCAGCTCATAATTCCTAGTATTATGAGATGAGGTAAAACACATTTTCTGCCTGCTTTCTCTTCTGTATGCAAAATCTGATGCACCTCTATCATCCCCACCCTTTTTCCCAACCTAAAATCCTCCAACTTCAGAAAGTCACAAAAAGCAGTAATGTACTATCCAGGGATCTACAGGCTTCTCTTGCCTTAACTAAAATCAGAGAAGAGTTGCTGGAAGTCAGCCAGCATATAAATTTAAATAATAATAACAATAACAATAACAACAACAATAATGATAATAGATTCATGAGAGATTAGCTAGGCAGGTCATTACTTATAAAGAACATTGATACTCATCTCAGTTTGCCAAATATCAACTGAATTCCCCTCCAGATTTCTGGTGAAATATTCTATGGATAGATGAGTCAAAAAATAGAACTTTTGGGCTACATGGGTACCATTATGTCTGGTGAAAATTCATTTCAAATCAAGTACCTCGTACCAACCAGGTCATGTCCTGGTCATGGTTTGGGAATGCTTTGTTGCCTTAGTAACTAGACGATTTACCATTGCTGCAGGAAGCATGAATTTATTTATTTGTTTCTTTGTTTAAAAGATGTGCATGGCCACCTATATGATATAAAATAACTCTGGGTGGCTAACAACAGATAACAAATAACAATACACAAAAATTAAAACTCTGTCATAGCACCAAGCATGATAAGCATGTCCCATCACAAAATTACACATGCCAGGCTCCTTTCCCCTCCTACCTCTCCTGAATCTGCCATGCATCAGGGATTTCTACAGGAAAATATCCATGCATCCATCCATTTTCTGAAACCAAAGAGCAAGTAACTCATACAGCAAATGTTGAGCCCAAATGTACAAGGAAATCTATAAGAGAATGGATAAAAGTTTTAGACGGGCCAAGTCAAAGTACAAGTCTAAACTTCATGGAAATGTTGTGGGAGGACATAGAATGAACAGTTCATGCTATTCATGTTTCAACCCTCAAATATTAGCGTATGAAGCAGTTTGCGACCAACATTCCTAGGCAGCAAGGTGAGAGATGTATCATAACTTACAAGAAGTGTTTGGTTTGTAGCTTTTGCAGGTAAAAGTGATGTTACTGAATCTAAAGGGAATTACATTTTCAGATTGGCATAGCACATGTTGAATGCCTTCTATGAAATGAATGAAAAAGCACCAAATTTTGGTGCTATCTGTATCAGCAGCACCCCTTATATCTCAGTAAGACCCACATGAAGACCCAATAACACTTACTGCCAAAAATGTGCAAACATTTCGAAAATCTAAAAGGAGTCGAGTACTTTTTCACAGAACTCTATGTGGGAAAGAAAGTGTGAGTTTCAAGACTTTAAATATGGCATTTCATTTTAGCATATATGTATGTTTTCAAAACCAGAAATAATCTCTGACCTTCACATTTCTTACATGGAGGAAAGAGTTTTGCTCGCTTCGGAGGCTTCCCGTCAGATCAGTCATGGACCAGTCAGGCAGCAAACAACAGACTTACTTCATTAAAGGAGGAATACAAATCAGGAGAAATACAACACATAAAATGGATCCTACTCTAGAGTTGCAGGAAGCTTTCAATCAAGTTGCCTAATTTTTCTTCCTGCATTAAAGCGCGAGGATATGCAATTAATCACAAATCCATAAAACAAAAAAACACTGTTCAATTTGTTTATATAAAACTGATGTTTTGGGTTTTCTGAAAATAGTTATTATCTCCAAAATCTTAAATCACAGTTCACAGTTGTCCTTCAATAACACGAAATTAATTAAAAACTAATTTGTCTACATTTCCCATAAATAAAAAAATAAATCTACAGTTAAATTCTCTCAACTGTTTGAAATTAACAAAAATGTACATTGGTGGCAAACAGAGCTTGTAAAAACATAGCTGAAATAGAACTGACCTACTACAAACTAAGTGGGTTTTCTGTAGCCACTTTCTTCTTTGTACTACAATGACACCGCTTCACCAAAAATGGATCTTGTGATTTTGCCTAACATGTGCTATTTTGTTTTCCACAAATCAACTGCCATGTCTTGATAGATAGGAAAAATGAATGCATATTTAACTGAGCCTATAAAGGCAGCTTCTGATCTTCATTTGAGACTCATCTGAGCATGACCACCAAACTCTAGCTCAAAGAGGAATAATTCAGTCAAACCTACACTATGGAAAATGAGAGTAGAGCTCCTGTGAAACAGGAGATTTTCTGGTATTCACAGCAATGTGGGCTGCACATGACACAAAGGGCTGAACATAAGCATGGGTATTTTTTATTGTGCTGCCATCCTGTGGAATAATGCAGCTGGGTGGTGGGGTTGAAAGCTCAGTGGCTACAGAGGAATGCTAATCTATGGATACCAAAGGATTTGGGTTTCTTACCCCAAAATTCTTGGGCCCATACTGAACTGCAGTCCTTGGCATCAGTGCCATTACTATTCCCGCTAAGCAGACAATGTGGGTCTAACCCCCCAGCCCTCCCTTTAAATCAGGGTGTGAAGCATAAGGGAAAGAGAGATTCAAATTAATAATTCATTCCAAGCAACCCCCTGGAGCAGTTTTACTATGATATGCTATGCAGAATGCTTCAACACACTAATTAATATTTTCAAAGTGTTCCATGAGCTCCTTTTAAAAGCACTTTTGCTTTCTATTGAACATTCTGCATTGTAAATAAGATCAACCCTGTCTCCAAAAACTATTGATGAGTTATTCCCTGCAGCGGACATTTTACAAATATAGAGAGATTTCCCCTTGCATCAAAAATAACCAAAATCACTTTTTTTTTTTTTTTTTTGGCATCATATAGGTAACCTAAACGTCTTTTGTTCCAAAATTAACAGGGATAAATTATGCTCCCTTTGAGAGGCAAGTAACTGCACAACTCAGGTGAGCCCAGGAGATATTCTGTAATTTGCACTTAATGATTGTATTGCAGAGTCCCCATTGCATTGCTCTTTCAGCTAACAGCAAAATAAAGTCACTGTAAATAACTTAATATTTAAACAGAAGCAAATTCTTATTTTGTTTATAATAACGATTACAATGCTCAGTAATGAATTTGTTCTCAGATGCAGTGACTGAATCAACCTATGTATCTGCCATAATCATTCTCAATACTAGAGGCTCTTTCTCTTAAGAGGTATTAAGGCATATATAGATGAATTTTAATAGCCAGAAAATGGTCAGTATAAGTTTCTGAAGATATTTTCTCCTTAGCTTTGAATGACTGTTTGTTTCTTCAGCACCATGGTAACTTCTAGAAGTGGCCAGATTGATGCCACAGTGGTTAAGATTAGCCTTTTCTTTGGGAAGACAAGTCATTTGGGCTTTCTGACTCCAAGGCTAAAGTATTGTCACGTCTGGCATAAAAAAAAAATTCTTTCTCAGATCTGATTAGTTGAGGATACAAGGGGAGTTGTCTGTTTGTTGCTTTTTTCCAAGTCCCTTAGGTCAGTGTTTCTCAACCTTGGCAACTTTAAGATAGGTGGACTTCGACTCCCCAAATTCCCCAGCCAACATGCTGGCTGAGGAATTCTGGGAGTTGAAGTCAATGTATCTTAAAATTGCTAATGCTGAGAAACACTGCATTAGGTAATACGCCATTGCTAATGCAACCCACTGTCAACATAAATTCTACATGCTGATATTGTTAGAAATTACATAAATAAACCGTATACACAAATAATAAATGCCAGACAGATGACGGTATTATGTTGATAGCACTAACTGCAGATCCCAAATTCAGTGCCTTTAAAGCTTCCTTATACTGTAATTAAAAGGTACTGAGCCTGTAAGTGAACTGTAGCTTGGATCCTTCAGCCTGCCAACCTTGAGCCATGTGGTATAACACAGCAGTAGAGCACTTGTTTTAGATCCCAGACACATTCTCAAGCATCTCCAGGTGGGACTTAGAAAGACTGCTCTATTAAAGCCTTTGAGGACTCCTGTAAGTCAACATAATTCATACCGAACTGAATCAGTATAAGGCAGTCTGCTAAATTGTGCCGGGCATAAGCGTTGTAAAAATTCATCCGAGGCTCCTAAGTTTCTAATAAGTATATTCTTTGTCTTAGGTATGCCTTTAAACATGTGGAGTTCTGCTCCCATCTGTTGCTAATTCTTCCTATTATCTAAATTAACCTATTGGGAATACAGTAATATGGGCGGGGGGGGGGGAATTCCCATTATGCAGGGAAGGCTGGTTGTTTGGAAACTAAGATCTCTATGGCTGTCCAAGATACTGTATCTCATGGAGAAAGGTAACGTGAGGTTCTGTATGATATTTTTTTTTTTTTATCTGTTGTCACCACGGATGTGATGTGATTACTGTTCTGGTGGTGTCACTTTCCTATATTTCTAGGCCTCATAGCAGACTGTGGCCTCACTGTGAAATTTTACTACCAGATTGTGTTATTTTTTTCCCACTCTGTCCAACTCCTGGGCACTCAAGCTAGATTGCATGTAGATATATAACAGCCAATTTCCATATGTGCATGGAATCTCTGAGAATTTGGAATTTGATCAGCAATACCTTAGATTGCATATTTTGCATCTGTAGAACTATTTTTTTAATAGTATCTCGGTAGGACTTTTATTCTATATATGACTGTTGATTTGACTGAATACACTGGAGCTCTACACTGACAGAGGACAGAAAATAACCAGACTAATAGCAGCAGTTATTATGCCTTCAGGATATAACAAAGGAATATCTCTATTTAGAAATGGACATGTGTACCAATATTTCTGAAAGTAACATGAAAACATGTATCTCTTCTCTTGTACAAGCATTTTGTCTCAATTAAGCTCATATTTTTTAAAGAACAAACAGCATCTTTCCTGCTTTCCAGGTAACATCTGGCACATAAAAAAGTTGCAACAAGTCAGACTGGCAAACTGCTAAAATAATGAAATATTAGAACACGTATATACGTTTCAAGGACTTACAGCCAATTTCAACATGCATTGCACTGTTATAATTTCTTTATGAATCTTTGTAAAGCAACCTACAACTTCTGAAAAAGGCTAGGAGAGATTATTATTAAAACATGGACTTTCTCTGTCTCTCTCTGCTCAGAAATAATGCAGCATCGGCGGCATGAGCACTTTTCACTGCTTCTGTATACCATCCCATCCACAAACCTCAGGCCGATTTGGGCTGCTCGCTTAGCAGTGCCTTCTAAATCCAGCAGCATCTGAGGAAGAACAGAGGCTTCTCCCTGATCTCATTCAAAATTCGTTCTTGGAGGTAATTGCCATTCTCATGCAAGTGCTCTGAGAAGAACAAAGGGATTGCCTTTCAGCTGGAGAGTACCCAGGAACACAGATGGAAAGGGCTGGAAATTGCCAGCCAAGTCTGGAAATCATTGGGCCATTAGGAATGTACAGAAGCTAACTGTGAAGGAATTAGGAGAGAGGTTTTGTCTCGAGTTAAGAATGTTGTGCAAAAATGAGGGCTTGTGACCTTCTCACTGCAAGCTGAGCTGAGAAGATTTTTGTGTGTGCATGTTCCTTCAAGTTCCTGCAGTTTTCTTGGCAAGGTTTTTCAGAAGTGGTTTGCCATTGCCTGCTTCCTAGGGCTGAGAGGGAGTGACTGGCCCAAGGTCATCCAGCTGGCTTTGGGCCCAAAGTGGGACTAGAATTCATGGTCTCCCTGTTTCTAGTCTGGTGCCTTAGATGCAATAACTTGTTGCAGTTAGAGATCTAAGCAGGGCAAAAATGCTGTTTTTCTTCCATGTTGCAATGCCTGGCTACCATTTAACACCAGTTATTTTATGGTTAATTGGTATATACTTGGCCTGGAGTTTCAGTCATGCTGCCATGCTACTCCATAGGATTCTCACACTTTTCTTTCTGCATTTTGTGTGTGAACATGTGTATAAATGAGCACGCACTTATTCCTTTATCTGGATGATAGACTGCGACAAGGCTACAGAGGGAAAATACTATATGAAGGAGCCTGGCATTCATTAACAGAAACATAGTATGCCCCTATCAGCAACATTCACACAAATGCAGTCTAAAATATGTGCTTGGCTACTGGTTGAACAATAAACATATGCGGGGAGGCTGCAGGCCTGGAAACGTTTCTCCACAGCTCCAGCCATGCTGGTGTGCTGTGATTGGCCGTCTCACACCTTGGGTGGAAAAGGCCATTGTAATAACTGATTATCGTAATATATATATATATATATATATATATATATATATATATATATATTAAAGCTTAGATTTCTCCTTTCTCACACCATACTGTGGAATGGCTATAATAGCAATAAAGTCTTCTACTCAGGGGCCATTGTTGTGAGCTAAAATTCCATAATCAGGTCATCTGTGCCCTTGTGTGGATAGCCGTAGAATGTAACTTTATCATCGGCTGATGTCTAAGGAGGAAAATTTGCTTTGCTTTTCCTTCTTAAATGTGTCTATGTTTTTGTTTTGTTTTCCAGATCTGAATGAATGAATCTATCTATATCTATATCTATATCTATCCCTGTTTTGCTGCTGTATATGCATTTCAGTGATTTGACTCGAAGTCAGAAGATTTCTATCGAAATGGGCAAAGGGCTGTGGAAATTCCAGGCTCCCCAGAATTCCAATGGACAACTCCTTGTGGAATGAGGCCAATTATAACAAAGCCTGAAAGGAGCTTTGTATTGGTTCTGATCCAGTAGCAACAGTTACTAGAATCTTAGCTCAGCCCTAGACTTTGAGAGACACAATTTTCCACAGTTAGGAACATCTAGAGAAGTCTAGCTACCTTTCATGTGGGATGCCTACTTTTCTGTCTTTGCTTTTCCCGGCCTTTGCACCCCCCACACCCCCCTGCCTCCATCCATAAACACACCATCTTTTCACCCACACTCTTGTTGGCTGATGGAGCTGTTAAGAAGCTTAAGATTGCCATCTTGTGGACCAACATGGTCAGCAAATGAAGGGTGTTTTGTTTTGTTTTATTTATTTATTTTAGGATGTCACTGAAATTTGGGCAGGATTTTTGTTTTGTTTTGTTTGCTTGTTTACTTAGCCTTGTTTAATTAGAGTGGTCATTAGTGATCATGTTCCACTTGGGATTTTCCAAATGGTTTGGGCCCCATTATCTCTTTATGAAGCCAGACTTTAGAAGCCATGAGTGCTGAATAATACAGAAAATTCAGGCTTGAGGTATTTCAGTTTAAAATTGGCAATGGATTTTTGTTTTAATTGTGCCCTTGGTATGGCCTTTTAAGTATATGCCAAAGTGGGGCAACTTCAAAACAAGAAAATGATCAGAAATGTGATCATCTAATAGACCAAATGAAAAAATAATATCTCTATCCTCCACCAAAATGAAATAATCAACATCCTCCAGTAGATCTTGGATGTTTTTCTAATACAAACATATTTCTTTTACTTCTTGATATCCTTCCCTAAAATGTCTATTTTTTTTTCTTTTTTGTTTATTTTGGTCTATCCACTTTCATTTATAAGAAGGGGGTTTTTTTTGTAAATGTTCCAGATATTTTACTATTTTACATTTTCATTGTTTGGTTTCAATGTCAAACCATTTTGACTATGATAAATTGAGATACTCAGCCTTTATTTATTTATTAACAAAAAGTGCATTTGCCAAGTAGCACTACCTAAAATTATTTTTATTATTTTTTAATCTAATTATGGGAAACAAACATAGAGATATACTTAATTTCAGGTTCTCTTACCCTTTTAAAGAAAAGAGTTGAATATCTTGGATTGCCTTTCTTTTTCTCAAAAAAATTTTTTGAACCTAAGCTCTCAGCTAGCTTGTTTTTTAAAAAACAGTGCGGTACTATATAATAGATCATGGGAAACTGGCGAACTAAATTACAATGCCTAATTTCTTTTGCTTTTCTTTATCAATAATGTTTAGAGCCATTTCAGCAAAAGATATTTCCCTACTGAATCAAGTTGTATAACTTGTCACTATATCCACCCTATGTTGCTCTTGTTTTAAATCAGATAACAGGTCCATATATTGTTTACAATGCAGCATGTCTATTCAAGGGTGCCACTGATGGTATTTTATTTCCAGGTGCATATGTATAGGATTGCAGCTGAACTGCATGTTTCTAATTAATTTAATATATTGATACTGTACATTTGCTATAAAAACATATACCTTAATTTGAATCATGTGACTCATATAATTTATTTTAAAAAATAAAGTGTATTTTAATCATTTGCTTCTTATTGAAAAAGAAAAGAAACATGTTCCGGAGATCCATGCAGGGAAGCAATAATATTTTGTAAATCCCACATGAACATAGTTTTGTTATTCCCTCAACTAATCCTACCACTATCAAATCAATCTCAATGTAAAATCAATCCAACATAAAAGAAAAAACAGATATCGTAATAATATTACTTCCATTCCACTTCTTAATATATTTTTTTCTAGCAAAAAGCTCCTTAGTTTATTTCACAGGACTTCTGAAAACATCTTTGTAAGTGGAGTTTCTTGAAATATTCCTCTCTATTCTTTTTTTTTTCTCACCCTCTCTTTCTGATGTCTTTGTATATAGATCCTGAAAAGATTATCAAAATTCAGAGTCAGTTAAATAGCTCACAAGTGTCAGAACTTCCCTTGGACTCATATTTCAGTGCAATTTTGAACATGCTCTTAACCGCAAACAATTGATAGAGATATGGGAAGGGAAATGTCAGAGACCATTTAGAATAAAACCTATTCTATCTTGGAAGAAGCTTATTCTCTGGAGTTCACACAGGAATTCTACTGCTTTGTTCAGGTAAGATACTTGGATTATATTAGAGAAACATTAACTTCCATTTTAAAAAGCAAGAATATTGTGAGAAAAAAATGCTTCTAAATGGCTTAAAGATCACCTGAAAATATTTTATTACTAAATTTCCCTCATATGCAATTAGGAGCAAAGTGAGTTTCAGGTGTGTAAGTTTCAACTCATTCTTCTCTACAGCAAAATAAAAAGAATACTTTTCAGAAGTTCACATATTTTTATCTACTTTCAAAGCACAATCACATGAGTAGCCCTGATAAATAATACAAAAAGTAGCCCAGGCAAGCTTTTTTTTTTTTTTCCTGAAACATCAAAGCATGGAGCATGTTTTAACATAAAGTTAAAACCATTTTTGCATTTTAATTCAAAACTTGGGTTCAGGTAATCGAGGTTCCAGACGAAAAAAGCAAAGAGAAGCTAACATCCTATTTATAAAGCTCAGCTGACTGTCAACTTTATAAGGGAGAGTGGCTTAAATTTGCTGCACTGCACCTGAGATCTTGCACCATTCGCATGTTTATTGAGCATGGGGAAGCGGGGTATGCTGAAGATAATTTGAAAATATTAAAACTGATCCTCCAGTTGTGCCTCTCAAGTATATCAAATAGGTACTTTTTTTTTTTTCTTCTCTCCAACCTAAAGATCCAGCTTAAGAATCACTTCCTTGGATTCTTCTCGCTCAAAGAGCAGTACGAAAGTCAATTTGGACATGTTTAAATTAGATTCTTCCCTAGTGAGGCTGAATGAAACAGGAGGCTTGGAGTCTAACCCAGTTTAAAAAACTGCTCCTAGAGGCTCCAGGTTTTAAAGCAGTGACAGTGTCTGTCACCCATCACTCCATACATATATAGCTCCATCTAAGGGCCCAAACTGCACAGCCATTTAGGGTCTGGAACAAGCCCCATTTAATGGGCATTATTTCTATTACTACGTTTGTCATCCGTCATAGGATGGTAATAAAATTTGCAGCTCTTTTGCCTACACTAGTGGTGCGATTTACCTAGCCTAATAGACAATGCAAATGCTAAAAGACACGTATACATCTTCATTATATAAGCTAGGGCTTGAGTCATGTTCCTCCAGAGACGGTTTTATTCATTTTTATACAATTTGCCTACTGTACAGTACAGATGGTTTCTATTAAATAAAATGTCTATTTACTTCCTCCTTTTTTGTTGTTGTTTTGTTTTAGATTCTGTGATTAAATTGCTTTAAAATGATGGTGTATTGTGTTATCTCTTCTCATGACTTAATTTAGCTCTATGAGCACCAGTCGTAACTTGAAAACCTGGTTTTGCCCACTTGGAAAACAGATATTTTGACTACATGCTGAGTTTTCTTTTTTTATACTGCTACAGCATTAGCTAGGCAGCAATTAATGTCACAAGCCTTAACTATGTAGGTTATTTTCTAAATATGTATTTAAACATAATATAAGGGGCATCATTGGTTATTAATATCAGAAAAAGATTGCTATATTATTTCTCTTGCTATTTTACATTCATAGATGATGTTGACAGGGCAATACCTAGTACGTAT
Source organism: Python bivittatus (assembly GCF_059951505.1). Classification (NCBI taxonomy): domain Eukaryota; kingdom Metazoa; phylum Chordata; class Lepidosauria; order Squamata; family Pythonidae; genus Python; species Python bivittatus. Next base: position 62,610,742 of record NW_028277125.1, on the reverse strand, counting down.
AGTATTGCGGGGGTGGGGGGGGTGGGGGGTAGACAAAGAGAAATATGCAACTATACTGCCACCAGGTGGCTGTTGTAGATATCTCCTACAGAGATGTTCCTACACTTAGCTGGTTGATAAACTTTCATTCTTTTCTGCTTTCTTATTTACATTAAGGCAAAGTATTATAGCAGCCAGAAAATCATAAAGGAATCATCATAAGCAAATATATAACTATATCAAAGAGTTCATAAGACTTGCAAAGGAAGACTACCACAAGGAACTTCTAGATAATTTGAATGCTTTCAAAGCCCCATGCCCTGATGAAATATACCCTAGAATATTGAAGGAACTGGTTGAATACCTGTCAGGACCTCTGCCAATTATCTTTGAGAAGTGCTGGAGAATTATGGAGGTTACAGAGAACTGGAGAAGAACAAATGTGGTCCTTCTCTTTAAGAAATAAAAAAGAGGACCCCAGTAATGATCAGCTAATGAGCCTAACATTGACCCCTGGAAAGATGTTAGCAGAACATGTGTAGGATCTTACAGATAATGCCATAATTGCTAAGTGCCAGCATGGTTTTGTAAAAATTAGATGATGTGAAACAAATCTTGTCATCCTGTTTAATAGGGCAACTACTGTAGTGGACAAGGGGAATTCTGTGCATAGAACCTACAGTACCTTGATTTAAGCAAAGTTTTTACAGGGTTCCACATGGCATTCTCATTGACAAGCAGTTAAAGTGTAGTTTGGATGGCAATACAATAAGATGAATTCACAACTGGCTAGCTAATCAGACTTAGAGAGTCAGCATTAATGACTCTATATTGAGTTGGAGACCAGTAAACAGTGGGGTACCATAAGGATCTATCTTAGGGCCAGTGTTATTTAACATTTTTATGAATGACCTGGCTAATGGGCTGCTTGTCAAATTTGCAGGTGATGCAAACTGGGAAGTCTGACCAACATCCAGGACAATAGAATAAGTATGAAGTCTAATCTAGGTAGATTAGAGACTGGGCTAAATGGAACATGATATCCTTTAACAAAGATCAATGTAAGGTATTGCATTTAGGGAGAAACAATGTAGGACACACATATAAGATGACAGATTCATGATTTTAAAATACTACATCTAAGAAGGTCTTGGGTCTGGTCACTGACCACAAGCAGAACATGAGTCAGCATTCTGAGATAGCTTCTAGAAGATCTAGCATAGTTCTGGCTTGCATTGTATTATAGCAAAGACACATGAAATCATTATCCTCTCTAATTGGCACTAGTAAAATCATACCAGGAGTACTGTATTCTAAGCACCACATTTTCAGACTATTGACAGATTAGAGAGGCTTCAGAGGAAGGTAACAAAGATGATACAGAGACTTGAGGGTATGGCCTATAAGAATAGGTGGAAGGAACTTGAATGTTCAGTCTGAAGAAAAGAAGACTGAAGGGAGATATGATAGCCATATTCAGGCACACAAAGGGAAGTTCAATTTAAAGAACAATTTTCCATGGCCATAGAAACTAGGACCAGAAATAACAAGTATATATTGCAGCTACCTAGATTTATTTAAATAGAGGGGGGAACTTCCTGATGGTAAGATCTGTACAACAATGGAACAGTCTGTCTATGGAAAGTGTGGATTCTCCATCTTTGGAGTTTTTAAGAAGAGACTGGACAGTTACTTCTCATTGATGGGTTAATCATTTTTCCTGCACATTGCAGAGGATTGGTCTTGATAATCCTTGCAGTCCTTTCCAACTCTGCTTTCTGTGATTCTATGATTTATCTGAAAGAAAACTACCCATGATTTCAGATAATTCCTCACACACAAACCCCATATGATTAGCCAGAATAAACTCATCTGCCTCCATTACCACATTCTCAGTAAATCTGAAGCAAATGTCCAATTTTAAATGTAAATTTTAAATGTAAACATTTGTATTGGTTAGTCATTGCCTTCACTCCACATTTCTTATTTAAGGATAAATACATGATGCATTATTCCAGTCACTTCTCATTCATAATACAGATTATACAGTGTTCACAGCATACTAAATCATGGCATTTAACTCTTAAGGTGATATGATTGCAGGTAAAATTTGTTAGGCTCCAGCACTTCAAAACTCATGATAGAAGTCACAGAACTTCAATGACGTCTGTGTGGTTCAGTAGATGTATTCAGGAGGATAGCTAGCAAAGGCAAGTTGGGCTGGCAAATTACCTCTGCCCTCATAGCATTTTTGTGATTGCTCAGATAGTAAAGCTGGGATGCAGCATGACTTCATTCCAGATATAGAATAATCTTTGAGTAGCTCTAAATGAAGGCTCTGTATGTCAAGTGTACTTCAGCTCTGGATGTGTCTGATTAGATGATGTTGGCTGGATTGAGAGCTGAGTTGACTTCTGGCCTTGCAATGGTACATTTGAAAGTTGTGGGATCTCTTCCTTGCCTCGTGAACCCCGCAAAATCCCTAAGCAGCCTGGCACTTTGTATACCAACTGGTCCCTTGCCAAAGAGAAGGGGAAAACAGAACTCTTGACAATTTTACTCCTGTTTGCTTTATTTGAACTACTGTGCACAAGGGATGAGTGCAAGGATCTGCAAATAATGAAAACAGCTTAGCTCAACCATGGCAACTATTTAAAATAGAATTCTTGGAGCCTGTCTGCCCTGTTCAGGATTTATCTCCTTTGCTCTATCCCACTGCAGTCGCCATAGCAGCATGCAACCATGGTTAGCTCTATTGGGGAAAGTACCTTGTTGAAGAACTGCCAACAGGAATCATTATACCTTCAGATGCTTTTATACTGTATGCAGTGTATTGAGACTAGTAAAGTGGATTAGATATTTATTTTCTTTTACAGAATCACATCCCTTATAAATTGTAGCTTCCTATAATAGCAACATGGGCCAGGGGGAGAGGGTGGCTACAGCAATTGCTTTTTTTTTTTACATAGAGTGGAGAGGAATGGGTTTTTGTTTCTCCAGGATGGACATCAGTTTGATTAAATAATGGGGGTGGGGTGTACACTCTATTGGTTAGCTGGAGGAAGCACCGATTGGCATGTGATGTTTTCAGCATGCTTTAGTATTTTGAGACTGGCAGCAGTGAAGGCAATTATGGATTAGTTTCAAACTCCACTGGACATCTGGGGGAGTGAAAGTAGTAACAGTATGCACATGCCCTTTGAATAAGTGAATCCAAAGAAGACCAAAAGGAGTACTCTAGCATTTTACAATGCCAGTTACATTTGCTTGCAGCTCAGTAGTTTTAGCTAGCTAGTCTTCTCTAGGCCAATTCTACAATCAGCTTATAACATGGGTGTGCAACAGGCAAGGCTAGGTGTGTTGTTCTAAGTGATGCACATCCCTTTGCCTAACTAATCTTATTATATGCATTTTCCTTACTAGGAAAAGTTTGTATATGTGTGTGTATGTTGAAGATCAACTAAAGTAGTGACTCTCAAATAGTGATATCAACGTGGACTCTTACAAGCTTTGAGACTGTGAATGCTGTGGAAAAAGCAGCACCTGGAGATCAAGTGGGAACATTATTGATGCTTAAGATTATCTGGGCAACCACAAAGACAAACTTAATTTGAAGAGTCCCTTGGTATAAAAAAAACAAACAAAACCCTGAGAAATAGAAATAGACTATAAACTACAAATATAAATTATGCTTTTGATTTTCTGTATGAAATCCTCCTTTACATTTCACACAGCTATAATAATCATTCCCTTAAGCCTAGAACGTTTGCTGTGAACTTCTCTCTCCTCATAATGGGACAGCACATTGCAGACTGGTGGAATATGATCCCATGATTGAGGTACAGTGAAGAAGAAATGAACAATTTGGAAATGAAAGGAAATGGTCAAAAGGAAAATGAAAGAGTGATGGGAACAGAGCGAAAGAAAAGCACTTATTTGGGAAACACAGATTTTCTGCATGAACTACTATATATGTGTAAGTATATGGTATTTGTTCTGTATCACATTTCTGCTTTTTCATCTGTTCATAGCTGGATATGCCCATCTTGCTAACCCTATTGTTATTTGCCATGGTTTATTATCTAAGCCACAGTGTCTAGATCTGTACATTGTACAAGGCATAAATCATGATTGCACAAGGCATAAATAATGATTTACCCCCACACTGGATCTGTCTATACATTCTATTCAATGTACAAAATCAAACAAGCAATATTACGGCTTAGCATATAATATGAACCCAGAGTTCACACATCGTGTTAATCCTTGGTTTGATTACCCATAGTTTGTCGATTCAAAATTGGTTGGGTTCATGCAATATTGTAAGTCAAAATCAAATAAACCACACTGGGATTTAACCCAATACCTAACTAAGGATTTACAGAGGTTTGGGGGAATACTTCAGTACGATGCAGCTTCAGGTAAAACATGTCTCTAAACATATTTGCAAATTGCTAATACTGCTTCTAAATTTTGGAGTAGTGAAGTTGTATTCAGCAGCAGGCACATCTTTTCTGTCATGGGTTGGAGACAGATCTGCCTGAACCACTTCATACAATCCTAGCTTGAACCCAACAATACAAATAGGCACCACTTCTGGACCCTAACCTTTAATTAGAGATTATCAATGTAGCTATGTTTAGACCAAGAAAATCTTCCCACTGGCAATAGCCTGGTGTTTTTCTCAACAAACCATCTGAAAATCAATTCTCACAACTGGTTTGTAAATGTCCTGCAAACTCTAGTCATTCTCTGGTTGAAAACAAGCCCTTTCCAACAGAAATTTCACCTTGGTAACATTTCAGTGTAGTGTACTTTCTTACCAGCGCCACCATCCCTTTGGTGATTTTGAGTCAATTTTCATTCCTGGCAACTCCATGGACAAGTCCATGCAGTTTTGTTGGCAAGATTTTTGGAAGTGGTTTGTTGGCCACTGCCTTCTTCCTAGGCTGAGAGAAAGTGATTGGTTCAAATTCAAGTCTCCCACTTCTATTCCAGTGCCTTAACCACTAGGCCAAACTGACTCTCAGTAGATTATTAAATCTAATCAAAAGAAAGGTTTGCCATGATTGCTATATAGCCAATCTTTCAGGTAAGAAGAACAAAGTAAGTTGCCCTACCACAAAGCAACGAGGGCTTCAAATTAAAGAGAAAAAATGAAAAAGAACCCACGTGTGTATGCTGATAAAGAACTGTGGGGTTGGCTCAGACTTTATAAAACAAATTAGTGGGTGAAATCAGTGATGTATAATGGAATTGGAGCACTTCTTCCATTAGTGGAGCCCTCATAGCTCCCTGGCCTCCAGCTGTATTAGAGCTATATTATCCCTGGCTAACTGCAAATTTTTGAAAACATTGGGAGGTCTGGAAGAGGAAGACCAGTCCCATAAGCAGAAATATATCCTCATGATAAACACTTCTCTTCAGACAGCTTTGTTACAACAAAATTAATCTGTATGTGAAATCTACACAGAAGAAGCAAAAGACTACAATACAGTACTGGTATGATACCTACTACTATTCAGTATACTACCATGAGGTGAAGTCTGTGCAAGAACACTGCTAGATGTGTGTTTGGGAGAAGTATAATCTTTTCTGTATGGTAAAACAAACATGACCATTGACCGTAGTGCAGACAATAAAAAGGCTTTTTAAAATAAAATTATTCTCCCATATGGAACAATGAAGTCAATATGAAATGAAAAATCTCTTTTCTTCATAAAATTGATAGGAAACTATTAAAAATGAGAACTGCAACTGGGATCACTATTATTTTCAAGACTGTTGGTGATTAGGTAGTAATGTAACATAACTGAGCCTATATAGTCAGACAAGTTCATACAAAACAATTAGATTTCAAGAACATTTCTTTAGTGAATCCAGCCAGTCTTAGTTATCTTGAAAGCAGAAAATCTTTCCTAGGCAAGGGGTTCTGCAATGTTTGAGCTACCATTCAAAATCATTTGATATGATTTATCCATAAGGTTAAGTCATGATTTAGTGTTATGGAAGTCATGTAGTGATTTATACTACCTCCTCTAATTTTCTTTCCTTCTTTAGATTGTGGAGCTGATTGTAAGCATGCATGACAATTGTAACTATGGTTAGTCATGGAATTCAACAAAGACATCTGCAGCTAAATTAAACCAGGATAACCTATCTGGTGCCATTCAGAAATTTGAAGTATAATTACCAGGATAAACAGTGAAAACTGGTTATGGTAATTGTAATCTAAATCACCTGGAGGGCACAGGTTGCTTACCCTTGGTTTAAGCTATGGTTTATAGAGGCCAGACAATCCATGGTGTCTGATCCCTGGTTATTTTTATAAATCATAGTTTCAACTAACCTGAGTTTCTAGATATAGTATGAATCATTGATTAGGTTAAATGAAGAAGTGGATATTTCTACTCTTCCCCATGTCTATGGTACAAAGAATATGTTGTCATACTTGCATAAGACCACAACTCGCCAAACTCTTGAAATGGACCAGCTAACTAACTGAATGCTTGTGCATATCTAGCTAGGTATGTTCTTGCTATCAGATACAGCAGTGCAGGTTAGCTTGTTATGGAAAACAAATATCGTTATAAAAGCAATAGAATAATGGAATAGACTACATATCTGTATAGAAAGTTTTAGTTGCTATTCATAATAATGCAAATTTATTGAATAGTTTAGTCTACTTCTGCAAAAAATGTTCATATTTACATAGCTTTTGCAACCACAGATATCCTTAATATAAATGTTTACATTGGACAGAGCTTATATCTTAAGTAGCTGCTGCATAATTCCCAGTAATAGATACATTTAAAAGTAAAGGACATGCCTTATTTGCTGCATATCTAGGGTCTAATAAGGAAAAAAAAAGGGCTCTATGTTGGCCTGAGGCAAACTGAGAAGTAGAAAGATTTCTGAAAACTCTTCAAAAGCTTTTTCAAACAATTATTGAATACAGAAACATCCGAATCACAAAATTATCTTCCTGTCACTCTATACGCTATTACCAAGAGCCCTCTGGCAACTATATTATTTAATAGACTATTTAATGGACTATTACAAGTCCAGTTGTCTTCATTATGGCAAACAGGCAAGCCCACAGGTAATGCAGCTATTTCTGAGCTGAAGGACTACTTGGAACAAAATGGTGAAATGACACTGAGATCCCATGATTGGACAATAGTACAAAAGAATAATGTGTGAATTGGTCAAATAATTTCAAGGTAACGTGTGTTTATTTGGCCTTCTTTGAGGCAAAAAAAACCCAAACCAAATAAATCTATATGTAAAATAAAATAAGGCAATAAATATATATAACATGTGTTTACAGTTATCCAGAATATATCACATTTTAGCTTACTTTTGCAGATGTTGAACGTTTTCCAAGATGAGCCAAGGCACAACAGGGTCTTTCTTTGGGAGGCATGTACCATCTGCAAATAATGAAGAGCAAGTCTAGGTTTTATGTTTACACCACATTTACAGATTATGTCAGCTTAAATATTTGCAGGATCATGATTGATTTCTAAATGCACATAGAGACAATGAGGAAAATGGACTGATCCCATGAGAACCTGAACACCTGCAAAGTGCCATTTGCTTTAGAAAGAAAGAGAGGAAATACAGGCTTTTGCAAATCACATGACAAATTCAGTTCTAAACAGAAATTTAAAATGTTAAGTTGAACAAATGCCTCTGGGAAAAATTAATTTATAAAGCTGGCCAAGATCAGGAATCTTGCAGTGATCTCACCAATTAAATACAGACAAATTGAAAAAGTATTTATTCAGGAATCTTCAAATGGTCATTTAGCATATAGCTGGAGGTATGTAGGTTATATTCAATATCAAATCCTAAACAGAACATGTGCTCCATTTTATGTGCCATTACATAAATAAATCAGCTCACAAAACTGAGAATGAAGTCTGAAATAAAGTTCTAGCAGTAGTGAAAGACTACAACTAATAATGTTTTCCTTCCAAAGATATTTAACCTATAGTGAGTCCAGTGGCCGCTCTTGGTAGTATCTCACTGCATCACAGCGGTCACCAGTTACTGCACTGGGATGAACAAGGATGGATATGTGAAATCAAAAGCAAACAGAACCACAGCATTGTTGGAGTGATGGGGTCAGAATTTCTCCAGCATTCATTTATACCCCTAGTATAATTTTACCTCAGACAATAACCACTATTGGTACTTCCAATGCTCTACAGAGAAAATCACCCATCTTGCCACCCGGAGATGTATATGAGTATATGAACATTTTGCAAGCCAACTTGTATGGTTAGTTTATAGCACAGAAAAGTTGTGTTCCTATGATATGCTTATCCACAATTTGGTAAATCATAATTTATTTAATATTCTGGATTTATACAACAGACCAGACCATAAACTAATCATGGGTTCCCACACTATCCTAGGCTAATATCTGGTAGAGTAATTTGTAGTTTAGTGCCTTATGCAAATATAGCCAGCGTCATGCAATTCCAGAAGACTGCACATGGTTAATTGAGTTCAGTTAGGCAAACTGATCATGTGAACCACAACCTAATACTGAAGTTGGTTGGGCTGAAATATGAAAAACCATAAGAAAGACGAGCAGCAGCTTTGAAGTTGCCTCCAACAGTTTTAGCTGGACAAAAGCATGAGCAGCCCCTATTATAGTCATACATACTTCATTTCTATCTATATACATATGTATACATTTTATGTATACATGTATATGTATATGTATATATACATGTATTGTGTATATATATATATATATAAATCCAAGCAGTCTTCTGTCCCTTTTTTGGACGATGCAAATTCTCAGTCAGCTTCCAATCCAACCATTATCTGCCCCGAATCTATTTGACTTCTGTGATTTATCAGGATCAAATATGTAATATCTGCCTGTTTGTTTTTCTCTAGGTAAAATAACCTAAAATGTAATCATTTTAATGTCATTTATCGTCTTAAGAATAATATCAAAGTGCATAAGCCTCACACTCTATCCATTCAATAGGTGAGCCAATTCAGAAGCTGACAGAGTTGACATGCCCATATCCTCTGTATAAGACAAAATTTCAGTATTCTGCCTGTGTCTACTAAAATTCCTTCAACTTAACAAGTAAACAGTGGTGATGTCATCTGAAAATTTCCCCTCTGTGACTGTTCCACAAGAACAGTACTGTATCTCTGGTCGACCCATTGCTTGTCTATAGTAACTTCATTTACTCATTATAAGCTGTAGCATGATTTGTTGCTTTTGGCTTGGTGTAGTGCATGACCCCAACCAGTGTGGTTTGTAAATAATAGTTGTGTGAATCCAGCCAATTAGTGCTTATTTAGCAAACCATGGCATAATGCAATCTGTGAACACAATCGAAGATTGGCTATTAGAAACAAGCATAAAAAGATGAAAAGATTTACTTAATCTGATTACCTTGCTATCATTGTTATAAGCCATAAACCTTAACAAATGACATTTAATGCATAACTTTTCTCATTTCCAGGTGAGTAAAAGAGAAAAGGTACTCATTAAATGTCGTTGTTAAGATTCTGCTTTATAGCTTGTAATAATTCTACTGAACCCAGGGAAATATAATTCTGAGCAATCAGATACAACAGGGTCAATTTTCAATATATTTCAGGATGTACTACTATAAATTAATTTTAAAAAAACACAAACAAATCCAGAACCATAGGCTGATCTATAATACTTTTGGCTTCTCGCAAATCAACATGCAAGCCTTTCAGCAAGTTAAAAAGAAGAACTAAATGTTCTGACTTGCATGCATTCTTAGCTTTCTGCTTGAAAGGAAAATTTTATTCAGTAGAATGAAGCACCCTTAAAGGAACTGATAATTCAAAGAGGGTTGATCCCAAATAATAATGTGCTTATGTTAGGTATGATTTTATGTACCCCATAATGTTTGTGATTAAGGATTATTCACTCTGTGAATAATGAGATATCAATTCATTTGTTAAAATAATTCTGTTATAGAAAGTCTAGATTGTGCTATGTTGGGAAACTGGGATTTTACTATTCTTCATATTAAATTTACTTAATATGAACTGAAAAGTGGATCACTAGGAAAAATACATTCATATATGAAAATTTTACTACAGCCAACATTAATAAGCATCAGAATGTCTAATATAAAGTGTGAACTGCAGTGTCCTTAAATGTAAAGGGAAAAAATATGTCTTGGTAAATTAGTTCTCTGGAGGCCAAAGTTAAGAATGGAATGAAAGAGTATCTTCATTTTCAGCAAACACCAATTCTTTTTCATGATAATACTATTAAGCTGTCAGTGGAGTATTTTGAGGGACTGTTCCAAGACAAAAGGACAATTTCCTTTGGGGGGATTTTGTGTTGCCAAGTAATCAATATTTTAGCAGTGCTTTACCCATTTAGCTGAGTCTTTCTGGAGTATCAGAACAATAATTTATTCATTTATGGCAAAGTTCAAGGTAATAGTTTCATTCATTTATTACTGTCTCTTGATGATGTGTCTGCTTTAGCTTTTTTACCTTTTATTTCTCTGTCACAGGTAGAGTATTATGACATGGAATAGAGCAACAATTGTCTATGCAGCACTGAGGGATATTTGTATTTTTTTAATATAAAAATGAAGTTTAACAGAAACATTTCACAACATAGCCTGTCTTATGAAAAACAGTTACTGTGAAAGTGATATTTGAAGTGTGCTTGACAATGTTCCTATCATCTAGATTATGATTAGACTAGACTAGATTAGATTAGTTTAACTCCTTATGGCAGAACATAGGGAAAGAGATAACAAAGAGATAACAAAGGGAACAACAAACATGGGGGTGCAGAAAGACCTGTCTTTCTCTAGCTAGTAGGGTGCATCACAGGGTGAAATCCAAACAGGAACACAGAATGCAAAACAAATTGTAGCACTGGGGAAAACAAGGCAAGCAGATAGATGGAGGTGGACAGAGATCTTTTGGAAGGAAAGAAAAGATTTAATATAACAGAAATGTAGTAGCAAGAACTGGCATGCATATTGCATGGTGGTGCAGAGAAGGAGAAAGAGAGCACCAGGGAGTAGAAATAGAAAAGAAATGGGTTAGTAGAGAAAAGAATGCAGCAGATTCCTCAGGGATACAGGGAGAAGAATGAATACGCTGCATGCTATATGGTCAGAAAAAAATGGAATGGCATATAAGACAACAGATTTAAAAGAAAACATTGAATTCAAATTTTTAAGAAAAAGCCTCTTTTTGTTGCTGGGTGACCTTTTTGAATTGGTTAAAAAAAATATACCCAAGTGCCTTTCTCTGGGATCTGAGTGGCAGAAGAGGGTCGCAGTCACGGGTTTGCCAGCAGTTGGAGGATGGATGTCCTTGACCGATGTCTTCTTGCAAGGCAGCCAAAGAGAGAAAGTGTACAATATCTTTGTCTTTTTAACCATCTTTCCAGGCTACTTCTGCAGCAGTACACACAAAAAGCAAAACAAATTTCCATTTCTTTCAGGGCAGAAACTTTCCTATCGACTAAGTGGCTGCTTCAAAACAACAACAAAAAACCCAAAATGAAAGACTTCTGCATCTGAATGACTGGCCCAGTGAATCCTTTACAGATGCAACATGCATCTAAAAGGGATTGATGTTGCAACTTAAGTATTTTGATGGTATTATTCCTGGATGATACTTGTATATATATAACACAGAAAGAGAGACACCCTGTTAAGGACACACATGCCTTAATATAAAAGCAGTAGTTCCAGTTGATATATTACCTCCTTTCTAGCCCAAGATTTTCTACTTGTGAGATCCAATACCCTCTCTTCAGTCCAATTTATGACAACACTGAAATTGATAATTGATTCCTGAATCTAGGAAGTTGGAGTACAACCTCTTCTGTATCAGATTACTCTCTTCCTTAAGAAGCAGATGTACAGCTCGTTCCAATGTTGTATCTTGAGGCTTGCTCTTCTGCTTTGTCGGGCATCAGTTGTGGTATTTCCTAGAAATAGAAAGACCCTGCCAACTTCTCATAACTTCCAGATTGAATTATCTGAAAAATATTGGAAGCTTTAACAGGTCAAAAGATCAGCTCTGAGAATCAGCTGTTTGCCTATGTCAAGGATGGCAACACAGGACCCCTTAGTCGCTGAATTCCAATTTTATTCAGCCCTGGCAAATATAGCCTCGGGTGAGTCCCCCATTTGAAGGAATACATCAATGTGCCTATTACACTGCAGTAAAACCTAGATTTAACAAACTATTCCAGGGAGAAAGAGGTGTCTGTTAAAGCCCACTTTATGTCATTTGTGTCAATTTATGTTATTTCCTTTATTGTAGTAATGTTGAAAATTGATGCAAATGCCAACTTAATGTTATTTGAATAACTACATAATTATGCAAGTATGCAAATGATATGAATGTACATAAATCATCTGGAATACTTCGGATGCAATAAACTTAGTCCATTATTTGGGAGGAGGATTTCTGGGCAGAAAATTTGTCCTCGTATCTGAAGTCCACTAAACTGAGGCCCATTAAATCAAGGGTTTACTGAAGTTGTGAAAGAGCCTAATTCAAAGTGCTGGTCCTCTTCCTTAAAATCCTATGTAGGCTTGTCACAATGTGAGAGGGTTCTTTTAGAACTGGAGGTGTATTTTGGTTTGCAAGGATGGCAATCGATGCAGAGAAACACAACTGTGAAAACATTTATGCTTTTTTACTATACACAGCGAAACTATTTACAACAGGTATTTACAACAGATATAATCCTGGTATCAGGTTTATTCCTAAGTCTCTGTCCCAGAGACTATTCCCCTCTAGCTCTCCTGCTAACTGCTTCATTTCCTCCTCCTTCACTTCATCGCCCTTTCCTGTTTCTGGGCTTATCAAGAGAGTGAAATGAAAGGAATGTGCTAGATTTACTGCTTGCGGTGCTCAGCACAGCTTGATTGGATGTGCTCAGCCAAACACCTTTTCCTCCACTGGGGGAAGAATCTCTCTCAGGATCTTCTGCCCAGTCCTTCCCTAGAGACCAGGGCTTCACTGATAACAGCCAATTCCCACCTTCCCATCTTGGGTCTGGGACTCTCTGGGAAGAAGCCACCCATGGATTCTTCTTCTCCCTCTCCAATCAGGAACCGACGACTGCTCCGCACACTCGCGTAGCTTCACACTCCACCTTTTGTCTTCTGCCACTCTGTTTTGTAGTCCTTTCCCCTCCTTTCCTTCTCTCCTCTCCTTCTCTCTCTCCAATTTTTAGTCAGATCAGCAGCATGTCCCTCAGTAACTGAGGAGGTGGGTTCCCCCCCCCCCCAGGGTTCTAGTCCCCAACACCTATATATCAGGCTGGACGAATGAGACTGCTGCCTCTTCATCTCCCACAACAGCCTGGCTAGCAGCCAGGTCAGCTCATCAGCACATGGGGCACCACAGCTGCCTTTCAAGGCCAGTATTGAATTGCTTCTCCCCCTTTCACTCACCATTTGCTGACTCCTGCCAGCACAACAACAGCCAGGCCTGGCCACTAAAAACTATATGCCACAGGGCTTTAAAGCTATTCAGGCAGCAGCAGTTCCCTCACCAAGTTTTGGATACACCAGGAGGCACTTTCCATTTGCCATCTTCAAATGAATTTTGCTTGCTATCCACAAACAACAGGGCCTTTTCTATAGTGGTGCCCCAACTTTGGGATGTCTTTCAACAGCCAAGCTGTTGAAAGTGTGTTCCTTCTGGCGCCAGGCTCAAATATTTGCTAAGACATTTTTTTAAAAAAGGATGGCTGGTTTTAAATCTCCTAATTATGTTTCAAGTTTAGTTTGTTTTCTTCAGTCCATTTTCAAATTGTATTTGCTGTGAATAGTGCCTTGATATCCTTTCTGGAATGAAGATGCAGATATAAATCTTAAAATAAAATGTTAAAATTTGAAATAGCCCATAAGGGATACATTAAATGTAAGTAATAAAAATACTTGTGATTATTCTTCTTTCAATAGAACAATAGCTGTTTACTGAATAGTGTACTAAGGTTTCTACTATTCCAGTTAACAAATCTAGCTATTCTGGGACACTCCAACATGGAAAGATCTTGCTCTGCATGAACCTGTATATTTATGAAGACAGAATATTTAATTTTTCGACTTTAGCCACTCTGGTATCTTAAATATTACAAAAGTGTGGGGCTTTATTAAAAAACTTCAATAAACAGCAGACTTTTTGGACAAAATGAATATTAAAGGGTAAACGCTAAATGCTACCTCTTAGCAGGACAGTAGTTTAAATTGCAGTAGTAAATCATCAAATGGGCTCTATGAAAAATATTCTCATAATTATTTGCTTAATTTTCTCTCATGCTGTTACTATAAGGCCATTATTACATGGATAGTTTTACCAGCAGTATATCTGTTTTACAGCTAAAATAACTTTTTAAATGTGTGCTAAAATACCTAACACCATTAGGTGACAACGTTACCGCAGCAAACTGATGATGACAATGCTAAGAACTTTAGATGACCCTATCTGGGGGTCAGACAAAAGGCACATCTCACTGAGCAATCTGTTACCACATTGGTCCACAGGTGTCTATGGAAAGCTAGATAAAAGGCTGCAGACCTATGTTCTCCATCACCTCAGAGCTACTCTACTCTACTCCACTGTAAAGCCATCAGGTGGCTACTGATCCCCTTAACCTCCCTACTCCCTTTTAAAGCTTCCAAGGACATAGTGAGAAAGCAGGATTGAAATGCTATTGTGCAGTCCATGAGCTGGCAGAAAACTATGCTGGTGTAAATTGCTAGTGTAAATTGTGCTACCCTCATTGCCCAGTTTCTATTCTGCCTCAGTAATGAGTCTGGCAAGGAGTGCTGACCTTACCATTTTAAGGTGGGACAAGTTAAAGAAAGTATTGGTGGATTCATCTGGCTTTGTTTCCTCTCCCATCAGCTGTCACTTGCTGGTGGGAAAAACCACCTCTAATCACTCTTCTAATATGTGTCAGCCCTTCAAGGTAGACCAGACTAGGAAACCAGACTTATAATAATAATATTTTTACAGTAATACTACTGTTATTATAAGGTTACAGTAATAGAATCTTGCAAGTCTGAATGTGCTTCCCTCTTCCTTCCTCCTATCTTCATGTGGATCATGTCTGATACGCTTTGTCAGATTACATTTCTGCCTTGGACTCAGATTTCTTTTATCTGACCATTATCTTGGTTGCAGCTTTTCCTCCTGTTCCTCAAGGTTATTCCTACTATCTATTACAATATGTGGTGGGACAATGAATATAGGCAGGTGCTTAGCCACCTGTCACACTGCCTAACAGGTCACAGGTATGCGGGTGCTTCATGCCTGACGCATGTCAGTTGGTCTATTTCTGAACATGGTTCTACTGCTCTTTTGAAAGAGCACCAAACCTTTGTCCAAAAATAGGTGGGGGTCACAAGGGTGAAGGAAAGGTGGGAGGGAGTGACCAATAATAAATGGGATACATTCTCAACCAAAGCTGCAAGGGAGTAACACTGCTGACAGTAAATGGCTGTGGAGGCAGCATTTGGAAGTAGTCCATGGAGTCTCCCACCACCACCACCCCTCATGCAGACTTTGCCAGTCTAATTTTTAAACAGAGACAGGTTTACTTTTGCATGCAGCAAAAGCCAGATTCCTTGAAACCCCTCCTTCTCCAGTTGGAAGAACTTTTGTTCTTCTGGCAACTGCAGGCAGAGGAAGAACATAGTACAGGTACTGGGGAGAGATAATATTGTTCTGGAGCCTCTGATAAAAGATTGCATTCTAAAAGTTGCTGGGAAACAAGAAAGCAATCAAAAGAGTTTAGCTTCAGGCATCTGGTCTTCCTAAGAAATAAGAAACAGGAATATTGCATAAGATTATTTGGTGGTAGTGAAGTCTATCATTTAACCATATGCAGTACAAGAAGTACTTTCTTTTTTTTAATTGGATGTTCCCGGATTCTAGCTTTATGATAAAAGAGAGGGGAAAGTTCCTCGAAGTCTACTTGGAAGCTTAAATTGATCCAGAATGCCATGGTGTGGGCAGTGATGGGCATGCCTTGGTAGGCCTATGTGACACCCCAGCTTTATAAACTGCCCTGGTTGCCAGTTGGATTTTGGGTGCAATTCAAAGTGCTGGTTACCACCTAGGCCTGGTTGCTTGAGGGACTGCCTATCTCCTGTGGTGTTGGTTCGATCTGACTGGTTTGGTGCTCTCCAGGCTCCGTTGATTAAGCAGTATGATCTATCAGGACCCCAGAAGGATGCCTCCTCTCTCATGACTCCTGTGCTCTGGAATGAGGTTCCTCCTGAATTCTGGGTGGCTCCCACTCTGATGGTATTCGGGGGCGGGGGGGCAGCGCTTAAAGACCTGACTGTTCTCCCAGGCTCTGGGCTAGGATGGTTGAAACCTCTTGCAGGGCCAGGATACATGTTTGTTTCTGTGTGCTGGATTTGCCATATTGTTTCATATTTAAAGTTTTTATCCTATAGTATATTTTTTATTTTGTTTTTATGTTGCAAGCTGCCCAGAGTCAGTTTGGAGTTGGGTGCCACTAAAATAAAATAAAATAAAATAAAATAAAATAAAATAAAATAAAATAAAATAAAATAAAATAAAATAAAATGTTATCTTGTCCACTTTCTTTCCAGCTGTATCATGTCCCCTCACATAACTTACTTTTTTCTAACATTTTTTTTTAAAAATCATGGATCCATTCATTAGCTGGCTGAAACTAGTACTGTATTATTATATTTATATAATAAAAGCACATGTGGCACATGTTATTACATTTGTACGTATCAAATACATCGCCCTTGGATCCCTTATAGGAGTTATTCTAAGGCTGTGCAATGCTTTGAATTTAATTCCAAAAGGTTGCTTTAAAAACTCTGGGAACACGAATGCCATATTTATTGGTGACTCATTAAAACAGCTGTGTTCATTTCCAGGATCATAAGGCTGCTCCTTGCAGCAGCCATGATCCTGGAAAAAAGCACAGCTGCTTCAGTGAATTGTTTTCCTGCACTCCAACCTTTTGAACTCAAATCTGAAAACATTGCACAAATTTATTGTACTTATTTATTAATTAGAAACAGACAAACAGACAGACAAATATGGGAGAAAGAAAAAGATGGAAGGGCATTTGGGATGAAGTGACTGGATTATTAAAAAGTGGTGTGTTACTTTTAACATAGCTAGCTGAGTGAAGCTGACAGATCATTTCTGGGATGCATATATGGCTATATCTCTTGTTATTTTTTCATACATCACAGTCCAGGAACACATCATTTTTAGGGGCTATACATATGTTTTTCTTCTGTGCTGACAATATGATAATAATGACTTTTTAAATTGTTACAGGAAACTACAAAAGGACCTCATGGTTGTTTTTGAAGCTATATCATTAGAGCAGCACTCAGTACAGGAGATTCTAGTCCTGCATGTCCATGTTACTTTATATCATGATTACATTGATAGAAGAGCCATGTGTTTCTTTCTGCATTAAATCAATAATAATCATTTCACAAAGCCACCATTTAACTTACCACAAATGGATGCAAGGAAAGACCCAAAGCAGTAATGTATTCCACTCGGAATAAATGAAGGTATTTCATTCCCAGGAGATCCATGATAGTATTAATCAACCAGCCAGCCCCAACAAGTATTTGAACCCTGCAAAAATTAAAGGATTGAATTTACTATATTGCTTATTCAAAGTGGCCAACATTCTTCCATTTTCTGACCTCCCACATGCACACAGTAGTGTGTGGCTTTCTGACGTGCTTCCTGAATAAACTGTGTAACTATATGATATTCTATGTATTTTCATGGTCATTCCAGCAAGTGTCATGGAGAGGTTACATAGTCAGGAAGCACCGCAGAGACCTTCACAGTACCGTGAGCATATGGTACTTGTTAAAATTGGAAGGCCTCCAGACACAGTGCAGTCAACAAAGAAGGTCCAATCCAATTCATTCTGATTATTTTTCAATAGAATATTAATGGAAAATCCATTTTTAAAAACCCTTCCAGGCCAGCAGGATAAATTGTAACATCAGCACATCCTTATTCAAACTACATGTGATTATAAAATGTGTGGGTATCTTAATTTTTTTTTTTAATGTAGTTTACATTTCTGAAAGTAAAGGAATAAGTTTGACTACCAGAGGTTTCTTTGATGGCCAAGAATTGTATATGTGTTGTATATCTAAAGTTGTCACTGTCACCCTTTTCTTTATTGCAAAATGAACTCATTTCACTTTGTGGTGCCTAATAAACTTAAACCCTTTGGCTTTTATTTGTCCCTGTTGTAAACTATGGAGTGCTACCATGTTTCTTTAACATCTGGGACTTATCACATCTTTTCTAATGACTCACTGGGCTGCAGAAAATGCCTGCTGAGACACAGATGCGTGGTGTCACACAGACTTAATGGGATACAAAAGGAGAGAATAAAAGGTGCGTACTGAGGAGACTCTGGTTGGAATGTTTGGTCCTAAAGATGGAAAAGTACTTAGGGAGTGAGCAGAAAGTCAGTAAAGAGATCAGACCAAAAAATCTTATATACCTACAACATTGGACAGAAGGAAATGTAAAGATACTGGAGCTTTGCTGTAAGGGATTTATAGAATAGCAAGCAAGCAAATCGAGCAACACTTCCATGAGGTCTTGTGGCATGCCCATCAAGATGTTTTGAAATATTAATTCCACAATATATCCTACAGCCAAGAAATGATCTGTTTGCATATTATAACCTAGTTTATTTGTTCTATAAACTACCACTTCCATAATTGGTGATGCCTTTGTTGCTAACACAATGGATATGAGTTGCTATTACAGTTGGTTTATATAGTTCAGAAGTGAGGCAGGCAGTAAGAATTACAGTATATTTGAAATAGGATATTTTTTATTGGGATTGGCAATATGATTGTCTGAGAAAGGATAGGAGAAGGTAAAGAATTTTCTTGAGATACTCATGAGTTTTCTCTAATGTTACCAACTAATTTGGAAATAAAATTAAGCCAGACATGTTCCTCATCCCAATAGTCCCCAGACTTGCTGTGTTGAGTGGCAAGGGCTGGAGAACAAATAGAAACCTCTCTTTAGTTCCTGACCATAACATACCATGAGACTGGTGAAAAGGTCATGCCTCATCCCTGACCACAAGGAAGGACATTTCCTTAGATGACAGCATCTTTTGGGAATTTTTTTTACACCCAGTTCCAAAGGGACCAAAACGTCTTCCACTCTCAGAGCCCACAATATATGAGAGTTGGATCATGCAGGTTTTGTAATGCAAATTTAGTTGTGCCCAGCTTCGATTAAGAACATCTGCCACTTTTTATAATAGTTTATTTAGGAATAAAATACAGTGGAGGCCTAGATCCTCTAACTAAGATAAGCTGTTAGCAGCAGCAATGAACGAAGGATTTTTATTTGTTTGTTTATGTTAAATAAATGTTTCTGTTGTATTGTATATTGATGTTACACACAATAATTCCCAGTCTTATGAAAGCAGTTTCTCATATCAGCAGATGTAGGCTACCATCTTACACAGTGTGGATGGAGTACTTTTATTTTTAAGCACGCTTTCAAACTAGAGAATATACTACCTCACAGAAGTTCCCATGCTGTACGGGCATGTGAGAACCAACCCTAAGAAGAGCCACCAGACTAGTTAGGTCCTCTCTTCATAGTTTTGTGCTGGAGAAGGCATTTTAGTACCCTCCAGATGTTTTGTGTTGCAACTGTCATAATCTCTGACCATTTTCCAGGTTGGCTGGAGTTAATGGGTCACTTCATTTGCCGGTGAGTCATTGCTGATGCAATCGACCAAGTACCCTATTTTCCCAGAAGAAAAGCACAGATTTTTAACTTCTCCCCTGTAACTCTTAGCAAGGAGGTTGCAGGCTAATGGGATGAGACATAATAGCCTTTTCTATGCTGCACTTGGCCCATTCATGGCAGTTGCCAGTGGCTGCTATAACCAAGCTGTCGCCTTGCTTCCAAGTATTACCCTCCAAGTACCCAATTTAAAGGTTCTTATGCTCCCCATCTTCATTTTGATTGTTAATCCTTTGCATAATAATCTAGATACCAACGGGGCACCATGAATGACATATTAATCTATGCATGAAAAGACATATTAGAGTTGAGAAAAATCAGTAGATATGCCTTTAATAAAATAATATTGCTTTAAAAGTGAATATTTCAGGAAGCAAAAGAAAGGCAGCCATAATCAAAATACAAGGAGATTCAAAACTGGATAGGAAATTATATTTAAGGATGGCTATGTATTAGGATTTTTATTACTAATTCATTTCATTCTTAATCATAAAAATCCTGAAGCGAAACAACTACTTTGGAATTATCGTTAATAATTACTTTGATACCAAATTCCTTTGGATGAATAATACAGACGACTTAGAGATAGGACTTTTTCTAAACCTCCTGAGTGTTTGTATGAAGTTTAATTCATTTCCTATCTCCAAGTTTGCAAATGAAGTGTGAAACAATTCTTTATTTCTACAAGGTTGTCACAATTCATGCACAATGCCTGGTATATACCCAGCTCGATTAATTTAGTGGATTGGAGAGATGTTGTCATCCAGTGAAACCTGTGTCATTCATTCACCCAGTGAGGTCATCCAGACACTATTAATTATTACAATTTATTGAATGATGACAGGGTGCTTGGCACTGTCATGATGGCCTGTATCAATTTACAGCAAGCCCTGGTTTTATAACAATTCAACAACTCCATTGGGAAGGAAAAGACGTGAACAGAGTCACACAGCAGGAAGAAGACAAGAGCACTTAAGGCAGACCTACAAGGGAGAATTAGGTGAGGGCTACATTCCCATCATTAGGAATTCTTCAACTTTTCTCCATCCCAAGAGATGATCATTGCCTAGGCACCCTTCTTGGCATCAAGATGGTTGATTAATGAGATACTGTGATCCAAACCTAATATCTTTCTGGATTCAGAGCTTGTTAGCAACTACTACGAAGGCACTATGGCATCAAGATTTTTCCCTTACTACTAATTTTAGGACCTGCTTTGCAAAAGCCATGAAAGCACCCCATCTTTCACTCATTTCTATTAATGAGTTTAGCTCCTTGAGAAATAGCTATCTAGCTCATAAATTTTTCAAGACCCGTTCATTAGGAATATTTTGTATATTTTATTTTCTTGTTTTCACCATCCATTGAAATGTCATTTTTAATTCATCATCATTTTTAATTCATTGTGTCTTGCTAGAGAGAGACAAAAAATCCTTGTTCATGAAGCTTCTCAAAAAATAATATGAGCAGCTAAGGTTGGTGGGTAGCACCCTGCAGGTGAATGTCTGGGAAATAATCAACATGACCCAGACTCAGAGTAGATGAGATGCAACCTATGATCTTCAGCAGGAGCTTCTGATGGGTCAGAATCTATCAGAACTTCCCTTCTTGATTAAATCAAGCCCCACCTAGTTCCGTTGCCAATGACAGTTCATTGGATGATTCTGAACACATTTTCTCACTATGCTTTCTCACTATATATCTCACAAATATGCTCACTATATTTCTCATCTATGCTTTTATTTATTGTTTATTGCTCATTTTATTACTGTACTTTTTATTGTACACAGTTTCTGGACACTGTACAAGTCAACTAAACATGGAGATTTTGTTATAAATGCTGTTGCCTATATAGACCTTTTTCCAGTATTGCCTGTATGAAATCAGTTTTAGAAGGAAGGCCAAATTTAAATTAGCAATAAGTCACAAAAATAATGTCATTATAACTTCAACAACACTAATTCTGTGTAGTTGAAGCCTGAGGTATCTAAAGCCAAGAGCCAAACATCCAATATCTACGTGATTTGGCCCTATTCTTTTTACCTAGGAACTGCACCTCAATTATCTACAACTTTGTTTACATAAAAACTGCCTGCTGATCGCTCTCTTATTTTCCACCTATCAAAGGACTTGTATGTATTTGAAAGGATAAACACATTTTTTAGTCTAAACTTCTAGATTTCATATTTCCAAAAACGGCGGGGGGTGGGGTGGACAATAGTTTTTTCTTCTGCCCAGCAAGCTTTGGAAGAGTCTTTAATACACCCTAATATCACTTATGCACCTAATAGACTGTGGAGTCCTTGGGGTTCTCTGAGCTTGGTTCTTTTCTTACAAATGTGTCATTACCCAGCTAGGTAACATCTTCAGTGCACTGAAGATGTTACCTAGCCGGGTAATGAAACATTTGCAAGAAAAGAATCAAGCTCAGAGAACCCCAAGGACTCCACAGTTCAACCCTGAACTACACATATTCACCTCTATTGGCACCTAATAGAATCCAATGCATTCTGTGAACATTCCAACACCCATCTTAAAAGTAACTTGCTACAGACAGAACCTTATCACCAGTTTGTAGTCCTCCTCCCTTTTTTCCTGGATTTTTAATCTGATTCATACCCATTCAAATTTTTTCAAATATTTTGTAAATCATAAATTGACCTAATAACATTATTGTTGCAATGTGGATTAAAAATATTGTATTGTTAACCATGTTTCTCCAAGTATTTTTGGTCCAGTTCTATTCTTTTATTTAAAGCCAGTTCATTTTGTGCAATCTATGTTTCTCACTCATCTGACCTCTGCTGTTGGATCAGCTGCATAATAGTTATGCCAGCACCTCAAACAATTTTTATCTTGAAAGTAGATGTAGAAATATCAACTGACATACCAGGACAAGTATTTTCAAACTATGTTATCTTAAAGCATGTTAAGATATTCGTTTAGGAATTGCTTATGTTATTAACTTTTAGCTCAGCTTGATATAGGACACATAGTGGGATGGGCAAATATTAAACATGCATACAATATATATTCCAGTAGTGGGCAATCTTAATCAAATGGTTGTACTGTTGTGTGCAGAACAGCACATTTGTATGCAACTTTGACATCCACCTTGAACTCTAAAACTCTCTAAATGTCTCACAGATCACCTCCCTGATGATTACTGCCTATTGGTCAATTTCTTCAAAGTTGCAGAACTGTACACACTTACTTGGGAGGGAGCCTACTTACTTCTACAAAGCATATAGAATGTATTTCTATACAATCCATAGGATCATTTTTGTACATTTTAGTTCTAGCTGTAAAGGCAGCATTCCTATGAACTTTACTCAACAATAAAAAAAGATGCAATTCACTGAAGTAGTTCTTACTAGAGTTGCATAGGATTGTACTGTGAAATACTATGAGAGAGAGAGAGAGAGATTAATGCATACAGAACTCCTCACAGTACTGAAATATCAGCCACGCTGATTGAAGAGTCATAAACTATCCTGGAAATAGGACAGAAGGCAACAGTGAAACATGAAAGTTAATTGATTAATCAGTTTTAAAATAGAAAATGTATAGTATGTAGCTCTTCAGAAGCATCACTCTTACGGGGGGGGGAAAAAAACCTTCACAGCCCCTCTCCACCCCCTATAATGAGACAGCTTTGTAAGCAATGAAAACTTGATATAAGGGTAAACATTTTTAATCAGAAATCTTTACAATCAGTTCCCTCTTAATTTCACCAACAATGGATTCTGTGAGTTTTGTTTGCTGTGACATTAAATTCTGTCAGTTCATAAAGGTGTTGCTTTCATGTTTTCTGTTATAACATCTTACACCTCTCTGACGTTTGGAATCTGTTTGCTTCTCCTCATCTGTCTTCTGTCTTTTATTCTCCATTACACAACAGATGACCTATCAGATATTCTTCTCCGCCAACATATTTCCTGTTGCCAACCTTCAATGAGAATAAAACCAGACACTCTTTTTATCCTCATTCTATTGCAGTTGCCTTCTGAACCACTCTCATTCCTCTGCTGGCCTGCTAAAGATTATTTGCCAGTATTGTTTTTTTAGACTGTGTTTTAACTAAGCGGAACAAGTAGTGCTTTCTGAACTGACAATTCTGACTTTTGGTTGCTTGTGATTTTTTTCAGGTAATGACAACTATTTACAGGAAGACATGGTAAACCTTTTCAGATCAAGAACCTTGTTAAAACAAAAATAAAAAATAAAATGAAATAATGAAATGAACTGAACTGAACTGAACTGAAATAATGAAATGAAATGAAATGAAATGAAATGAAATGAAATGAAATGAAATGAAATGAAATGAAATGAAAGAGCAGCTCAGTGAAGGCCTTTCAAGGAACAGAAGTCATCACCGCAGGAGTTGAATGAAATAAATCCCTTATGAATGTATTTAATTTGGTTGGACCTTTTCCATGGCAAATATAATTAGAAACAAGATATTCTGAATCTAAAACAATATAATGTCTTCATTTAACACGCACACATCCCATGTAATATTCAGATGCTGAAAGTACCTTCTGCAGGATCTGGAGATCTGCAACCAGAGATCATCCATGGATTATTCCTACTATTGGAGTGAGGATGTGTTAGATAACCCCTTCTTCACCCTGCAGTCTCCCAAATGTTGCTGTGGAAGTTGCCTAGCACAGGAGATGGTATTGTAGAAGCAGGATATAAATGAAAAGGAGGATTGGCAAAAATAACCAGCCTGCCTTTCTATAAGTGGAAGTCTCCACTGATTCACAGCATTTTCTATACATTTGAGGACTCCAGACTTCTCTCTTCCCTTTTTGTTTTACAGTGAAGTAGACACTACTAGTCCTGATTGGGTCTGCAAGCCCAAGTTAATTCAAAGGCTTTATTTGTTTATATTTGATTGTTTTCTGTTTAAATGAGCAAATACTCAGATCAAACTTACACTGCCAGATATTGCTACTGTATACCATAACTCTAACCATCTTTTTCCATTGTGCATCCTGAGAGTACAGGGAGTTCAGTAACATCTAATGAAACATCAGCTCCTCATTCCTAATCGTCTAAATATTGGTAGTCATGTCAGGCCCAACCCAAGAACAACAATGAAACAGTCCAGTTGAGTACAGTTCCTTTATTTGCTTACACCTTATAGACAGAATCTTGCCCAACTCAATCTATACTACAGCAGCTAGTGGATATACACTGGGAGATTCTAGGAAGTGGCTATCCTGAATCTCTTACTCTTCTCACGCTCCCCCTGCAGACTCTGTTGTCTTTTGTCTCCTTTCCCCTGCTGGAATGCACTCCCTCCTTCCTGATAGCCTTGATCTCCCACATCAATCTCCTCCTCGTAGATACATTCCATCACAAGTCCTCAGTTAATGACTGCCTCATTGAGCAACTGTTCAAACTTATGACAATGCTGAAAAAGTAGATTTACAACCAGTCCTCAAACTTACAGCCTTTGCAGGGTCCCTGTGGTCTCATGATCACGATTCAGACACTTGGCAACCAGCATGCATTTACGATGGTTGCAGTATCCCACAGTCACGTGATTACCATTTGCAACCTTCCCATCTGGCTTCCAACAAGCAAAGTCAATGGAGAAGGCAGCAGGAAGTCACAAGTCATGGTCATGTGATGCTGCACCTAACAACTCCTCAGGATTTGCCTAATGACTGCAGCAGAACTTATATAAGTCAGGTGCAGTCACGTGATGTTTCACTTAACAACTGTGTTAAGGAGTTGCCAGTCCCAACTGCAGTCATTAAGTGAGGACTACCTATACCTAAATAGCCATTCACATATTGTAGCATTAGATCACTGGAACTGCTGCCTGCCACAAAAAGGCCACAGGGCATCTTTGCTAAGAAAAAAACCCTATCCTATCCAAGTATAATGATCTGCTTCAAAGCCAGTGATCTATTTCACATACACCTGGAAAATGTTAACCCCTCAATAATAAAAATCTAAAAGCAAACTATTGGTTGCTTTAAACCCTACTAGGGATTATTTCTAGGAATCATATAATTCCTAGAATTGTTAGAATTGCTAAGTACAAAAGTGTTAGCAATGGAATTTTTTTTTGAAAAAGGAAGATCTGTTTTAGGGCTCATCTGTACATCCTTTTAACTGAAACTTGAAGAAGCTCCCTAACTATTCTTTAAGGTCATGTCCTTGTGATACTGCCTTCATCTTATCCCCGGCTGCTAAGGTCACTACTTTTGAATTTAGCTGATCTGATGTTAAAGGAGGACTTTCTACCTTCTCCCAACAGAGGCCTTGCTATATGCTTAATTTATGGGTAACCATGATGATGACGTGGTTAGAAACTGCCCAACTTCTATTGACTGCTTTTAGTGCAGCATACATACCACACTTTTCAGCCCTGGCCCCTGACTGTGGAGTTTAAACTTCCAAACAGAGAGCGATGCTCCCTGTACAAATTCATGCCTTCTCTTTCATTTGTTAAATTATTCAATTTAAAAAAAAAAGAGGTATTTACACATTACACACATGAACCTGGAACAGTGCAAAGACTACCGAGTTTGTTCCTTTTTGTAAAATGATGTAGCTTTTGACTGCTGTTCTAGCAGCTGGGGTGGAAAAGCGGATGAGCTTCAATGCCAGAGCAAGGGATACCAGGAAAGCAGAGAGTCCACCCACCAGAAGTTGTCAATAACTGCTTCCCATAAGCTGTTTTTAGACAGAGTGAGAAATAAATCAAGAAAGAATTAGTTAAACGGAATGAGCAAATAACAGAGAACATGTGTGAGAGAGAACATATGAGAATGAGAGCAAAATAGCACAAGACAGACAGACAGACAGGCAAAGAGAGTAGGGGGGGGAAACTGAAAAAGGGAGGAAAAACCAAGCAAAACCAAGAGGGAGAATGAGACAGTCAAGAGTTAGTCTTTGGATCATCCACAGGTTAGATGACAGCTTCACAGTAAAGAGGAACCAGAAAGTCCTCACCCATCCTGTGGATCCCATGGGTCTAACCAGCAGTCAATATTCATCTACTCCTCCAAACCATATCAGGGAGAGTGAATCCACCAATTCACCAATCCACTATGAAATCCACCAATAGTTTGTGAGGGGTGGAGGGTGTTGTTATACATTGAACTTGTAAGGACAGTACCACTCACTGACCTTGTATTGAGGCAGATTAGAGTTTGGCTGTTGGAACAGAGAAAATTATGCCAGCATACATTTGTGCTACCTCACAGATTACAGGAAAGCACCAAAAAGCAAATGTTTGGACTCTGGATGAACTTCAGGTGTGCATAAATACTCGTGTATAGTCCAGGAAAAGCATGATTTGAGTGGCCTTGGCTGGAATGAGATAAGAAAATGGTGCTAAACAGGTTACCGATGGCTTGAATTGAATGAAGTAAGGAGTCAGCAAGCAAGAAAGCTAAAACATCAGGAAAGAAAAACCAGAATATATAAGGGGCTGAGGGAAAGGGGAAGAATTGAAGATGGAGAGAAGTCAGAAAAGGAGACTTTGCAGGGGCAAAGGTGCTGTCCCACTGGGGTTTGCAAAATCTCCCTTGGAGATATTCTGAAGGCATCGTCTATAACCCTTCCTCAATGGAGCACTGGTAATGTTAATCAAATACTGCAAGCTGCTTCTATATTGCTTATAATGGCAGTACCAGAATGAAAACTTTGATAACTATATAATAATGGCATTTTTACTAGCATCCCATTCAAAGAATCTATCTCTAATGTTTTCCTCACTCTGAGAACTACGTTCCCTGCCAGGATCATGGAGAACAGTCATAGGATATGAGACAAAAGTTTGATCCATTGATTTCCATCCATACAATGCACATAACAGAATTTTACTAGGTGGAGTCTGGAAGGCTTTCTAATTTCTTACATTTCCTCAGTAATGCAAGGAGACTGACAAAGACTGAGGATAATATTATCTTAGACAGATAATAAGGAGTGCCCTGGGGAAGGCCCAGAATCTTCCTTAGGAATTGTTCTGGACCATTTCTAATTGGACAGTGGTCTTCTCATCGCACTCTGTAATGATATTTGGGAATGACCTTGGGAGACAGGAGGAAGAGCCACAAACTAGGCAATGGTCAGATAAGAGGCATCTAAGCCTACAGAAGGAATGGGGACATGGCAAACGTCTCAGAAAGGATGCTCCTGAGTTTCTTGGACTATAAATGTGAGGGGGTACAGATGTACTTTCAGACTTGCAAGAGTCTGTTAATGAAACCTTACAATAAAGATAGATAGTACTCCTGGGTGTATTTCTTGTCGGGACTACCTTGCAAGGCTGCCGCACACTTCGATCTCAGCTCCATACCACATCTGAGCTAGCACCTTGCTCTGAAATATTTTAAGGCAGGGGGTATTAACTGCCCTCCTTTGGAGATGGTTAGATATTTGAAGGAGGAATAATGTTTCATTTCTTGGGCATTAATTGACAACCTATGATTGATGCTACTCCTTTTAAAGACAACTGCCTTTGTTTTTCAATTATTTATCCTCAGTTTTTTGCTTTCACTATAATCACTCTACCTGGCCAGCATTCTTCTAAAGTCAGTTTTAGTGCAGGAGATAAGACCAATGTCATCAGCATATATTAGAACTGAGATTCTGCAGTTACTAAGTGAGGGGCAGAAATAGACTTGCAATTCCATGGTTACTACATACACCAGTGATGGGCAAAATTTGGATAATCTGATAATTTAATTTCAGGGCAGGCTCAAGGCTGCTGGTTTTTTCATTTGTTTGTTTTTTACATGTGAAATCTATTCTAGGACTTAAACAACAGATGTTGTGTGTGTGTGCCACATAAAAATAGCAAGAAAGCCAGCACTTATTTTAGCAATCACACCCTGAAAAGTGGTTGCACAGTGGGAGGGGCTGGGGATAAACAAGGGATTTGGGAGCCACATCCAGTCTCAGGGCTGCCAGTTGTCCATCACAGTTTTAGACCATGAACAGCTACCAGAAAGGGAATGAAGAGACAAGGAGGCCAAAAAGCAGGGACATCACTGACATGATGGATTGCTGTCATACAACTGAGCTTTAAAATATTCCTTAAATTATGGTTGAATCCTAATTTCAGACAACTTTCCTAGTGCAGCAAGATCAGGCTAATAAAACAAAAACATGTACAGGTAGTCCTTGCTTAATGACCACAATAAGGACAGGAAAATTTGTCGTTAAGCAGGGGGGTTGTTAAGCAAAACATCACATGACTGCACCCAATTTTGTGACATTTTTGTGGTGGTCATTAAGCGAATCACCCCAGTTGTTAAGTGCATCACATGGTTGTTAAGTGAATCACACAGTTCCCCACTGATTTTGCTTGCCGGAAACCAGCTGGCAAGGTTGCAAATGGCAATCGTGTGTTCCCGGGATGCTGCAACCATTGTAAGTGCAAGCTGGTTGCCAAGAGCCCCGATTGTGATCATATGACTATGGGGGCACCATGACAGTCATAAATGTGAGGACTGGTTGTAAATCACTTTTTAATATCATCGTAACTTTGAACAGTCACTAAATGAATGGTCATTAAGCAAGGACTACCTGTATGTTTTGCTAACATTTATGCCAATTTAAATTCCTGGTAAATGACCAAATATTTAATGTATTTTATGTATGGATCAAAACAAGTATGAACAAATATTAATTTTTTTCTGCTACCAAAAAACTGCTCCTGAATTTGAATTTAGATTATCACTCAACACACCTTTAATAATAACCATACAGATTTCAGAAAATTGAAGGTGATATAACAGATCAGTAATATTTGGAACATTTGTTTCCTTTTTTCCTGCTACTTTATATAGGTTCAATAAGTTTCTGATATACTACAAAGCCCTGCAAAACCTGGTTAACAAGACAAAGAATGGGCAAGAAACAAAAAATATGCTCTATAAACAATTATTCTATTAACCACCTTCAGTTCTTTAGAAGGAGAAGAAAATCTCTGTTGCATATATCCAGCATTAAAATGTTGGGCCTGAAATAATACATTCCAGAAAGTGAGAAACACCATCGCTTTGCTCTGCAAGGATCAGCTACAGCCCCAAACCATGCATTAAATTGCTTGACACAAAATGTTTGTATTTTCCTTTCTCTCTTAAGATCATATTTTAATGGCATTTAACCCTGGACCCCTGTCTCATTCCATGTCTTCCTAGCATACGAGCAAGAACACAAACTGTTCACCAAAACATAAATAGGCAGATAAGATGTAGAGAGCTGATCAAATTTCCAGTACATCATCAGCTTGTTTATGGGACTCAGATGCCAGATTTACAGCCCCACTGAGTATGACTGCAAATTATAAGTTATGTAACTCTTGCTGCCAGAAAAAAGGCACTGAAAAGCTTTGAACACACCTCTTAAAACAAAATATTCATTCACTTTATTTAAAGTTCTCTACATGTGTTTATGGATGCATGCCCGATATGCCTGTCAGAAGCAGATCACTCCAAAGAAAGTGACAGCCAACTCAAGAGAGAAGCTTTTCCATGTCCCCAAGAAAAATCAGCAAAAACAAGTGATGAATTTCCTTCAAAGGCAATGGGCAGAAGGCGAATCAGAGTTTGGAAATTAATTCTTCCAGTTCTGCATAGCTCAACTGTTTTAGGCAGCAATATTGTATTCACTTGCTAGGGAGAAAGCCTTTTAGTTAAACTGGATTTAATTAAAGAACAGTTGCAGGGGTGTCTGCATGATAGGGTCTAAAACGTCAAGATGACAACTATGACAGCGAGATTGAAGCTCCGCCCATTTTTTACATGCACCACACATAAAAAGTGGGTGGGACTTTGATCACACCATCGCAGCCACCATCTTGGCTGTTTTGACCCTGCAGTTAAGTTTGCAGGGTTAAAAGACAAAATGCAGCTTGCTTGTCTAGGTTCAGCTCATACATCCTAAATAGTGTTTTTACAGGTGTTTCTCACTCAGTCTCTTGTCCCAGTTTTATTAGTAAGACTTCTACATCTTGCCTTGCAGAACCATTTTTTAAAAAGAGTAATTATGGGGCTACACTGTCAGAATATATCAGGTTGAGAAATTACAAGTTATTGTCCTCTTCCTGCATCTCACAAGGGCTTTCTGGCAGTGGGTGCTTTCAGATGCCCAAAAGGCTTTTTCCATAGTGTCAGATTCCTGCTTCTCACAGTGTTTTGTTTTGTTTTTTTAAATCTGATAAATGCAATACTTCAGTCTTAAACATTTAGGACATTAGCACAATGTAACAGCTACAGCTGCACAGCAATCTGATGCTACACAGGTATAACAATAAAATCTTAAAGTATTTTCAGCCCCACAGGACCTAGAGTAGACCAGGATGTTTTTCTTAATAGTGCATCGAGATCAGGTTTGGACAATCTGCCCCTACCCCAAGTTGCATGTTGCCTCTGAGACTCTTTAAGACCATCTTCAGAGTCCTCATCAACCTCAATTACTGAAAATCAGCAACATGGTTCCTTTCCAGTTGGGGCAGGAAGCATGTGAATACTGTAACTGAAGCCAAAAATATCCAAATCACTCCAAAATTCAGGAAAACAAAAAGCAAAATTTGTAGCTCCACCTACATGTGTGACACAGCCTTGCTCACTCTACATCACCCTGCCACTCTAGCCCTTAAATGCAGTTCCTGGACATTAAAAGCTCCTAGCCACCTCTGAACTACATTAATTCTTAACCGATCGATCTATTATGTCTTAATTACTAGAATTGTAACATCATATCTGAGAATGTTCAATAGGAAGTATTAGCATAGCCATAAAATAAAAATAGAAATCCCCTGGGGGTGCTTGGCACCCTGAAGACGCTCCCGTAGGTCAGTAACTTATTATATTTACCACAAGTTCCTTGGATTATATTATTTATTTATGAATGTTGTTTTTATTGTATTTTAAATGGGTTTTTATTCTTATTGTTGTTGTAAACCACCCAGAGTTGCTCTTTGAGTGAGATGGGCGGTGACTAAATTTGAATTATAAATATAAATTAATTAATTAATTAAAATATGACCTTGAAGAAAATAGTATTATCATTCAATATTTTTGCTTTCTTTATCCTTAGCTTCAGTTGTGTTTATACACACACACTCACACACACACACACTACTACTATTACTACTAGAAACAAGAGAGTTAGCACATCCATTATTCCTTTTAAATCAGCTGATGGAAAATACATTTCCACTTAATCATATCCCTTGGCATCATTGCTTAGTAAGAACACACTGTGCTCAAGTCTCCATTAATGTCAGTGGAGTTTAGGCTATATTAGTTAGCTTAAGTTTATTATGATCATTTGACCAGCAGTAGTATTATACACAATATATAATATACACCAAGCATTTGGCAAAATTTACATTAATCAAGACACTTTGAGTTTCGCAACCTTCTAACAGCAGGTTGTGTTTAATACAGACAATGGCACAGTATTTGGCCACGCGGCTGGAAATACTCTGATCTGCTAAGAGATAACTCACATAAAAGAGGTAGCTGTACCTGGGAGGTCCCCTAAACAGGATTTATGATTTGGGCATGAGTCAATATAAACAGGAGAGTGCAGTAACACGTGCCTCACAGAATTAGTTTGCCTTGATCTCATGGGAAAACATTTTGTGAGCAAGGGATTTTCTGCAGTCTACCTAACAGGAACATGGAAAGGCAGCATGTTAAACTGGGCCATTGTGAAAGCCTGCTGGTACTTCAAATTTGTGATGATAGTTAGATAAGCTGATTGTACACAATTATTTTTTCATAATCCCCATATAGAGATATCTAGGACTGGCTTTAAATCTTTTTGAGGCTCCATGTCCCAGATTCATTGCTTAATAACTTTTCTTGCGTTCTCATAACTCCCCTTTAAAGCCATACTGCTGAAACCTATCAGTTAGAGTTCTTAGCCAAACAGATTTACAGTTATCTATTAGAGATTCAAATCCAGCTGGAGCATATATAAATTCTAACTATAAATTAAACACTGATGTCCAGACTTCATTTGGTGTCATAACCAAACCTATTTCTAAATGTAGGTCACCTGGGCATTGCAAAGCATGCTATATTTTATGTAAGGATAATCAGTGGACTCTTATCTATGATTATTAGATGAATATACTGACAGGGTGGGGAAATACAGCCAAATGTTGCATTTTCAACAAAATATATAAAATAACTCCTATAACTGTCACTGGAAAACATATATCTGTCAATGTTATAAAAATCCTTATTTAGACTCAGATATAAGACTTTTATAAACATTTCTTATCATAGCTGAAATACAGAAATTAGAAAAGATGTTGCAGTCATATCATTTGATGACTTGCATCATTAGCAACCCAGTTAAGCCCAGAAAGGACTGTTTACTGTTTAAAGATGGTGAGATAATTCACAAGTAAAAAGGACACAAGCAAGACAGGAGAAGCATGATAACAGAAGCTACCTTATGCCTATATATCATATGGAACCATCCTTGTCAAGTCTTAATGCTGGGTTTTTAAAATCTCTTATTACTAACATTACAAAGTTGGATAGATGAAGGACATTGTTTCCATGAGCAGATATCATGGCTTGATACAAGAATCAGAATATGTTTTAGCAACATGTCCAAACTAAAGGTGTTCCAGAATTCATAGGTTCCATTTCAAAACTACCTTTTTTTTTTTAAGCCAAATTCAGAAAGTAGCAGCACCTGACTGACTTGACTGCTCTTGAAAAAGCTAAGCACTGCCAGTCTTGGTTAGTACTGAGAGAGGGCAGAGACTAGCAGGAAATGCCAAGGCTATATGCATGACTGGGGAGTTTAAAAAAATCCTGGAAGATAATAATTACAAGCCACTTCCATACTGTTGCCAAGAAAATTACACTGATGCAACCGTGTAGTCATCAGGAGCAGAGTTTGATTGAAGGGCTTCTTTCTGATTTATTTATCAATGTAGAAAACATGTCTAAAATGTATTACTGTATGTGAATGGCCATATCATTCCCACTCTTAATAAGTACAGTGGGAAAGTTAGCACAAAATTCCTGTTCATACATCATTACACCTATATAAGCATCAGGCCTGTCCAATGGTCCTGGTCTCTACTTAATGCAAGTAGGCTAGCCTTACCTCCAGTATCAGTGAGGTAAGTGTGTATACCTGGAAAGTAATCCCTACTTGAGATATTTTTTCTTTAATATAAAAAAAAAATCCCCTCTCACCCCTATGGGTGGTATGTGTCTTCCTCAATCTCAGGTCCTCTACCAGAGGCCTGGGAGTTTGAGGGTTAGTCTTAGCTGTTCCTAGCACTGCTCTTTTCTGGACAGAGAGCTCTGATGTTCCTGGGATCTGTTGGAGCCACTCTCCCAGCTTAGGAGTCACAGCCCCAAGTGCTCCTACCACTGGGACCACTTTGGCCTTAATTTCCACATCCTCTCTAGTTCCTCCTTCAGGCCCAGGTACTTCTCCAGCTTCTCATATTCCTTCTTCCTGATGTTGCTGTCACTTGGCTACATCTATCACTACTGCTGTCTTCTGGTCTTTGTCTGCTACCATGATGTCTGGTTGATTGGCCAGTACCTGCCTGTCCATCTGGATCTGGAAGTCCCACAGGATCTCAGCCCTGTTATTCTCCACAATCTTCTGTGGAATCTCCCATCTGGACTTGGGGGAGTCTAGCCCATACACTGTGTAGATGTTACTGAGACTTGACATTAAATTCTGAATTCTGCTGTTTTTATTATCATTGTAATGAATGTAGTGATTATAAACCACCCTTGTTCCACATTGGCAGAGAGCAGCATGTAAGTAGATTGGAGGTGAGGGGGAATGTAGCCTTTGTTTATGTATCCTACTAGAAACTTCCAACTGCTGTTGATCAAACCTTGATTTGTATGCAACCATTTATTTTAACAAATTTTAGAAAATATGGGAAATTATCTTCTATATATAGCTAAATTATCCCTGTTTCTAAATGACTGAAACCTAGCATCATCCCTGGAAAACTGATAGTTTGTATATTACTTACATGTCCATTGGATAAATGTAGACAACATAACAAACCATAAGCATGGATATTCAGTGAATATAGCACTTTTTCTTACTCTCCCCATCTCCAGAAATGCAGCTAAGAAATACCTATTGATTGTCTGACTAAGCTTTCCATGTCATTTATAGAGTATATCTGACTGCAACTAATGATAGGATATCTCCATGGTTTGTTGTTGGCTCTATGGTTAATTACACCCAGATGAGCCTTGCAAATGAACACTAAGCATAACACAAACTGTGACTGCTGTTTCTTAGCCATGCCACTTTGTGGGAGAATCTGGAATGCATGAACTGTTGCATTCCCCAACAAGCACAGTAGATCACAGATAACTGTTATTTTGCATTTTCAAAATCAATTGTTCAACTTCTTTGTCATCAATTCCCATATAAGGAGTGGAAAGGGTCCATCACACTATTTTTAAATTCTGAGAATAGACAATCGTTCTTTATGGATCAGTGAAGTGAAGCAGGAATGGTTTCTAACTAGAGCTCGCAAGGAACCAGTGGTTTGTGACCCTTTAGAACATCTTTCTGTCTCCTTTCCCTATTGAGACTTGGATCAGATTGATTGGTATTATCATCTACGGTATCTATTGTAGTCATTTCCCATTAATATTATTCAGTTCCATTCAAAATAACTTGTATGCTCATGTCCTAGATCAGCTTGCAGGATCTACCAAAACAGTAAATAAACTATGCACAGAGCAAACATCTATCCTTTATTTTTCTGCTAACTTCAAATCAGCAGTATAATTTAGACGGCTGCTAGTGTTAAACAACTAATACTCAGAAGTCTTTGACAATCTATTGCAAATCAATCCTTTACCAATAAATAATTTTTGGAAACAATAGGAAGACATAGCAATATCAGATGTTTAGCCAATGAAAATTATCTTTAGAAAGCAATTGCCTAACTAGGATTCCAATTTCTAGAATTCCTCCTTGAATATTTTGCTTGGTAATGCTTTACGAAGGCATATTATTCTCTTGTTATTGGTCATGCACACATGTAGAAAAGCTTTTGTAGTCCCCTGAACATATTAGTTAAGAACTCTTGTTCAATAGTGTTCTTTGATTTGGTTTTCCAATACGCTAACTAGAGCCAACAGTGTAACTGACAATCTAATTGAGATTTGGCAGAGTATTTCATATTCAGATAAAGAGGAATTTGAGAGTAGACAAGGGATCCTCGGCCCCAGGCCAATGGGCACTTATTTAGCATGTCTCATAGGTGATTCATTCAGTCATCCAGCAAGGATGCTGCCAATGGTGCTGTCTCAGCATCCCTACTAGCTGATCCACGGAGTTTTACTCTCATCATTTCCAAAAGGAGCCACTTGTGTGTTGTTAAGGACAGCAATAAAGTATGATGTTGACAGCAGTGATTCAGAAAAAGAGAGATGGATGGAAGAACCAATCCTGGATGCTGGCTAGAATATCTGACACATGGCAAAAGAAAGAGAGAGCAAAGCAAACCAAATCTGGGAGATGGCCTTCAGAGGCTGGGAAGAAAACCTTATTGCTGGAAGTTTGAGTAGAAATAAATGTATCCTATGCAAACTATTGCTCTATTTTGCAACCACAAGCTGGAAGCAATGAGACATGGCTGAACAAAACCCAAAGGAGTGGAACTGGGACATACTTTGACCGTGAATTCCTTGTCAACAAAAGCAACCTAGCAAGAAATCAGAATGTAGCCAAATTGCTCAGAAACAGCTGAAATTTTGAGCACAAATACAATAAATACTCAGAATTTAACTTGATTGCAGCAGGTATATTTTTATATTGGGACAGAGATATGTTTTTACACATAGGAGAAGCCCAGTCATGTCTTTTTATAGGTTTGACGATTTACAGACTGAGGAGAATAAATACATAGGCAGTTCCAAATTCACAAAAGTGGAGCAACAAAAGGAATGGAGAAATACATTTTTTTTTTCATCCAGAAATCTCTTAGCAATTTAACAGCAATCCATAGCACCACTTTTCCCATTAAATCAAAAATCCTCTCAGCTGGTTTACACAGAGAAAAAATTAAGAAATCCAATCATGGGTCTCTTGTGGCCTGTCCTTTTTGGCCCTTATATTCCAAGCCAGCTTTTCAAACAAAAGGTAGCCTAATGCTAATTGATTATCAAGCAACAGTGGACCCAGGAAGGCTTCTATAACCTCCCTTGGTGTCTGCCAGTTCTGTTTCCCTTTATTTTCTGTTAATAGATGGACTTTGTTAAGGCAAATATATGATTTGATTTCCCTCTACCTTAAGTTTTTGCCAGGTTACTTATCTCGGATTGGCGGCAGTTTGCCTCTCCTAAATTGAAGGTCCAAAGAATAGCTTTGGGGCTTGGAGCCCAAATCCCACTCTGCCTTGTACCTTGGTTTTCAGGCTAGGTATTTTTCTTCTTACCCCAAGACATTTGCCCTCTGGAAAAGTAGCGTTGTGTGACTGCACTACAGACTGTAGCATATTATGCCTGGATTAGATGCTGTCCCTGCAGACATGTCTCAAAATTCCAGAAGTTTCCACCAACCCAAACAGTCGGGAAAGACTTGAGCATTGTTCTTCTATAAAAAGGACTCAACTTACAGTTGGGCATGGACTTTGCCAAAGTATGTAGGCTTTACCCTTTACTCTGGGTGTCATATATAAGTGCACGAATGTTTAGAAGTGGGTCCCAGTTCATAAAGACTATCATGCTAGAGTTGTATTTGATTGTATTATGAGGCACATGAAAAAAAAAATTAAACTTTGCGGGGTATTTGTAAAGGCTTAGGTAGACATGCCTGGGAGTCTTAAAAATAAACAATAGGAATCTATATTTAAACTGAGCTTATTTTCTAGTAAGACACTCACAATTTCAGCCTGAATTGTCACCAAGTGATGGGAGACCATCACAAAATACCACGGCTATCAGCTGGTTTGAAAAGCCAATGAATATTCTGGAAGAAGTCAGTGGCACACCATTTCTACACCGTTGCTAAGAAAACTACATGATGATGTCCACATACTCATCAGAAGTCAATCTTGCTTGCTTTTACTTGATGGTTACATGGATATTAACACATTACGAACTGAACAGTTCAGTTATTTACAAGATTAGAATGATGGAGGAGAATAATAGATAAAAATACTACACAGGTTAGATTTTCTTTTCTGAGTACTGCAACTTGCCTTTTTTGTTTAGCACTGATGGTTTGACATACAGTATCATACAAATACATATAATTTGTCCAAGATTCCATTTGTGAATAATTTTTTTTAATCTTATTAGAAAAACACATGAAGCTGTATTACCCAGTAATCTAATTGCTAGAAGGAATTGATTTTATTGCATAAATCACTGCATTGATGCCATCTGAATTTGGCTGTTGGACTATCTACTGTATCTACTGTATCTATTATTATTATCTACTGTAGGAATCCCCCATATTCTCAGTATAGTAT
Organism: Python bivittatus; assembly: GCF_059951505.1. NCBI lineage: Eukaryota > Metazoa > Chordata > Lepidosauria > Squamata > Pythonidae > Python > Python bivittatus. Next base: position 62,572,446 of record NW_028277125.1, on the reverse strand, counting down.
AGGTTTCACAAACATCTTGAATGTATACATTGTAATAATTTACCTAATAATATTTGTATCTTTTCTTAGTTAATGACTGTTAATCTGTCCCACCTGTGAATATGCTTTGATCTCAGTTGTTCTTCCATGGAGCTGATTGCTTCATGTAAGGACTGGGACACTCATTCACCATATGAAAGTGGTGTGTGTGGGGGGGGGGTAATGTCCTATTCATAAAAATATATGCAAATACATTGATGTGAGCAATTCTAATAGAAAGAAAGATTTAACCATTGCAATAACTAGGTTTCAAAAGGTTTCCTCCAAACAGGAAAGAGGCTTTCCTGTAGTGGTATCCATCCTGTATAACATTCAGCCATAGAAACAAAGGATACATCAACTTTCCTACAGTTTTGGTACACAATGACAAGATAAATTTAATAATAAATAAATAAATTTTTATTTTATTCATTTTACCATTTGAGACTCCATGATTGTACAGCTGACCTACTAATACTTGTTGCTACACTGTGTTTTATTCTTGCATTATGTATTTTAATATTATGGTATTTATGGTATGTTTAATTCTGTTCTCTTCCTGGAGATGTGCTAGGTAAGTATCTTAAGTAAATAATAAAGATGTTATTGACTGGGGTTCAAAATACCGAATAATTAGTCACATGAAGCCAAGATGAAATTTATTTTTCATCAACCCATTTTTCACCACACTTTTTTTTTTTTTTTTTATGATTAGAGAGGAGAATATTTTAAAAAGTTTTTTTTTTAAAAAAATCCACTGTATAGCATTAACCATGCATATAAGAAGAAGAACTGTTTGATTCTACCCACTGTGTTGTTTCCAAATGTTCCTTTCTCAAAAGCTAGCTTAGCTTTAGAGGAAAAATCTCAGTTCTGGTCCAATTGTTTAGGAAAGTGAATTTAATTCTCCTTGCTGTTTCCCCCCCTTTCTTAATGGATATGTGCTCTGTTTTGTTTTGTTTTTTAACTACCTCTTATCATGATATCATGATAAAAAGAGGTGATGCTTTTTAAACAAGCTACATTTTTCAATGCCCCTCTTTCAGGAATGCTGGTTAAAAATAGGAGTGTTTGAGAGAATCAGGTTCAAGGTTTGAAAAAAGAAAGGAAAAAAGAAAAGGCTTCAGAACTTTCCTAATATATATTCTTGGAGTGGTGTTTAATACTGCTCCTTTTGTTTGTTTCGACAATGGATCTTATCTTTTGGTAAGGACTGTGTTCAGGACTATTATTGCCCTATAGAAAAGCCGCATCGTCTTTCTTTCCACTTGTTCAGCACACCAGAGTGGCATAGCAAATTTAATCGAAGAACGCAGCTCCAGGGAGGGCCTTTTGAGACTCTCCCCTTTTTCATAATACTGTTATCTCCCCTTCCTTGTGTTGGGGATGCATAAAAATCACAAAAAAGTCATTCTGAGCATATTCTTCCTGATAATTATTGTCAGACTCCAAGATAAGTACCTACGTGATGTAATGTGTGTCAGGACTGGCTCTCTGAATGCAAATCTAGCAACACTTATAGACCCAAACAATGGTGGCCCGGAACACCAAGACCTAGCATTTTGCCACAGACAAGAGACAGCTTTGATTTTTGTGTGTGTTTTGATAAGGCACAATCTGGGTGCCTTTATCTCAGCTGTTATATTTAAAGATGACATTCTAGCCTTGCAGCCTAGCCTATTGTTTTGACCCTGATTATCACCAAATGTTGTTGTTTAGTCAAACTCACCAGCTTAATGAAAGGCCTGCTCCCAATTTAAGGAAAATTATTTAAATGCAGAGTATCCTATACACTGTGGTTTCCAAAAGAACTAGGTGGTTAATCAAAAGTTAATTGTATAATTCTCATGCAGATTAAGGCCTCTTGCAGACGAATCCCAGGTTGTGATTACAAAAAAGGGGGGAGTGTGGCGTAATGCACAAGGGGTCTTCAGCCTGGTAAACAATCAGCAAAGGTTTAATTTGTGGTAAACAAAGTGGTGATACACTGGGGGACTCCAAAGGAGACAAAAAGGTGAAAATAAATTAAAAAAACAACAACAACACGGAGAGATGATCTTTTTGTTTTTCAACATCTTTCAAAAACATTAGCTAAATGAATAAAAAGTAATCCATTAGTATTTACTGGCAGCATCCTAGCAATAAGCAAATTCAGAGCAACTCTATAATTATACTGCAAAACTCCCAGAACAGGACGCTGCCAGCAACCTATGCGATTGCTCTCTCTACAATAAGAAAGCTGTTATATAATGAGCCGTGTGATTAATTGACGGACCACTTTGCTATAGGACCCCAAGCTGTTCCAGCTACATTAAAGAGTGATTACGTGCTTCTGAAGCACATGTGTTTTGAGAAAGATGGCCACGGAACACTTCTACAGTAAATGGATATGTAGAAAAGTAGATATGTGCATAGGATAAGCAAACTAAATTGGGAACCCTATATACTTTAGCCAGCCAGGCTTAGAACTGGGTTTTCTTCCCTTCCTTTGAATACAGTGGCTGATTATTGCAGTTCGGACAAGTCCTGCTTGCTCTTGCTTCAATAGGGAACATATTGCCTGCTCGTTAGAAAAAAATATGTCAAACACTTGTAGAGGCCCATATTTCCATGAAGTCACTTCTTGAAGTTTTCTGGCCCTGCTGGACCTTCACCTTGCTGTCATAGCCTGCCTGTCATTACCCACCTTGCTCAAATGAGTGAATCTTGAGACTTACCTTCTGTTAGTGTCAGAGCATTTCTGCAGTTATACATCTTTGAAAAGGTTTGTGTTCTTCAAAATGAAAGGACATCACCTATTTATAAACTACTTCCTAAGACTGCCGGGCCGTTGTCATCAGTCATCCATATAGAAATAGCAACTATTTCTTTACAACATCCATTTTTCTGAGAAAATGATGTATTTTGTACGCAAAAAATGGAAAGTACATTTTTTTTCTGATCAGATTTCACTCCATACCATTTGTGTGAGAAAGTAACATTAAACTTCACAAAATGACTTGAGCAGAATTAATGTTACTATCGTTGTTACAGGGATAAGTCATTTATTTTAAAATCAGTTTTAGACACATGGTTATAATCAGGATTGCAGAAACTATTCTTTTCCAGCCTTACTTAATAATACTGAACCTGGCTTGGCCATCCCTCTTACTTTCAAAACTAAATCTATATTTTAATCTCCGCAGTGGTGACTTCTTGTGCACAATTTATTCTTAGAGCTTTTCCACATGCTCTAACCTTGGAGATACTTCACTATCCATGTTTAGAGGATACATATTCCTGATGCCCCCTTTGTCTCATCCCCAGCTCTCTGTGTAGATCAGCCTAAATTCATCCTTAGGTGTTCCAGTTTTAAAATAGTAAAGTGTCAAAAGCTCTTGCAAACTCTGGCTGTCTCATCCTCCACATCCCCTCGAAGTCCATTTTAAAATAGTATTTTCTATATTCTTTCAGCAGAAGTCTTGGAGTATGATGCCTCATTCACAATCTTGGTGATGCAACCAGGGGATGATATCTGCTCAGCTTGCATTGGCCAACTGAGGCTGCTGCCGACATGGCCCCTCATCTCTGATTACAAGGCATTGCCCCCAATGGACATTTTAGCATTATGCAGGCTTTTTATATGCATTGGCACATCAATTTTATGGAAGACCACTGAACCTGTTATTGCATGTACAACCAGTGGTCTTTCCAAAAAAAATGGGTAAGCTTTCTTTGAAAAAAAATTAAAAGCTGCCCATCAGTGTAACTGAGAAAAAGATATATTGCTTGTTTTGTCCCAAATAAGTGCACTGAAGATTTTCTGCCACATTTACTGATCTGGGATATTCAGGAGCAAAGGTGAATTGACAAGACTATTGCCAGTTTCCTCTTCTAGACTAAGAAGGAAAACTAGTGAACCAATCTACCTTTCCTATGGAAGACCGGTATACCTCTCTCCAAAAATAGTCTAACTGGCAAGTCAGTGAAGTAGAGAATGGGCCAGGATGAAATGGGAAATAGCTTCCTCAATGTGAGTTTTCTCCCACTTTCCTCTATGCTCCTTTTCTGTCCCAGTAACCCAGTGTTGTCCAAACTTGGCCACTTTAAGATGAGTGGACTTCAACATGGCTGGCTGGGGAATTCTGGGAGTTGAAGTCCACTCATCTTAAAGTGGCCAAGTTTGGACAACACTGCAATAACCTATCAGCTGGGCTATTTTGGGGCACAGGTCTACCAGTCTTCCAGAGATAGACTGGAAGGTTGGCAGACCTAGCTTCCTAAATAGCCTGAGTGGCAGGTTACCAGAGTGAAGCATCTCCACATCAGCTTCCTGTCACTCAAGCAGTGTGAAAGGTGGACAAAGCCTCTATCCCAGGCAGCTGCCTACACAGAACCAAGCCTACCTCACCACAGTTTAAGGAGGGCAATTGGTAGTGATTTTTCCTTTACTCTGGATGGAAGGGGAGATAAAGCCAGGGACTCAAGCAATCACAGCCATTCAATTTTTCTACAGTAAAGATATAAGGACAGGACCACTCACTTTGTCCTCTGAGTAGTGCAAACTAGCTTTTCATTCCAAGTGAAGGACTGGAGGAATGCACATTAACGTGGCTAGCAAAAGAGCCCTTCATTTGTTCTTTGAGTCAGAGAATGTTGCATTCCCTGTGAATATTCACATTGCCCAAACCTTAAAATATGCGCAAAGAAAAGATTAGTAACAAGAGAACAGAGCCACTCTTACAGACCTGATTCATGTAACAGCTCGGTACTAGTTCCAATCCTTTGTATTCTTCTCTTGCAATTTGCAAGGAACTGTTGCACTTACAGTTTCAGATATTTTCCCAAACTCATTGCTGACTTCTGATTCAGAGAATCAGGCTGCCATAATTTCCCACACCATAATAGTCTAACAAGACATCCTTCTGAACATATGTTAGGAGTCTAACCGCCAACTGTACACAACATAGAGAAGACTGTTAAAGGCTTTAGAAAAATAAATAGCCAGCCATAAAACTGTAAGACCTGGCAGTCCAGCACTTGGAACATTCAGATGTAATATTGTCACAATCCTTTAAAGACTCTATATTCGCTTTGTCCTCCAATGTTTGCAGCTGCTATTCCACATCTTAGGAAGCAGAATTAGCTAGGAACATTTGTACATAGGCCTTAGATTCCTCTAAACACATATCAGTTTGGATCCAAATATCTCATTCTGAGTTCTGGCGTAATTGATGAAGAAATTTGTAGCAATATCATTTGGCCTGATTTTTTAAATATTCTATGGTCAGATATGCATAATGAAAATCATAGTTGGAACTCAAGCTAGTTAAAACATGCACTTCCAGCTTGATGTTTTCCATCAATAGAATCCTCTGTGAATAACAAACAACTTGTTTCAGAAATTAAGCTTGTAAGAGCTTTACAAAACTGGCAAGACTATTGAAGCTGGCTATACAAGATCATTTCTTCTTTCTCTCATTCTCTCTCTCTTTCTCTCTCATGCTCTGGTTTTGAAACACCAAATACAAGTGATTTATACATACATGTGCCTGGAAACACTTCATAGACTTCAGAATTAATCAGCAAGACTGGAGTGACTTTTCTATTACATTCAAGTGTATTTTGAAGTTGCTGTAATCTGTGGAGACACTTCAATATATGTGTTATATATATATGACGCACATTAAACTCATTATTTTTTTGATAATGTAACTCCCTCTGTGCCCCAGCCAGAGAATTGTAATTTGAACATTCAAAATTATTTTTAGGACTACATCAAGGATTGAAACTGCCTCATTGGCTACAATTGACTACAACCTTCCAGAGTACAACATTCTTACATTACAAAAACCATTGAAAAGTCTTTGAAATAAGAAAAGAAATTCCAGCTTTCTTCCTTGGTAAAAACTGAAATGTTTATTTAGTACTTGGATGAGAACCACCAGGGAATTCCAGAGCTTTAGCCTACACTAGGAAGAGAAAAAAGTCCAGAAGACAACTGAAAGCCATTTTTATACTGTTTCCCAAAGAAATGTGTGAATATGTCCATGTAATCAGCAGGAGCTGAGTTTGATTCAAGGGCATCTAACTACTTCTCCATCTATCCATCTGTCTACCCACCCATGTATTTACACACATGTCCTTCCTAATCAGCTTGTTAAGTACAACCTTTGACAACAGTATTAGCTAAAGGCAATTATAAACAAAATGCATTTAAAATACCATAATACCATAAAGCTTAGATCATGTCAAAGTTTCTATTGGTAATTACTGCTGGGAACTCAGATCAACTGTTTTTATCTTGATCATAAGAAATAGCACCAGCTTGTTGAATTATGATTTCAAAACAGTCCAAGTAAAGACATCACGGAGATAAACCTCAGAGAAATCTACTTCAGCTTGAAATCATGACAACCCTGTTTCTTACATTTGCATAGTATAACCACCATTTGCTATCCCTAGTTCTAATGCAACAGGAACCTAGATTACTTGGAATGGAGTATCTGTATTCAAGTAAATTCAAGTTCAATTTCCATTCAAACCTTGCTCAGTGTGAGGAAGCTGAGGAGTGCGAAGATTCTCTCTGCAAGAAGAGACACAGTGCTCAGGCTACCTGGAGTGAACATGCAGGTTCCATTTCAGGACCCAGAATTACACCCTCCAGGAAGAAGCCCAAGGAAAGCTCCCTTCCATCTGTGAAAGGGCAGGGAGGCAAAATTAGTCAAAAATATCTAGATATTAGCCAGGTTATGAGTGGGTTGGGACTGCTGTAAAAGCTAGTACTTCAGGTGCAAAGACCACTGAAGGGAAGTCATGGCCAGGAGCAAATTATGACAGTGACCCAGTTCTGAGTGCACAAATTTTGCTTTCATACATACAACTAGTTTGCTATCAGACCATGTCCTGCTCTGGCCAGAGAAGCCAACTCATGGCTTATCCAGGAACAGTAGAAGTCCTGTCAAAGCACAGTTAGAGTTTAGTCTGTTAGAAGGTAGTTTTGCCATTTAATTTGGACAGGGGTCTCATCATTTATTATTTTAGAGCATCATGGCATGCAATGTTTGAGAACTCTGATACTGAAGCCTATCCAAGTGATACAAATATATTATTGTTACTAAATTTGAACTGTGCACAAAACAGAGATAAAAAAGCAGCATTGGCATGATATTATCAGAAAATCATGTAAAAGCAGTTATAAAAAAACATTTCCAGATGATTTTGCTGGGTGAACACACTGTTGACTACAGATCTTAAGTGGATGTAGTTAGTGCTCTCTACTGTATGTAGGCTATGGACCACATCAAGAAGTTATATATTCACCAGCTCAAAAGGACCTCAGAGAAAATATCTGTTTTTTTTTTTAATTATTAAACCTATAAAACTGACTAGCTAATCAAACTGTGGTATTGCTGGGTAATATTGCTTAAACGTTATTGCCCAGTTTTGTTAATCTTCTTGTACTCCTGTCCCACTGTATTTCTGCTCTCTGAGCTTCTGCCCCCTGGCACTAACTATGTGATAATCATGCAAAATTGTGTTATGGTTTTGGATCTGAACAAATGGAGACTCGAATGAGACATGAAGCTCATTTTACATTTTGATCATCTGAGCCACAGTCTGAACTGAAGTCGTTAGAAATTTCCATAAATAGGACAGGGCCATAGGGGCACCACACTTCAAGTGCAGTTGGGCCGAGGCTACAGCTGCAGGGTTTCAGATGAGATTGAGACAAGGGCACGCAGACAAAAAAGGTCAAATTTGTACTGCAAAAGTTGGAGCAATATTGAAACTAACAGCTTGCGCACACTCAGACACACACACTACCTTAATTATTTTGATTCATAATATATTTCATTCCACTGTTCTGCTTCAGGATTTAAACTTTACAATAACAGAAGAATTGCTACAAACAACTAGCATGTCTCTAAATAATTGGAGGAAGCTTTCTGGTACATTAATAAAAATCCAAAGGCATCATTAGTGAACATCTCTTTTTAAGACAAGCTTAAATAAAAATCAGATAGTAGCGAACAGGGTTTCAACTGACTTAAACACTTTTGGGGGAGGGGTGCTGAACCTGAATCATAAAAACAGGGCAGAGGAAGATAGAAAGAGATTGGTGGGAACCATAGGTGAGCATGATGAAAATCCCAGGGCTACAGTTCATGATAATTTTTAAATGGATAGAGAAGATGCTATGAGATGCTTCCACATGAAAGCCCTCAAAATTGCTGAGGAATAGCTTTACACCATAAATAGGAAAAGCAGAACAAAGTAGAATTAAACAGATATAGCAGTGTTCCTCTAACATTTACTCATAAATAAGTTTAATTTTCCAAAAATCTACTGCAACTTTAAGCTTCTTCCTTTCAGCTTCTACCTCTAGGGTTTTTTTTTCCCTGCTTCAGTGTGGGTCATCTTTACCGATGAATTACATTAATTAGTTAATTCCTGTTCCCCATTGTTTTGAGGGGAGGTCTTACTGGTTTCCACTTATCCTATCTTCTTTTGTTTCTCTAGTTGTGTAATAGCACTCTCCTATATAATTCAAAACTAACTTTAGGACAATTGAAGCGAATATATTGGTTATTAAGTATGCCAAGCTATACTGGCAGGCATAGAGAAACTGTAGATAAAGATGATTTTAATTAATGGTAAGGTAGATTTTAAACTCCTCGGTAGCACTTTACCAGATATGCCACATTTTTTCCATATTAGATGAGGGGGGGAATAAAAATCCTGACCTGAGGCTATAAGAAATACAGTACAGAACATACTGGAATTAAAACTGGTGCTAAGGACATCACTCTATTTCTTCATTAAAAGTGAATTGTGACCATCCTAGACTAAATAATGCCTTGGTTACGCTGTGGGTCCTTCATTAGCTCCCAGTTTGCAAGAGTTCCTATTAGTAGGGCTACAAATATGGGCAGCAAAAATCTAGAGACCACAAGATGGCAGCAAAGAGTCAGAGTTTCCTGTATCACTTGTAGAATATGTGTAGCTCAGCCTTGAACTGTGGAGTCCTTGGGGTTCTCTGAGCTTGGTTGTTTTCTTGCAAACGTTTCGTTACCTGGCTAGGTAACATCTTCAGTGCAAACAGTTGGCTTTTTACCCCCCAGATCTGGTAGCCCTACTATTGGGTCATTGTAACAATGTATGCTTTTTCCTTTTCACTGCAAAAATTTACAGTTACTTCAAACTGTCTTTAGTTTAATTAATTATGAGCAGTGCTCTGTTAGTTATGTGTAATATCCACAAGGAATCTGATTTCATGGCTAACTTCTACAGGATCTAAATGCAGTTCCCTTAGTCTGGATCCAATGTGTTTGTGAATAAAAGCCAATTTCTTCAGCATTATCAATTATAGAAAGTTTTCCAGGTAGGTAACCACCCCCAACACAGCAACTTCCAGATGTGTTCAGGCTGCAACACCTGGATGACTCGGCGTTCCAAACCATCTGCAGGGTATCACATTGGGAAGACTCTGGTAGAAGGCCTCCTTCCTCCAGTTATGTTTAGTATAGCATTTTAGCACTTTAATTTGGTAGGCACTTATATCTAAAACCTGTTTTCCCCAAAGCAACAATCCTGTGAGATAGGTAGAGTTGAGAGAATGACTGGCCCAGAGTCCCCTGCTGGGCTTCTGTGGTTGAGGTGGACAGAACCTGAGTCTCCTCTGATTCCTAGTCTAGTACCTTATTGACTGCATCGTTCTGGCTAGACTCCATTCTTCTACTGAGGAGAGCCATGCCCATCTTCAGAATTCTATATGCCCCTGGCTTTCATTCCTTGCTCATCCAGTCAGGAAGCATTCTGTGGGTATGTTCAGTCCTCATTAAACTCTTTGGGGACCTTCCTCCTCCCAATCACAGGGTTTTGTTTCCTAAACATTTTAAAAGCCTTGTGCTTTTCCTATGACTGTTGATACGCTTGTCTTATGAAAGAATGTTACATTTTTGCTCCGTAAGATTCTGCAGATGGGAAAGGGGTTTGCTATTAGGTGACAGCTGCCTTCACCAACCAGGGAACTTCCCTATATTTCCCAATTCGTGGCTCACAACATGGGGATTGCAATTTCCATACATCTGGAAGATGTAATGTTGAGGAATCCTGGTGTATAGGTTAAGATGATTGGGGTATATCAGGCATGCATCACTAGCAGGGTTCTTACCACAAACGTTTTAACTGATAAGTTCTATCATTGTTGTTTCATGTACACGACATTCATTTGTCTTTTGTGTGTGTGTGTGTGTGTGTGTGTGTGGTCTCAGCATTGTATCTCACACAACATTCCTTTCGTGCTGGGAAAGTCTGAATGGCAGGAAACTCCTGGTATCTAGGATCAAGAGGATCATGAATTTGGAAACTCAGCTACTGTATGTGTGTGAGGGCAGGAAACTTGTCTGGGGACGATTTTATAACTGAACTTCAGTGACTGTGTTACTAAAAATAATCTGCTGTTTCAGTGTTAGCAGTTTGATATTATTGCTTTAAGTACTGTTTCCAGTAGTGCCAGTGGGTAGGAAATTGATTGGCACTGACTTTTGGGGCATTTCCGCCCCCCCCTTTTAATTCTTACTACTTTCCTTTTTTATTACACTCATAGACTTTTTGAACTTAGCATTATATAAATGGCAGAAATACATACATACATACATATATACATACATTTTAAAAATTACTACATTCTTTAAAATATTTTACCTCAGTTTTCTAAGAGTTTTATTCTTTTGTTTATGATATGACAAAGCTATATTATTTCCACTTCTTTTTTTCAGCAATTTATTTCCCTAGTTGATCCAGTGCATAGTCTGCTAGGGGAGTGCCATGCCTCAGTAAACAAGCTCTGTAGTTTGGTTTTGTCAGGGACCTGTTCACATGTGCTAATCCACATACGTGTATGAATGAAGATCTTTATTAGCAGAGAGCAAAGCCAGGGATTTGGAGGCAGAGCTGCACTGAAGGAAACAGGGCAGTTGATTGTCTAAATATAATTTGGTTTAAGGATCTTATATTCGACTGAAGGATTTTACAGCATCATGTTTAAGCTTTCTCAGAAATCTGAAGACAACAAAATTGTACTCATGTGTGTCTTACAGCATACATTTCTGATCAGGTAAGAAATAAAAATATCAGATGCAAAATTTGTATAATGAGAAGCTATATGTAGGTTATTGTTAAGTTTTTTTTTTCCTTAGCAGCAGATATATGTTAAATTAACATTTTATCTTTTTTTTTTCTTTCTAGCTGTAGATTGTGTATGGTGTTGTGGTTCTACCCCTTAAACATGTACAACAGGGTTTAGTCCTGGGCTTGTGAGAGGAGGTCCAGAATTACCACTAGGGTTAGAAGATGAAGGAGATAAAGATTTGGAGATGTGAATAGCTAGAGAAGATGGGTTAGACAGATTAAGGCTTTACCTCTTCTACTAACCTATCCAGGAAAACTAGAGTGTTCAACATCCACAAAACAGAGCAGCCCCAACATAAATTTTGTCATGCTGTCAGACCTATTCTGGAAGTAACCCTTCTTCAGTCTTCCACCTCAATTACTATTTTGTATTCCAGATTAGGAATGCACCAGGATGTTTAGTTTACATCTTCACTGGTCAAATTAAATAAAGTACCTGACATTATGTCCTATTTTATGAATTTAAACAGCACTAAGTAGATGTCTGTTTCCTGCTGACCCAGAGACATATGCGTCTTTCACAGATTGAAAACTGAATGTGTTTTAATAACTATAACTTGTATTTCTAAAAAAAACAGATGACTTAAAAATGAATCCCTCATTTCTTCTTTCCAGAGGCCTCCAAGAGACTATAACCTAACATTACTGTGACAGATGACCCATTTTGCATGCCTGAGGCTCTCTCTTTCACTACATCTAAGACTGCAACTTGGAACAGGAATGGCTTAAACCATTCAAGTCAACTTCCTCTCTCCCTTTTCCTGGTTTTTAGCTATCTCGCCTAAGAAGAGTTCAGTGTAATGAAAAGCTTACAATTTATAAAACTCCAGTTGTCCTACTAAATGTATTATTACCCTGTACTTCTGAGACCTTTATTTGAGCTTATTTTGAGATAACTGTTCTTAGCATCTTGAAATGGCTTACTAAGAAAGATGTAGGGACAGACAATCTTGAAATGTCTAGAATTATGAGTTCCAGATATTACATACAACCTGTGTGGATCTTATTAAAAATATTATTTCACCTATCTCACTTTTGAGGCTATTTTCATTATAAACATATGTTACAGATTCAGAACTGAAGGAACTATGGTGCTAATTTGAATAACTTTTTGTAAGCAGCAAGAGGATGAACAATTCTAACTCATGACACATCAATCCTCATAAATCAAAATGAGTCCCAATTACTAGAAAATTCTTGCAAAAAGATGTTCACAACACATGACACATTTCTTAACCAAATCAAAACAGAAGGAGCAGAAGTTGGAGTTGTTTATAATCTTGTCTCTTTCTAACGATAGAAACATAATAAATAAACTTTTTTAAAAAGCCTGACAAGGACTCTTTTGTCCCTTTTAGGGGACACTTCCTTCCTCTATTTGCTAACATACTGCAATGGCAAAGAATGACAGTTTAGTAACTTGCATTTAATTCACCATTAAAAGCTCTATTATTTTCTTAGTCTTGCTCTTTTTAAATGTAAAGATAAAATACTGACTATCCTTTCATAATCATTATTGATATAAACCACTTGGAATCCTTGCAGTTCTAAACTGAAAAGATTTATATTGAAAAGGAATCTTTAATGGATACCAGAAAGATACCAGAAGAATAACACAACCAGTAGTTCAAGTAGCAGTTCAAGAAACTTATACCCTAGTAACTGTGTTTGCAGCTGTAGACTCGGAGTGACAAAATTTTATGGAGTGAAGTAGGCTTGCACACATCTAAGTGATCCAAATCACACTGAGTTTAAATTTTCACATTACAATAAATATTATTTAATTGTGGTTGGCTTATTCTGGTAATGTCTTTTTTTTTTCTTCCTAGCATTTTTCCCACAGGTTCAGGGTTCCTTTTTTTTTTTCTGAATCAACTGAATGTTTATCCATTGGTTGCCACAGGAATTGACCGACCAGCTTTTAAAGCACCAAAAACGGGTGCCATCTGAGATCACTACTCTTTCAATAATGAAGAAAAGGGAAAGAAAAAAAGATCATGGAGATAACAAAATTGCTAATGTATATTTTAAAGCAGCAATCCTATATAACCTAACTTAAAAATAAATTTTACTGAACTTAGAAGAGCATACATCTGACTTGACATGTATAGAGCAGATGATAAATGTGTCACTGGACAGATGCACAACTTTTGCTCTATCAAGATGTCAGCAACATGTATTTCAATAAACTTACCACCATCAAAAACAGTATACTGGAAATGAAGAAAATCACGCTTAACCTATTCAACAAAGTTATTATTAAAGTATTATTAAATATTTAATTATGCAATTTATTAAATTACATTAATTAAATTGTTTAATTATTCAAATTATTAAACCATTACATTACTATCAAACTAGTAAACCATTTAAACAAAATAATAAAATATAATGTATATCCACTTAAAATGAGGTAACTTGGAGCTATAACTGTCATGGCATTAAAGTAGATGATATACAATTGTATGTTCATAGCTAAATATTGAGTTTACAGAGAAGGAACACGTTTTAATAGTTATTCATGTTATGTTTGATTTCTGTATGCAACATTTCTTTCCTTTTTTAGTATCTAAAACATTCATCAATTTTAAATGTCAGTTCCCCAGTTTATCAGTGAAGAAAATTTTCCCCCAACATATCCATGGCTTAGAGCATGAAAATCTTCATCTGAAATATTTTGTTCTATTTATGAAAAATATTTCTATACTACCTATGATGAACCACGTATTTAGGCAATGTACAATAAAACTACAAGAGAAATCTTCATTATCAATAAAACAAACATGTCTGCAACCACATTGTGACATCAGTGTGTTCAGAATGTGTCCAGACTAGAGGGGAGAAGATCAGTCTCTCCAGATGTTGCTGAAAAAACCCTTCCAAAAGCGGATGCTTCCCTGAAATGCTACATATTATGTGTGAATTTTATTCATGTATAATTTGCTGCTTATTTGGTTTTGAAATGCTTTTTGCATATGCTATAGATACTTTTACTATTTAGATGCAAATATATCTAATATTTTCTTCAAATAGATGGTTAGAACAACTACTCTTGAAAAATCTTCAGCCAACAGAATGGACAGGTTTTTCTGTTTTTGTTTTAATGTTACTGTAGGAGTCTGTTTAAAATGAAAGCTTTTTAAAAGGTATGGTTCCTTCCCCCTTTTTTCACAAGGGAGACAATCTTTTCAGAACAGAACAATAAACTTGGGAAATGATGGAAAGTTTAAACTATTTGATGACATGTTATCAAAGTCTACAATAGTATATTCTCTACATACTGATAAAAGTGGACATGAACAATTGAACTGTTGCCAGCATATTTGTTAAGACTCCTACATTTTAAGAAAAAAATATACACTGTTCAAGTAAACAAGATTATTTTGTTTTCATCTTTGCAACATGTGAACTATATTTTCCCCCAATAATTATAACCTGAAAATGCACACAACCTATGTATCTGTTTTGCTCAACGACTGGTTTAAAATTTTAATAATAAAAAACCCTAGCAAGCTCATTCAAAAAAGAAATTAGTGAAAAAAAAAACTTTGGTAGTCTCTCATCAGTGAAAACTGATTTAGTTATGCAAATTACTGCTATGAATATTAAACCACTGATGAAAGGTTTTAATGAAGGGATCTTTTGTTTTGGAAATGCAAGGGTATATGCTTTAATTTCTTGCTAATTTACTGTTCTTTGATAATGTTCACATTTTCCCCAAAGTGACTTCACGGATGGGTTTAATACAGTGAATAGAACTACAGGCCAACAATACTGGTTTTGACAAGCCTTCCCCTGTGTAACAATAGATCATGATTTGCAGCCCCTTATGCACAATTCTATTAGGGTGAATTTTGTCTACAGGGCTTTCCCTGAAATGAATTCTCATTTTAATGTTAGCCTCCTGCAGTTTTTAATTTTTAATCTGTAATATGAAATTGCAAATTTTACAAACATCATTTGAAAAAGCCACTAGGACAGAACCGAATGCCAAAGTTTACATATTGTCTAATTAGACTGTTATGAGAAGCAGCTTATCAATGTCAAGCCAAAGATCATCAAAAAATCCAATTACTAATTTGAAAAACACATATATTTATAGGTTAATTTTGTTTAATTTGCATCTGATTCACTTAATCATTGTTTAAAAATTGTATTTAGCTTAATAATTTTGGTTGAGTTAGCAGCACACCTGGGCTGTGAATATGGTTTAACAGCTTTGTCAGTTGCTTGTCTCATCCTCAATAAAAATTAGCTGTAACCCTCAGCATAAAGCACAGAGAAAATGCAGTACTCAACAGCAAATCAATGTTAAATATGAAAAAGAAGGCATTAAACCTACTTACTAAGGTGATCAATATTGTCTTTTTTATCCTCTGCTTTTTTGCATGCCTTTTAGTTAAGTCCAAGCTACTAAGTATTTTAAACGAAGAGACATGAAAATAAAGCTCATGCAACATTACACATGATGTAGAGGAAACAACAGATAATTCTAAAACTTATTTAAAAAACCTGTTTTGCTTTAATAAAATACTTTGTCTTTTAATACTTTCCTGTTAACATAAATAAAGGGAAAATTATCTAAATGGGACAATCGGCAACTTTTTCTGCCTTTCTGCTTTCACCTTGACTGTGCAAAACAGTGTTAAAGTTATAGAAAGTTTACTGTGGGCAGCATCAATTTACAGGAGGCTTTTAAAGTATATTGAGACTGAAGGAATGGACAGCTACAGTGCCTGAACTTAATTCAATTAAATAGTTGTACTGTTCCAAACTGTCTGCATGGAGGCACGATGCATAAAAAGTCAAATATAAAACCTTCTAAATTACACCTTTATATTAAGATACCAACATTAAACTACCATCAAATCCAGAAAAATATCTCTAGGAACAACAGCTTATAATCAGTCTTCACCTTTTATTATTATACCCTTGACTACTAATGGCTAGTTAGGAAAAAAAATTCACTAGTGTTCTAAAAATAAATAAATAAATGGCTTGATAGTTTCTTTAGAGTGCTATTTTAGGACTGTGTATATTGTTTCAGAGAATGACCTGCTTTACACTGGCGCTAATGCAGAGGCAAAATAGTCAGAGCAAAGCTGTTTATTCTCAACACCAATTAACAAGAATAATATCCATAGCCCATCTTAACATGAATATGAGTAACATGAACAGCACAATTTTAAGAACCAAAAGAGAGGGTTGGATCACCAAGAAGAAATTTCAGATGGATTGCCTCATATTTATATCTCCAAATATTTGTGACTGGCAAGTGCCCTGAAAATGTTGAGTATATGTCATAAATCACCTAGTCTCATCCATTTATAAGAAGACAAACTGATAAAAATATGTACTATGTACTATGTCCCAGAATGGTCCCTTCCTCCATTTTCCTTCTGGATATACTTCTGAGCAAGATCCTTCTGGTACTGCATTTTGCCATTTTTATTCTTGAAGAATTCTTATGAATTCTTACAAAGCCCATGAGTTCGTAAGGCATTCTTAGAAATAAAAATAATCTGAAGGCTGGCACTTGGCTTTGCAATGTGGTATAAGAGTTTTTAAAATTAATTCTCCTGAAAATGAAAATCTTTTCAACATTTTAAAAGTCAAGTGGGGCCTGATGGCCACCAAGGTGACCCCAGGCCTAGTACTGATGTTATGCTTTGATTTTTAAAAAGAACATAAATGAAAGAGGTTAGTATAAGAAAGGAGGAATTAGTCAATAGCACACAGAATGAAGAACAGACTAAAAGCACCTGGATAATACACAACCACTGGGTGTCTGCAGGGAGGTAAAAAATGTCACAGTGGTGGCCACAATCACACAACCAAGATAGTAAAGGGGTGAGGGTTCAATTGCACAGCCATGCCCACCATCTTGACTTTTTTGACTTCTGATAGAACTGGACTTCTGGTTCTTCTGCACCCTCAGTGCAGAGAGAACTGCATCTGACAAAGTGACTGCTAGTGCTGCCTTGAGTTACCGTTACAGAACAAAAGAGCCAAGATGGGTTTCTTCCTCCCCGAGAAAATCTGTGGACAGCAGCCAGTTTTGGACTGCACAAACAGACGAGACCAGCTTTTCCTCGCCTCCCTTGAATCGCCAATTCGGCCGCCAGCTACCTTTTCCTGCTGTGGTTTGAAAATAGCCTTTTCCTTTTATGTTGCTTCAAGTGCTCTTGTCCATGTGGGGCTGGAGCGCTTCACTTCCTTGCAGGCTAACTCCAGCCGCTCATTGGCTACTTCTCAAAGGCAGGATCTCTATCTCCATTGAGGCAGTGCTTGACCTGATCCAAGATCTTCTAAGACAGTGTTTCTAACTCTCAGCAACTTGAAGATGTGTAGGCTTCAGCTCCCAGAATTCCCCAAGCAGCCATGCTGAGATTGAGAAACCCTATTCTAAGAGAACACTGCTTGCTCTTGGCATTAAAGTAGCACAGTGGCCCAAGAGTTTTATCTAATGTTTATAGGAGTTGCTGGTTCAAAACTCAGCTCTGTTTTATTAAAAGTACTAATTATTTTTATTTAAAATACATATATGGCTGTCCATATGGGCACTTCACATCAACCCTAAAAACAAAATAATAATAGTAATAACAATAACACAAGCAAAAACTTGGGGTCTCAGCTGTTCTCCTCAGATACAACCAACATTACCATCTTCATTTCTGTTATCTAGCTAGCTTTCCTTAGCAACCTGAGGGCTTTTAAAAAAAAAAGTAAGTGTAGGGTCCACCCTTTCGTTATTCTTTCAGATAAAACAGTAGAACCCTGCACTTTTTTTTAAAATCTCTTCACTAGCCAGATGAAATGTGTGTGTGTGCATATTAAAAGTACATGTCAGGGTTTGAACTAACTACCTCATATATATAAAGCAAAGCTTTTAATCATCATACTATTCTAATCCTGATGAGAAAAAGGAAGGTCTAGAAGTTATTAGGGTACACAAGAGTTGATAAGAAAGGCATGTTTAAAGTTGTTTGTTGTGTGTGCAAGCATCTAAGTATATATTGCTGCTTTAATTTTGTATATATAAATTTAACTTTATTTTGCATAGATTTTACACTCACATAAAAGCATGTAGGTGCACTAAGACCCATCCACAGGAATGAAAGTAATCGACTGTTACTTCCTTAGCAGAGGAACTGTCTGATGGGAGGATGTGGTAGCCTGCGCTCTGAATGCCTTACAAGTTGTTGCAAGTCTGGACATGTTTTCCTTCAGCTGGTTTAGTTACTGTGAGCACAAAACAACTTAGGTGTGCTAAGTACTGAAATGTATATTAACCCTTTGCTGTCAGGCCACCCTTCAACCCACTGAGAAATATGTCTCTAGGGGAAAATGTCATGGTGGTAGCAAAAAGGTTAAGGGGAAGTATGTATCCTTACCATACTTCTTAGATATGGTGATGGTACAGCAGTTGTTACATTGCAGAATTTATTTTGAAACAATTAGGACTGAACCTGAGTAAGAGGATGGATTTGGCTTCATGAATTTTCATCTTAAATGCTGCTGCTGCTACATAATTCGTGGTACCAAAAAGCCATCTAGTTACCTCAGCCCATAGAAGGCCTCTCTTTCTAAGCATTTGCTCCTTCTTTCAATTCAAGCTCAAAGAATTATATGCATGGTGTGGCACAGTTGTCATACTTCTTGCATAGCCAAGAGATTAAAATAAGAGTTTATGACCCGTCAGTTCTGTTGAGATAGGTATGAGGATCCTTCCCTCAGCAATAGTGGGCCTAAGCCTGGCAGGCAGCTATCAGCCACAGTTTTGGGGTCTAGCTCTGAAAAGCACTAATGGCATACTTTGTTTTACATTGCTAAAAATTACCCTTGGCCATCTGATTATCTAGGGGTTTTCCCCTTTCAATCTACAAGATGTTAGTCAGATTTGATAGTCCTTTGTCCTGAGATAATTTGAAATTTTAGCATCTTCCCAAAATAATCACTATATAAGCTTACGGAGCTTATTTAGATAGATTTTGTGGGAGTAGTGCTAGTGCTTTAAGAATTTGTTAGTGATCATGCGGTCAGAGAACTGACTAAAATTGGTTTGCAGACCACTAGTTGCTATGCGTATGACTATTCTGTGGAAATAGTAGTTAAATCAACGAGCCAGTTCTTAGCCTTAGACCTCTCTTTTATCAAGACAGTACAAGAACAGTATGTGGATACAGAAGTGGGGTACAAAAATGAAAGGGAACATCTGAAGATTCATTAAGAACTGCAGGTGCCCAGTAATGCTACTGAGTCCTGGGCAAAATTAAGCAGTTTTGATATTTATATGCATGGGTTATGCATCCAAAGATCTCTTCTTCCACATAGCTATAACTGTTTTTTTTAATGGAATGCCACTGACAAAAAAGAAATATGGGGACTGCCTTACCGAATGCTGCATACAAAAGAATGGAGACATTTGAGAAACCTCATAAAGAAGTTTGAAAAGAGGGTAAATCATTTTAAGAATTCCTGTCTTAAAGTTGTTGAGCTGGACTATAATTTTGGCCAATTTGCTTTGAGACAGAAATTCTTCAGATGATTGAATCCTTGGGAATCAGGGGCAAGTAGGGCTTGTACAACTCCTCTTTCACTTCCCACATGCAGCGTGTGTGCTCATTTCACAGACTGTTGAAGTGGAGACTTTTTCAATACCAGGCTGTACTACATAGAATACATCTTAAATTGAAAAAAAACGACTTTTGAAGGATGATTTGACCTTGCACAAAGCACCACAGACATGTAAGACAGCTTAGGTTACTCTGCAAAATCTTCACGTAAAGAAGAAGAAAAAAACCCCTGAAGCTGCCACTTTAGATCAGGTGTACCAAATGGCATGGTATAGCTGAGGAAGCATGCAGGGGAAGATTTTTTTCAATTCTCTCCCTTAGGACAGCCAGCAGACTCTGGAGCATTAAGCTACCCAAGACATGGCATCCTTCATCAGAATAAATATCCTGCACTTAATGACACAATGCTTAATGTAATAATTTTGTTAGTCCACATTCAGAAGCAGCTTGTATTTTAGGGAAGGTTAAATAAGCCAAGCAATGATATAGATGCTGATTGTAAATTGTGCAGAAGCCTCATGTGGGAACTATGGATGCTAAGCTAAAGTACAAATAGACGATTTCATCAGAAATTAATGGCAATATAATTACTTTTAAAAGGGGCACAGGTGAATGAACTCCTGAATTTATGGACAAGCATGTTAGCCAGTAGAGAAGCTGAAGGGCAAAAGTGTTAGATTGTGAGTTTACAATGGCCAAGTGCTTCCTATTAAAGATGTTTGGTAGCTGAGAAGTCAATGCACCTAAAAGCAAGGGTGAATAAAATGAAACAAATTAAGAACAAATCCATTAGCCACATATCCAAAATTTTAGCATTCTTATTTCACATATACATCACTTTCTGGATAGCCAATCAAGCCATTTTATATTAATATTTGGAAGGGAGCAGACCTGTTATTTATATTAAAGACTGCAATTAAAAAGAGGTAAGGTAAGGAATGGAATGAACTAGGGATTCTGGACATGAGAAAAATAGTTGGGCTAGGAATGCATAAAAATGTTTTGTACCTGGAATATTCTAAGCAGAGTTCAGGGAGCATTGGGCAGGACCAACCCACATGAGGTACTGGTATTTTCAGAGACTAAAATGTTTATATTTAGATTAGTGGACATTTAAGAGAACAGCCTTTTACCATTTCAGAAGCCTGAGCGAAAGACTGAAAAAGTCCCTGCTTCAACAGTCTGGGAAATAAGTTCTAAGTGAAAACTATCCAACTGCTGAAATTTCTATAACCATTTCTTTCAAGAATGGTTCTTGCGCACTGCAGCAAAAAGGTTGGGTAGATGGGTGGACAGACCACACTTGAATTCAAATGCACTGGTGGCTATGGGGCGTAAGGCCCTGGCAAGATTGATATGAAGATTGTCACATAAGCTATATGTGGGAAGTAAGCCCTACTTGCCCCCAATTCTCAAGGCTTTGTGTTGGCCAAAACCTGGAACTACCTAAATTATCTGGATTTTGTTTTGACAGTATCATGACCTTTCCAGCATAGTTCAGCCACTTTCAAACCATGCTTGGTCTGCACACAGAACAAAGCACCCATTTCCACTTTGGATATATGTCCTTCAATAGGACTGTGGATCATGCATCCAACTGCTAACCCAACAGCTTCCAGACTTGCCTTCTATTACAAAACAGCAAGACATCAGAATGAAACTCTGTATAAATTGTGCAACAGGGCTAGTGCTAAACAAGCAAAACACTGGCCTCGTAAAAATTCAAGTGTGTATGTTCTGAGAAACTGAATAGCTAATGTTTTCCATCCTAGTATCAGTTACTATAGTGTGGAAGGATGAGCTAACATTAGCACTGATTCCAAAAAGAACACTGCCTAATCTATGCTACTCCAGCAGACACCTTAGCCTCCAACTGGATCATTGTAAAAAGCAATATTGTTTAAGTATATTTTTAATAATAAAATACATAAGTACAATAACATCAGCATTAAAAAATTTATTGAATACAAATCAGAGCAGTTAAAATTTAAATTCCTAATCCTTTAATATTTTAAACAATTTCAAAGTAAAATAACTTGAAATGGTATTTACAGAATATTTGCATCAGAAATTATCAATGCCAAGGGTTAAGTGGAAGTGAATGTTGAAGCATACTTTGTTAACTTCAGTTTCAGACAAATCTATTTTCTTATTCTTTTGCTTGCTCTTGTCCTGCCTTCTGTTTCTCCAGGCAGTTTGGTCACCAGGGTGGTATTCTCTTCTTTCATTTTCTTTTTTCCTCTTGTTTGCACCGTTACACTTCCAGTGTTTTCTATGGAAAAACAAAATGAGTATATGATAACAATTTTTACAAGTATTCTTCCTAGAGTAAGTAAATTGTTTCTAACATTTCTGTATCTATTTGTTCTCAGATTTATTACTACTTTACACAGAACTTTGAAATATTCCAATAGGACTAAAATCAATTAAAATGCAAGAGAACCTTCAGCACCGTTTATTTTTAAGAGACTCTGAAGGGTGGGGTGCTATTATTTCTATAAAACCCCAGTAAATATAATAGGATCCAAAAAGTACAGAACAGAATAAACGTGGCTAAATAATTAATTTTATATTTTCCCATACAGACTATGTGGTAGCATTCACCAACCTGATATCTTTTAAATATATTGGGGCTACAGTACCAAGAATTTTGAGAACTGCAATCACATCTGAAAAGCATTAGGCTGAAAAAGAACATTATTTGGGAGGGTTAAAATAACATTGCATTTCTGGGCAGGACAACTAATCTGGCCTATTACTGTGAACAACAACAACAACAACACTTTCTTCAGTAGCCAATAGAATTAAGAGTTGAGGAAGATATATTGCATATGTACATGCAAATAAAGGACTATTATCAAAAGATCTCTTTCAGGATCTTTCCAAAGGAAGAAAGCTCCTGCAGCTAAGGGGGAGTTGGAATTTCTAACTTGCATCTCCATAGCCGAGAAGAAAAAAAACCCCTCTGAGTGTGTGCTGATCTGGACTGACTTCTTGAGTTCTCAGGGTCACACTCTGTGTATACTCTTCTGGTTTACTGATATTGAGGTCCCAGAATGAGTTTTAAAATGCAAAACCTGCATATTGGTTTGGGCTGGTTTGTGGAACTTTTAGGGTGTGCTGTTTGTGAACTGTTGTGCTCTGCTGATGTTAAGATTCCAGAATGCACCTTAAAATGCCAGTACTGAAAATCCCATCCAGCTTCTATTCTTCTATTTGACGGCTATAAACTTCTGTGTATGTGCACGTGCACACAGGATTCTTACTTTTATCAGGTTTTTCAACATGCATTTAAATTTTGCTACACTATTCAAATAGTAGGAACTAGAGGATTTTTTAAAAAATAAAAACAGTGTAGGAATACCTATTTCTGTTAAACACTATCAAGCCTTACATCTCTACAAAGTATACTGAGCTAGCTCTATATATGATAACAACTGCCAGGGCACTTTATGCCTTTTCCTGGAAATCACACATTATTCCTTCTTTAGAAGAATGGCAAACTAAGCTGTGGAAGTGTGCAATATAATAGATTCTGTAGTATTTTTCCCCCAACCCAGTGCTTTCCATTGAAGTTTTCCAAAAAAAATATTTCCAACCACTGCTTTCACCAATCTTTTGGCAAGTCTGTAGTAACGTATTACTGCGACCAATTCCTGTGCCTCTTGGATTTCCAGGAAGGAAACAAGCAGCTCTTCCAGGTTCCCACTTTTCCTATGGCTGGAACACTCGAAACTTTCCCTTTTTAAATTCTGATAGAACATAGAAGCACTTCCAAGTTTTTCTCTGTTGACCACAACCATTAACTAAAACAAAACAATCTGAAATGTTTTGAGTGCAGTACCTGTTCTGAGTCTGAAATAATACTTTTTTTTTTCTTTAGTGCAGATTCTTAACCGTAATCTCTTAACTGCTATTGTAGTATTCCACTAACTATAGAATTGCTAGTGATCAGGGAGGTTAGAAATATAACACAATGAGTTCATTCTTGCAAACCCTACGTTCAAAAACTGTTCTGTAAGGTTTCCAACATTTATGAATAGAATTTGGGAGCAGAGAGGCAAGATCAAGAGAAAATCTGCGCTTTACTGGATTTCTCTTTAATTCTAACCCTAACATATTCTTTAAGAATAAAGCTTACTAGTTTAAGAGATAAAAGATATCAACATACCTGCTTTAGATATTGTTGATTTATTTTCTGGAAATACATTTTTCATTGTGTCAGGAGAGACATTTGTTTCTGAATTGCTGTTAATTTTTCTTTTGCCCCGTTTTGATGAACTCTTTTGCACCAGCATATTTGAGTGCTCCACATTTTTATTTTGGTCATAATTAGATGAATTACCTTGATTGGTGTTTTGGGTCATGGTTTTCATTTTAAGAATGTTCTGTCCCTTGCCCATTAAAGAAACTTTTTTATTAGAAACGTTATTTAGAATCATAATTTGGTCATTAGGAACAATATCACTGCCTGTAGGCAATATGCATTTTTCTTTAAGTGAAGGAGAAACAGCAGCCTCAAGTTTAATTTTTCTTCTACCTCTTCTTTGATTGTTCTCGCTTGCCATTGCTGTTTTCTGTTTGTAATCTTTGTTTTCCTTTTCATGAAAAAACTCTTCTTTTTGAACCATGCCTTTTCCTCTGACAGAACGTGTCATTATATTATATGTACCAGAATGTTTTGCTAATTTCCCTTTTTCAATGGAATCTTTGCGATTTCCACTTTGATTTTCATCTGCAGAAGATAATGGTGACAAAGTGATGCTCACTTTCAGAGAGGGAGAAACTAGTGATGCAATAGTAGTTTCTTCTCTTTGCTTCTTTGACTGGTGCTTTTTTTCAAAACTATTTTCTAAAGGATCCACTTTATCTGTTACTGGTTCAGTCTTTTTACTGTTAATTCTTAGTTCATCAATCCTTTCTGTTGCAGTTCCGTAAGGTGTTAATTGTTTTCTTTTACTTCTTCTGGATATATTCTGTTTTGCTACATGTTCTAAATCTTTTGTTCTGTTTTCTTGAATGTCATTATCAATCAATTTAGCAATTTTACAGGAAGAAACTGAGCTTGCTGAAATTTCATCATCTGCTTTTCTTCTTCTACATTTATGTGATAAATTCTCATTTGCATTATTTGCAGTTTTCAAACCTTCAGTAGGCTGTTCATCTGAATGTTTCCCTTTGTTTGGTGATAGCAAATGAAAAGTGTCATTTTTGACAGGAGAAAGGGTTTTCTGAAACACAAGAGTGATTTTTCTTCTTCCACTCATTTTTGATTGATTCTCTTTTGCAGGACAAGCATTTTTGCCAACTATATTTTGGTCTTTTATAGCAGTTATCTCTGTACTGTCACAATGTGCAGATATTTCACCAGACATAGTTTGTTTGTGCCTGCCTTGCCTGGGTGGATTTTCTTTCACTGTCCTTTGGCTCTTCAGTGAAGAGGATTCTGGAGCACTCCTTTTCCTTCTTCCTCTTCTGGACTGATTATCCTCTTGGTTGATAACCATATTTGGGTCCTGGACATCAGCTGCCTCATTACTGGAAATTTTATTAACTTGCTTGCTTCTGCCTCTCCTGGGTGGATTTTCTTTTACTACCCTTTTTGGTGGAATATACTTTTCAAGAATTTGCACATTTTCTAATGGCTTCTCTTCAGCTTCCTTTACAGTCTCATCTTGAATTTGTGGCAAAGAATATCCTCCCTGGGCAGACGGGAAGCTGTTTATTGTTGAATCCTCTTCTCCAAAAGCAGTATTTTCCAAAGGAATAGGTTTGGGGAGCATTTGAACCATTTTTCTCCCTCTGCCCCTTTTTGGCTGATTTTCCTCTTTCACATCAAAGGCTGATTTACTGTCACTTTCTATAGAGGGGCTGGAAATGGTTTTTTTGCCTCTACCTCTGCTGGGCAGATACTTTTTTGCTAGCTTTTCTCTTCTGACTGGATTGTGCTCTGCTGGAGTTTGCATGCTTTCCAAGGGAACCTTTGGAATTTCAGTAGAAATGCTTTCAGTTTGAATTTCCAGCATGGATTTCTCTTGGACAAAACTAGAGTTAAATGCAGGCAGATTTGTTTCGGGAGTTACATTTTTAAAAGACACATGTATATCTTGTTTATGGCTGTCTCTGCAGTTCTCTAATGTGCGTTTCTCTTTAAAATAAGACATACAAATTAGTTGTGTTTCAACAGGAACAGCTTTTCTTTTGCAACTTTGTGATGTATTCTCTTTTGGAGAAACAGAGCTTTCAAGAAATGCACTTTCTTCTTCTTCAGGAGCATTATCCTCATATCTAAGTACACATTTTTCTTCAGAAACCTTAAAGTCACTTTTAAGTAGAAAATGAACATTTTTCCCCTTCCCCTTCCTCACTAAATTTTCTTTCGTTACTGTTAGATTATTTGCTGAAGTTTCCGTTTTAATTATTTTGGATACTGTATATTTTTTTCTTCCTTGCTTATGTTCATTAAAAGTTGTGATTAATGTTTCTGGGTTTGATTGTATTACAGCGTTCTTTCCTCTCCTATTTCTTTTAATACTTTCTTCCCCTGACAATGCATTATTAGTTTTACCTTCGTCAAACTTTGTATTCAGGTCACTTGCACTCTTTTTTACATTTCTAGACCTTAGCCATATCTTGGCAGTTAAATCACCTTCATTTTCTGGGGTTGGTCCATTTTCTTCCAAATCCATATTTGCTTCAATTTTTCCATTTCTTTTAGTTGCCACTTTTTTCCTGTTTACAGACTGTTCTTCCACTGTTGTTTCCTTTGAAGGTTTTTGTAATTGCTGAGTATGGCTTATGTTACCAGGTCCTATATTCCCATTTGTTTTAACAGGCAGCTTCTTTGGTCTTCCTCTTTGAGACTGTTTGGTCTTGGTTTCAGTTGTTGTAAAATTGCTTTCAGATTTGTCCATTGGATTTAGTTCTGTTTGGTTGTCAAAACTCTCACTGGTTTGTTCACAGTTAGCTGATCTTGGTCTACGGGTATTCTTTGTAGGCCTCTGAATCTTCTTTGTATATATTGCACAACTGCGGTCATTTATTTTCCTTCTCCTAGTTCTAACCAAAGGAAGTGATTCAAGCTTTTCTGTATCTAATGCATCAGGATTTGCAGCTGCTTCCTTCACAAAATCAGTTTTGGCTTCATTTTTGGAACTCATTCCATCTGGCTTATAGCTTTCAGAGAGATATACTGCTCTAGTTGTTTCTTCGTTGAACTCTGTTTTTAATTCATTAAATGAATTACATGCAACATGACCTACATGTTTCGGAACACTACTACTGTTATTTTTTGTTACTGGAAAATGAGATTCTCTTTCAAATGTAACTTCCAGCTTCACTTTGCAACTTCCAGACACATTTTCCACAGACTCTGAAATAAAGCATGTTCAAATATATTTTTGAGTCATAGTCATTATAAAAAAATTGAAAAGTTTTATTATGAAAAGTTTTGAGCTGATCTTCTAGGTAGCTTTGTCATTTTACTTTGAAGAAACATTTATATAAGTATCTCGGTAATGACAACAATCACAAATAGAAACTTATTTTTATAATAATTTCCTAATATTTATATTCCAAAAGTTGTACTAATTTTAAATTTACAGAGCTCTGCTACAACTTTTTAAAAAATGGTTCTCATTAATTTTCACAGCAGTGAAACAATTTGCATCAAAATTACAATATGAGCAAAAAGAAAAAAGCAAGTCTAGACAAAACTCTTTTGTGTGAATAAAACATAGAACTGTATCTTCATTTACTTATAGTATACCTTCAAAAGAAGATACAAACCACAGACTTTATTGAAATAATATTTACTTACCTAGTTGATTTCTGGAAGTGATATAAGATCCATTTTCTTCCATAAGATTCACAGATTCTGGTAATTCAGCCTATAAGTATTACATAGTTATTAAAATAGCTGACATCAAAATATTTTGCACCTATAAAAATGTTCCAAATCTCCATTAATCAAATATATATATAAAAAATAAATAATAATTGAATGTGTGTGTGTGCGCGCACGCAAATAAATTCCATAAGGATCTAGACAGAATTAGCTGAGTATTTACAGCTGTACAAAGTATTTAAAGAGTAGCCTTTTAAGGACCGAGGTACAACACTCTTACTTGAAGTGATGATGCAGCTGTGTATTTTGTAGGGCTGGGTTCAGGAAACTACTCTCAGCTCAGCACTTTTTCCAAATTATCTGCCTTGAGCATGCATGCAGAGACTATACTTGTATTGGAATTGCAGGAAATCAAAGTAGCTGTGCTTACATATACATGCATAGGCAAAGCAGAGTATTTGAAGCAGCTATGCGGACCCTTCCCAAGGACATACATGTTTACAACAGAGAATGGGTGTTATACAAATTGATATTATATATACTAGAAGATAATAACAAAGATAGGCTATATGTCCGAAGATGAAATATTATAGTTGGCAGTGACATTTTTTAAGTTCTGTGTTTTGCAATACTAAGATCTATAATTAAGAATCCAAAAAAATGATAATATTTTTAGTCTAAAAATTGAAGTAGCCAATTTCCACAAGATCACAATGCTTAGCCCCACTTCCTAAGACCAAATTAACGATCTACTGTCATTTGAATTTCTGGGATCAAACACAAATGACTCTGTGTCACAAAATGTTATTGTGCAAGAAAAATGGATTACATGAATTCTTTAGGTTACTAAAGTGTGGGCTACCTAAATAAAAATGAATACAAATACTTGATATAATAAACTTACATTATGCTCATTTTCAGTGTCCAACATTTCTTTGACACCTGTATAATCTATTGCAGGACTTATGGAGCTTTCTTTAGATTCAGTCATAAACTTCTGCAATTCCAAGTAGTCATCAGTTGGCATAGATTTTGGTTTTGATGTTTTCAATCTCTGACAAATGCCAACCACATTGTTTATGTGTTCAAATCTTTGCTTTTGTGTCATCAACTGAATACTTTCTCCATCTTCTATAGGCTTCACAGTTTCCTTAAATTCTTCAGTAATGTTATTAATATTGGTATCTTCCATAGGATGCATTCTCTGCTTTGTTTTCTTTTTAGTAACACTTCCAACCATGTTTGCTAATACTTCTTCAGTAGATACCACAGATTTAGTATAGACATCATCTACATCCATGTTCTGTTTGGGTGTCTTCAAGATGGTCTTGATTCCTGAAAGCACCTCCACGGGTTCTGATTTTTGCTTGGGTGTCTTCAAGATTCTCTTGACTCCCGAAAGCGCCTCAACAGGTTCATATTTTTGCTTAGGTGTTCTCAAGAGCCTCTTGACTCCTGAAAGTGCTTCAACCGGCTCTGATTTTTGCTTAGGTGTCCTCAAGAGCCTCTTGACCCCTGAAAGTGCTTCGACCGGCTCTGATTTTTGCTTAGGTGTCCTCAAGAGCCTCTTGACCCCTGAAAGCGCCTCAACAGGTTCAGATTTTTGCTTGGGTGTCTTCAAGAGCCTCTTGACTCCTGAAAGTGCTTCAACTGGCTCTGATTTTTGCTTAGGTGTCCTCAAGAGCCTCTTGACTCCTGAAAGTGCCTCAACAGGTTCAGATTTTTGCTTGGGTGTCTTCAAGAGCCTCTTGACTCCTGAAAGTGCTTCCACCGGCTCTGATTTTTGCTTAGGTGTTCTCAAGAGCCTCTTGACCCCTGAAAGTGCCTCAACTGGCTCTGATTTTTGCTTAGGTGTCCTCAAGAGCCTCTTGACCCCTGAAATCACCTCAACAGGTCCAGATTTTTTCTCAGATGTCCTCAAGAGTGTCTTGACCCCTGAAAATGCCTCCACGGATTCCAAGTTTTGCTCAGGTGTCTTCAAGAGTCTCTTGACTCCCAAAAGCAATTTGACTGGCTCTGATTCTTGTTGTAGGTTTTCTTCTTCTATTCCCATTATATTTCTTTCATTTAGTGACACCAATAAATTCTCTTCTTCAATATATTTTTTAATACTTGTTTCTCCATTAGTCATCTTTAAATTACCCTGGTCAGGAATGGATATTTGTGAAACTTCTTCCAAAACTGGGGATGTTACATCTTGATTGTAATGTGTTTTTTGGCTTGAAATGTTGAAATCCAAAACAGACTTTTTTTCTAATACAAGTAAAAAAAATGATACAGTAATGAAACTTCACTGACTATATTAAAGGAAGCACACTTGAATGTGAAGGAATGTTACTTAGAAGAAAGTATTTACTTATTAGACTTTATGTTTTAGAATGAAACAAAAACAGAAAACCAAATTACACCAAGAATGTTAAAAATGAATTAAAGACAAATGAAAGTTAATTATTCTTAATGAAAAACACACATATGGTAACCAGGATTGTGCCTTAAGCAGACTGAATACTTGAAACATGGCAACTCTAAGGAGCAGAAGAACCAGATTCTACAACTGTCTATAATCAGAGGACAGTATACAGTTTATCTATTCTGATAATATTATAAATTGTGAAATCAAATATAGAAACAGTTTTATGCATTTCTTCAAACTGAGACATAAATTAGAAGCCATTAAATGAATGCGTTAAAGTATCTGAACTTGCTAATTATTTCATTCTTTTTTCATAACATAGCTTTACAAGGTAGTGCAAGGAATGACAAATTATGTCCTGTTTTCTTCATTATTACCTTATAAAACTTTATTTGGATTAAACCATATATTTTAATTCAGTATTTACTGAACTTTAATTCAGTATTTACTAACTTGAGGTAGCTCAGTGATTTAATAAAACTCATACAAGTAGTCCTCGCTTAATGACCATTTGTTTAGTGATGGTTCAAAGTTACGACAGCCTTGAAAAAGTGCTTTACGACCTGTACTCACTTCCCACTGTTGCAAACTGTCGCACCAGCCCCCAGTCACATGATCATGATCTGTAACATTTTTATTACAGTTGTTAAGCAAATTATGTG
This sequence comes from Python bivittatus, assembly GCF_059951505.1. NCBI lineage: Eukaryota > Metazoa > Chordata > Lepidosauria > Squamata > Pythonidae > Python > Python bivittatus. The sequence goes on along the minus strand of NW_028277125.1, from coordinate 62,541,756 downwards.
GTTATTATACAAATCACATGGTTGTTAAGCAAATTCCGGCAAAAAACATCCATTGGGGAAGCTGGATTCGTTTAACGACATGATTCACTTAACAACCGTTGAAAAATGGTGGTAAAAATTGGGTCTGGTCATGTGGTGACTCACTTAACAACCATCCCGCTTGACGACCAATTTTCCTGTCCCTATTGCAGTTGTTAAGCAAGGACTACCTGTACATCTATCCATCATTCTCTGCTTTTGCTCATTTTCCTTCAGTAGATTTTCTTCCTACTGAAAGCAGCACAGTAGCTTAAAGCAACACCTGAAATTCTGGTGGGAATGGCAAGAAAAGACTGACCTGAAGCTTCTAAAACACAAGAACAGAGTTCCACACAGCCTTACTAGTCTCAGAGGAGAGAGGACCTGATCTAGAAAAGGCTTCCTTCCATTCTAGAAACCAAAGTTTTTTGATTTGCAGGACCCTATCTTAGGAATGAATGGCAAAGTAATCAACCCTAATCTACCATATGGTCATAATTCAGAATGTATGAAATAACATAATAAAATATACCATAATCTTCTGATGCATTCATTTCTGACATAATTTCTGGTTTTGATGTCAGAGTTTCTGGTACAAAACTTTTCTCTTTTCCAGTTGGTGGAGTGTGGAACATTTCAGCCAACCCTGCAAATAGCATTTAAATCTATTAATGTTCAGTTAGCATGTAATTAAATACAAGACCAAATATAACCATAAAGAATATATCTTTTTCACTTGACTTGTCCCTAGATTTGTAATGCACTCAGATTCCAGCATTATTATTTTCAAACATTAATGTCCATAGCAATTTAAAAGCAAAGAACCTAAGTACATAATTTACCAGGATGAAAATTCCTACAAACCCAAGCTACTCCAGGAGATTGTGGATACTTTCTGCCAAACCACCATCTTAAGAGCAAACTCTACTACAAATTATGATGCAAGTAATTAATTTGCCCAGTAAAATAAACTAAAACTTGTGATTGCTTCTATAGTGATATATCAGTAACTATAAATAGATTTTTATCAATGTGCCCTACACTGTGTGTCCTTCATGAACATTTAACAAAACAAGGAAGAAGAAAAAGTCATCTTCCTTTTCCTCTCTTTTAAGTCTAAGATTTGGCATTGCACTACTGCCTTTATCACTATCAAACACTTATGACTGCTGGAATGGAAATGACAGACTAGGGAACACTTCGTCAACAGCTTTTCCAGCAAAAATAAATAAATAAATAAAAACAAAAGTCTTGTTTAAAGCACCAACTTGGACCTGCTCAATTATGAGCAGTCTGTGCACTTTTCCATGTATAAAAATTAGAAATATGCTGTACTGGGGCAGTGGCTGAGGAGGGAGAAGGAAGATGCTAGGGAGACTGGGGCCAAGTGGGTCTGTGGGATACACTGTGGTGGAAGCTAAAAAACTGGTAGAGGGAATGGCATACACCAGCCTTGCTGTGCTTGTCCCTTTTAGATTCTGTTTCATCTGAAACATGATACAATTGTATTTTGGGTTTTGGTTCTGTTGACCCATGGTTGGCCCAAAACCATTTAGCAGAAACTCTGGAGTCCGGTGGCTTTGTTCTGGGTTCAAAATGAAACCATGTTCCTGTTTTATATACACCTCTAGTGAGGGCAAAAATGTAACACTAAAGAAGAGCAATTTCTATATTGTTTTGAGACTGGAAATAGCAATACAAGCTCCAAAAGTTTAAAGATATTAGAGATATAGATGCAAGAAACAGGTATCAAGAAAGTGTCTCCTGGAACAGAAAAAAATCTTTTAAAAAGTGGGCAGATATTCTCCACCCAGAGCAGAAAAAGAAATTTCAGGCTAAGTCTAACATTCTCTGGCTAGACTCCTTTGAAGGAACCTACAAAATCAATACAAATAGGTTGGGCATTACTTTCTAAGATTTAGAAACAAGGCACTATTTGTTGCAGGACTCTTGTGCCAAATGAGGCATCTGATAACACTTGTGAATTAAGATTGAATTGTCTCACAAAGGAAGAGGCTTAGGACCTTGCTGCTGCTCTTCATATGAACTCTGATGGAAAAGTTGGTTGAGCTGTTCACAGGATGGATCCTCATATATGCAGCTGACTGGGCTCTGTATAAGTGAACTCTGCAATCTCAAATATATCTATCTGTCAACGGGGGGTGGGGGGAGGCTTCAGAAAAGAAACTCTACAAATGAATTTCTTGATGTACAGGTGAAACTCGAAAAATTGGAATATCGTGCAGATGTTCATTTATGTCAGTAAGGCAACTCAAAAGGTGAAACCAATATATGAGATAGACGCATTACATGCAAAGCGAGATATGTCAAGCCTTACTTTGGTATAATTGTGATGATTATGGCGTACAGCTTATGAAAACCCCAAATTCACAATCTCAGAAAATTAGAATATTACATGACATCAATAACACAAGGATTGGAAATAGAACAGTATCGGACCTCTGCAAAGTATAAGCATGCATATGTACTCAGTACTTGGTTTGGGCCCCTTTTGCAGCAATGACTGCCGCAATGCGGCGTGGCATGGATGCTATCAGCCTGTGGCACTGCTGAGGTGTTATGGAAGACCAGGATGCTTCAATAGCGGCCTTCAGCTCCGCTGCATTGTTCGGTCTCATGTCCCTCATCTTTCTCTTGGCAATGCCCCATAGATTCTCTATGGGGTTCAGGTCAGGCGAGTTTGCTGGCCAATCAAGCACACTAATCCCATGGTCATTGAACCAGGTTTTGGTACTTTTGGCAGTGTGGGCAGGTGCCAAGTCCTGCTGGAAAATGAAGTCAGCATCCCCATAAAGCTCGTCTGCGGAAGGAAGCATGAAGTGCTCCAAAACCTCCTGGTAGACGGCTGTGTTGACCCTGGACTTAATGAAGCACAGTGGACCAACACCAGCAGATGACATGGCTCCCCAAATCAACACAGACTGTGGAAACTTCACACTGGACTTCAAGCATTGTGCATTGTGTGCCTCTCCATTCTTCCTCCAGACTCTGGGTCCTTGGTTCCCAAATGAGATGCAAAAGTTCTGATGCTCTCATCAGAAAAGAGGACTTTGGACCACTGGGCAACAGACCAGTTCTTTTTTTCTGTAGCCCAGGTAAGACGCTTCAGATGTTGTTTGTTGTTCAGGAGCAGCTTGACAAGAGGAATACGACATTTGAAGCCCATGTCCAGGATCCGTCTGTGTGTGGTGGCTCTTGATGCACTAACTCCAGCCTCAGTCCACTCCTTGTGAAAGTCCCCAACACTTTTGAATGGCCTTTTCCTGACAATCCTCTCCAGGCTGCGGTCATCCCTGCTGCTTGTGCACCTTTTTCTACCACACTTTTCCCTTCCATATAACCTTCTATTGATGTGCTTTGATACAGCACTTTGGGAACATCCAACTTCTTTTGCAATTACCTTTTGGGGCTTTCCCTCCTTATGGAGGGTGTCAATGATGGTTTTCTGCACAACTGTCAGGTCAGCAGTCTTTCCCATGCTTGTGATTCCTACTGAACCAGCCTGAGAGACCATTTAAAGGCTCAGGAACCTTTGCAGGTGTTATGGCTTCATTAGCTGATTAGGGTGGGACACTTTGAGCCTAGAATATTGAACCTTTTCACACTATTCTAATTTTCTGAGATTGTGAATTTGGGGTTTTCATAAGCTGTACGCCATAACCATCACAATTATACCAAAGTAAGGCTTGACATACCTCACTTTGCATGTAATGCGTCTATCTCATATATTGGTTTCACCTTTTGAGTTGCCTTACTGACATAAATGAACATTTGCACGATATTCTAATTTTTTGAGTTTCACCTGTATATATGCATATGAAGTCAAGGCAGAGGCATGGTCATCTTAATGTATTGGGTTGCAGATCCTGATCAAGACTTGGTCACAAAAAGTCCAATTTCCAAGCAACTGAAGCCATAATAAGCTGAATCTCTTTCCTCTTCCTTCAGTAGGAAAAAAAAGTTATATCCAGACTACTGATGTTCTGCAATGTATCATGATAATAGTTGCATAGAAGTGGGTTCACAAGGCTTGGCATTCTATTTTCCCTATTTTACAGTTGGGAAAAGAAGGCCCATTAATTATATAAAAACAATCCAATGCATCTGAGAAGTAGATATTAGTGGCTGGTTATCAAGCTGCTAGAAAAATCTTGGTCATTTCTGAGTCCAAAAATGGGTTGGATGTTGATTGGAGTACGAACCTTAAAGACCTGTTTGTTTAGAAGACTGAAACTGCTGTGTGAAAAGAGTGTCCTGGAATCTGTGGCAGTCGATTCCTAATTGCTATTCTGTTTCAATTATTTTCCCTTTTCTTTGTCTAATTGGCATGGGAAGTGAACGATCAACAGCACCCGGGGAACTCACATCTTAATTCTAGAAGAGCGTTCCCCACAACTCATAAATAATCAGCAGTATAGAATGCTCTCTTATTTTAGGAGACTCAATGGGACTTGGGGAAAAGAATAAAAATCAGCTGAGGGCCACTTGCATTTTTACCTTTGATATTTGTCAGGGCAGCCCCTGCTGAAAGACTCTGCAAAACTTCAGGCACAATGATACTCTCTTGAGCTGTGCTTTCCCCCAGGGACGGGAAGTTACTTTTCAAGCTCTTGAGAAAACAAAGTACTTGGATCAGCAGGATAACTCAGCAAGAATTGCTTGTCTGATGCAACAGTATGAGACCACATGGAAGGCAGGCCTACCGATCACAGGAGAAAAGTGGTTGTCTTTTATTGTATTCTGTTCTCTAGAAAATACTCTAATGCTGGGAAAAGTGGAAGGAAAGAAAAGAAGAATACCAGCAGCAAGGTGGATGGACTCATTTACAGTGGCAATGAGTGCACTGTTGAAATGCCAGGTTAGAAATAGATCATCATGGGGAAAATCTGGTCACTAGGAGTCAAAAACAACTTAATGGCATATAATCTTTCTTTCTTTCTTTCCTTCTTTTCTTTCTTCTATTGTGCTGCTTCATGTCTAGGTCCTTGGCTTACCCAAAAGGATTGACAACCTGACTGACCCCGGAAACATGGCATGGGTAGGTTTCTCTACAATGACTGCAGACAATGGACCATAGGAAGAGAGGGAATGAGAACTACCCAGCTTAATGATCTCATTTTCTTTTGAAGCTGCTACTGAAAGGACTAAGTCCCAAGAATAGTGCCCCAACCATTGGAAAACTCTCCCAGTGAATCCAGGAAAAAAAAGATTTCTGGGTCTCAGAAGTTAAAGCTGTCCAAGTACATTAAATAGAAATACAGTAAAGGAAAATAAAAAAGGAAAAAAGACAGCAGTCCTCTCACAACATGAGATCAGGGGAGGGGGAGCAAGGGCATTTTTCATTGTATATACCCCATTATTGTTTAATAGTTTACCTCCAGTGATTCAGATGGCTCCTCCCTAATAGCATTTTGAAAAGCAGTTCAAATATAATTAAATGACTTTTAATTAAAATATAATTGTGGAGGGAAGGGATGGTTTATATATATGTTAGGTTCAGTAGGCCAGCTTTTTATTTTTATGTTTTTTATGTTTCAGTTGTAGTTTTTTACTTTTTCTTTTGCAAGTCCTGCCATGGATAAATCAAACACTGACAGCTCTTGTGAAGAGCTGAGGTTGGCTTTGTGGTTTAGGAGAGGACTTAAAATATTTTTTATGTTTTATTTTAATTGGTATATTAAATTTTAAATATAGTTTTACATATTCTAAACTACCTAATGCAGTAAGTTCAGAGTGATCACCATGCAAAAGCCAACAATGTCAACTTAAAAATACTGAAAATACTTATCCATTTTTTAATAAGATGTGCAAATGTTCTAGTTCAATATGGCGATTTCAAGTGTTCTGACTATGAAACAAAGCTTGACTATTTATATCATTTTGAGTGTTTTCACTGCTTTCAGCAATATTAATCGAGTTGCTGTTTTATGTGAGGCAGGGGGTATTTAAACATTTTTCAGGAAACTAAGCTATTGGTTTAGGATGGATAGGATAATGTGGGAGATAAATGTTGCTAGAAAAGAAGCAGTTAAGCATATAGCCCAACAGAAAAAATTTGTTTAGTGCTGACTTGGATAATCACTGTTGTTTTTTAAAAAACAAAAGCAAAAGGGAAAGTTTGCAATGGAACTTAATAGCACAGGTGGCTGGAAGAGGGGTTGCAAGTGTGTTGTGATGCATTGCTTTACTTTACAAATGAGCAATGCAATAGTGAATATGTGTGCAAACATTCTGCACCAGCTGAGGCTATATAAAAACTACTAATACAATGGTGTTTCTTTTTTAAACTTTGGAGCACATATGAACTCTTTACAAATCATTCTGTCTCCCAGAAATCTTGATTCCTCCTTCCAACATGGATCCAAATATAGGCTGCTGTGAGGACGGGTTTAAAATTAAGAATAGTATTGGTTTGCATCCTGAAGGTCTACAGCTTCCATTATCACCTTTAATCCTGCAATACACACAAAAGCCCCACCACCACCACCACTCATGATGACCCTTCTGCTGAGAATACCATATGACCAGATAGTCTCTTGTAATTCTCCAGAAGGTATAAAGACTGAGTTAAGGGTCATGATCATTCAAACTTCTGTTCTAGAATATTAACTGGTGGTAGAATTACTTAATGGTCAACTATATCAGAATATGCTACTATGCTATACTCTACTTTGGTAATGGCTTACATTTTTAACACTATCATAGCACCATCTGTTGGCAAAGCCAGGAGTTGATATGTTGGTAACAATTAAGAAAACAACAACCCACTGCATATTTTACTTGCTCACCCTTCTCTATAGCCCTCTCACAATTTCCTAATTAGGGGCAGCCTGATTTTATTTCCTTTCAGTGGATAGGAAATAAATACATACATCCAATAAGACTGTTAAAATATTTAAATAAACTTAACAACTGGTTAAGTTTGCATACATTTTTATATTAAGATAGATGCTTGGCACCAATGGAATCTCTTTTGCTCATGGAAGAATAATTTCTAACTTAACATTAAACAGCTGTGCAGGAAAACTCCAAATCATGAATGCAGTGTTTTAAACACATGCTATATAATTTTATCAACTTTATTTCACCATTTTTGTATTTGTTTATATAAATCGGGTTACTGATGCTATATTGCTACTACTTTTTCCACTGCTTATGCTAAAGGACTCAGTAGCTACCAGCCAAGTTAGCTAGACATTAGCAACATACACAAAATAGAAAATGTGTTTTGTTTAGTCTGGAATAAAACAGTCCTATGCAAAACATTCTGTTGAAATGTTTCAAGCAGGCTATGTTCTGTTTGAACAAAACACAAAACTGACTGGTGAACAAAACTCAAAATATTTCAAGTGTTCCAGCCACAAGAAACAACAGGAGCTTGGGATCACCTGCTTTTCTCTTGCTTTTCAATCTAGGGCCACAAGAGTAGATAAGCTAGAAGTCTATCCTGAGAAAGAAAATTGGCCAATGGTATGACATGACACTTAAAATACTCTGAAAATATTAAAATCAATCTCCCCCAAAGCAGTGGGAGAACGGGTGTTTTCACCAAAGGGAAAAAAAAAATCTATTAAAATATTATCACTCCAACCTCCCTCCCCCCAAGACTATTCTCAATAGAAAAGCCAGATAAACTTTTGTTAGCTAAATATCCTGCATCACCTATACAAAAGATTATAGAACAAAGAAAATGGCTGATCTCTTTAAGGTTCCTTTCATTAGTTTATGCCCTCCCCTCTTTATTGATATTTTGAGGGTTTTTTAAACAAATAATCTCTTTGGCCAATTTTCTGTATGCACTTTTTTGGTCTTTGCGGACTGTTCAAGTGCAACCATGTTATTTTAGCTTACAAACATAGATGGCTGCTCACCTCAAAAATAAAGTTGCTAATACTTCTGAATTGCTTTAAAACATTAAGATGACAAATACAAGAACACGCACACCAAGGTTTAAATGTGATGTGATATTTTCATTTATACAACCTCAACAGACTTAGCAGTATCTTCATGAAGCAAACTATCACATAAATTCATTTACATTATTTGCCTGCAGAACCACAGCACAACACACACGGAGCTCATCTTATCTATCCATAAGAAATCGTTTGAGGGCAAATATTTCAAGATAAAAACATTTTGTAGATACCTACTACATTTAACAGATGTGCCTAGTGTGTAGAATGAAGAACACTTTTTTACAATTCTTTAAAGCATCTGCATCATATAGATCAGAAAAGGAGCCATACACTTCCAGGAAAATATATAGCTGCTTTAAAGAGTTGGATATACTATTTTGTGTGCCTGTGTGCTCCAAGGTACTTTTCCTGAAACAATAATATGCAATTCATAGTGGTACTATAGCCATCCATCATCAGTTGTTGTATCAACAGTACACAGATACTGCCCTAATGTCTTATGAAAATCAGGAAAATGAATTATCAGCATCTATTGTTTATAAAAGAGCATATGTACATATTTTTCACTCATGGCTCAGTATAAAAAGCTGTCCCCCCCCATTTGCTTTTTCTTTATCAAGTTGTATATTTATCACCCTCTAAGTTAGAAGGGGGTTAGAAAAGACCCAAGAAGTGAGCCTTTTCTGTCGTGGTACCTACAGTATGGAACATCATTCCCACAGATATTAGATTGGACCTGACCCTGCTGACCTTTCACAAGACCCTGAAAGCATGTTTCTGTTCCCATGTAGCGGGATTGTCAATTTAAGCCCATGAGATGGCAATGTTAATTGTTGTTTGATTGGTTTTTACCTTGGCTGCTGGTTATATATTTTAGTTTGCTGTTGTTTGTGTTTTTAACTGCTGTAAGCTACAGAGTCACTATGTTGAGATGGGTGGCCATATACAGTAAATTGAAATAAGTAAATAAATAAATAAATGACATTCTAAGCTGTAGGACGAAAATGTTCTGAATCTCCAAAAAACTATTATAATACTGTTACCTTCTAGTTAAATATTACATATTGCCGTCTCTACAGTGTCACAGTTATACAAAATAGTTTATCGTATAACACACAAGTTTTTTCCTCTATGACATATCTATTTTTAAACAGGAAACATGAACTCATGCCATTTGGCACACCAATCTGTTTTAAAAGAAGTCTAAAAGTTTACCTGTAAAACTTTCACTGAAGTCATAATGCTGTTTCAAAGGATAATTGATCACCACTTTAGGAATTTGTGCAGTTATATTCACAATTCCAGTATGAGCTTTTCCAATCACAACTGGAGCAGGAGAATTTGCATGGCCTGTTGTAAAGTGACCGCTGATTTTTCTTTCTGGTGTTTTTAATAAATTGGTATTCTAAAAGCAGAATATATTAAAAATCAGTTTAATAAAACATGCTACTGTATATACAAAAATAAATTAAAAATTCTAGTGATAACAGGAGATTTCACATTTACTTCAATTCTGGGGAATATATGTGATTTTTTGAGAAAAGTTGAAACTGGCCATTTTACATATACATGTTTATAAAAGAGCATATATACATATTTTTCAGTCATGGCTCAGTATAAAAAGCTGTCCCCCGCATTTGCTTTTTCTTTATCAAGTTGTATATTTATCACCCTCTAACTTAGAAGGGGGTGAGATGTCTCCCTGATTGTTTCTAGCCATCCCATCAGATCTGAATCATAGGCTGAAACTGCACCAGGTTTTCTGGCATGCTTAAAAAAAATCTGGGGCCCTAAGAATGATCAACACAATCCCCTTTCAATATATATTTGAGGGAGAAAAACAATGTGCAGACTCAACATTCTGGGGGCAGAAGTTCCAGGGAACACCGGAAACTTCTTTTTCCCTTCCAGACAACACTAACCCAATATTTTTTTAAAGAAATCTGCCAGAAAAGGAAGCAGTTTGTTGCATTCAAGATATGGTCACTTATAGTTTCAGAAGATTTACTTCTGAAAAATTACTGGACCATCTTAGGAATAGTTAAGTCAGTGCAGTTCATAAGGGGAAAAAAGAGAATTTTTTAATGTTCTTCAGAAGAGTTTTAAACACAAGTAGGCAACTGTGAAAAGCCAGTCTCCACCTGCTTCTCTCTAAGAATATAAGCCACCTGTTAGAATATATTCTCCTGTGGGAGATGCTATGACACATATAATCCTGGAAGTGGGGAGGTGGAGCTGAGGAGTATTAAATAGGGGCAGATAAGATCTAGCAGTGAAGTAAAGCTATATATTTAGAGAAGAGTCTTCCTGTCAGCATTAAATTGGCAAAAAGGACAAAAGTTACAAAGCTCATAGAAAATAAGCACCTCAAGGCTCAGTAGACATTTCTAGGAGAAAGTGATGGGCTGTGGAAGGGAGGTTGCTGGGTTTATGTAGGTAAGACACAAGCAGAGAAGATACAGTCAGTACTCCAGCAGACTGAAAGCCTCAGAAGTTCAAGGCAAAGCTGACCTGGGAGAGAAGACTGGGAAGAAGAACAGTCTTGCATTTCGCCCAACCCTTTGTTATGCAAAGTCCATTAATAATACATTAAGTCTCCATTAATTGCCAGGACCAGAAAGAGGAGGAGCTGGGAAGTAGCTACATGGAATCCACAAGAGGCCAGGACAAGAAAGCTGGTAAAATAAATTCCCACATACAAAGGAGAGTTCCCACACAGACTGTTGGGACAAGTGTGAAGGATGAGAGAAAGGGAGATGGGAAGGGGTGTGTAGCATCAACAGAACGAGGGTGACTGGTATTCTACTTTGAGCCTCCAATCTTAGACAAGGTGCCTGAAGGAAAAAACTGGAACAAGCAAGACAAGTCATTCTGGGGGAAACAGGAGAGATAAAGGAGAGATACTCAAAGTGATAAAAATCTAAAAGCTAAGTTGAAAAACAATAAAAGAATCAATAAAGTGTTAAACAAAAAAGGAATTAAGTTAAAATAAGATAAAGGGCAAACCTTTAGAAATGTAAAGGGTAAGGTTTAAAATGGATACAAATAAAAAGCTATTGCCTTTAGTATGGGAAAGGACTCTATATATTTGAACAATAAGGACTTTTTGGAATATAAAGTTGATGTCTGCCTGGTTGCCATTATCCCTTATAAAAAGGAACCTACAAGAACACATAAACATAAAAATTTGAATTATAAACATAAGTATATATGATTTTTAAACTTTTACAAATAATTTTCTTCCACTAAGACTCAAATCAATTATAACTATTTCTCTCACAAATTTACTAGGAATAAACTTTAAAAACACTTCATTTAAATCTTGAAATTACAAGTGTGTCTAAATTTGTATTTTCACTTGGCATCCATTCATTATTACTAATTCGTTTAGGATTATTTTTCTGCTGAAAAATTAAGCCACCCACATCTGTGGCTAGGACAGTTTTCTTTTTCTGTATACACAATAAAATAATACAATTCTTAGTGCAGCCCCTCTTTGATGGAAAGGGAACAATGTAACTTTCACTAGCTGCACATAAGGTAGGCTAAACATCCTCACTCATATGCTCGATGGGCTATAGGTCAGTTGATATCAATTGCTTGGAGACTTTTCACTAAGGGGACAGAATGTGTGGTCTTATGGGCAGTTTTATTTTAATTACAGTGCCAGTGTCACTCCCTAGCATCCTGAAGCAAAGTACTGTTAGTCTCATTGGGCACAGCTGTATTTTGGGCCCTGCTACAGAGCAATGTCAGAAACTTTTGCCATGCGTGGAAAGCATTTTCAGCATTTTACCTAAATTTCTTTTTAAACCTTTGGCCGTTCAGCAGAAACAGCACATAGTGAGTCTTCATCTCAGTAGTTCTTCGGTCATTTCTCTTATAATACACTGAAAAGTCCCTTTGTTTGAAAAGCAGTATAGTAACTGAAAGGCTACTTCAATCATACTTATTATTTCTATTGTTTCATCATTCAGAAATACTAAAAATATGTAAGTTCTTATATTAGGATTGTGATAACTCTATCACATTTAGAAGTATCAAGTTCATTTCATCAATACATTCTTAATATGATGAAATTTGGAATTATCAATATTTGTTCAACATTTTTATCACAAAATATACCTTATTTCAGTAACTAAACTACTTTGGATAGTTGTCTGCTGCTGACATATATTTTAGTTAATCAATTTCAGCTTATTTTTTTAATCTCACCCTTACTGTGAAAGCCACCAGTCTTTTGCCTTTCCGCAAAAAAACCAGTGAAATTTTAGATTTGTGAAGATATTTCAGCTGTTTGGCAGCAATTTTTAAAGAGTATTCAGCCTACTTTACTTAACAACTATGTTTTGAGTGACAAGCATGGCTCTTTGAAATTGCTAAATTTTGCCTATGGGTAATAGCCATACTCTGCTTATTTCACGGTCTCTAGACATGCTTTCTTTCTATTGTTTTTTTATCACACATATAATTGATCCATTATCTTCCCCAACTCATTTTAATTTTAGAAATAGCCAAGTTGTCCATTTCTACTTTTATATTTCATCATGGCAATTCAGGTCATTTTCATATTTTCATTCTTCAAGAGAATGCAGCAATAGAACATACTGCCATCAATTAAAAGTAAAAGATCTTAAACTGTCTTAAAGACCTTGAATTATTCAAACTACCCCATAAGCGTCTATTAGCATTGTTGATGATTTTCCATTAATAAAATGTAAGCACTTGTATCTGGAAATACTAGAGATTGAATTTAGGATTTTATACAAGTAGAGCACAAAAAGATCTCCCCAGTACTAGAGTCCAGATTTTTGAAGTCCAGCAGTTGGAAAAAAAAGCTATTACTTATACAGGCATCTGTTTTGGCTATACCTTTGATGATTTTGAAGGCATCTTCTTTGCTGATCTTTTAAAGCCCTGTTTTGAAGCAGACTTCAGTTGTAGTTTTCGGACACCTTGTTTCACTACTTCTGCCCAAGACTTTGCAACTAGAATGACAATTGTTGAAGATTATTCACCATAATCATTTTTAACACATAAAATATCTGCTATACAACCATGTCATACTATATTTGCAATCTAAAAGGTTTAATTCTGTCTTTATAAATTATCAAATTTACAAAATTTAATTCTGTTTTTGTAGAACAGTCTACAAAAACAATTATAACACACCTATTAGGTTGGCTTTAGAAGCACCACTTCGTATTTTAGATCGAATAGCATCCATAGCTCCACTTTTTCCAAGTACAGAACTTCTCCTTGGAGTATTTGGATTGCTCCTTCTCAATGATGAAGCAGCTTTAGATTTTGGTTCGTCACATTCTGTTTTTTTAACTTCAGTGAATAAGCTATTCACATGCATCTCTTGTGCAGTGACTTCTTCATCCATAGCTCCACCTTTCCCAAGCATAGAACTTCTCCTTGGCGTATTTGGTTTGCTCCTCCTCAACGACGGAAGGGCTTTAGATTCTGGTTCATCACGTTCTGTTTTTTTAACTTCAGTGAATAAGCTATTCACATGCATCTCTTGTCCAGTAACTTCTTCATCCATAGCTCCACCTTTTCCAAGTATAGAACTTCTCCTTGTCGTATTTGGTTTGCTCCTCCTCAATGACGGAAAGGCTTTAGATTCTGGTTCATCACATTCTGTTTTTTTAACTTCAGTGAATAAGCTATTCACATGCATCTCTTGTGCAGTGACTTCTTCATCCATAGCTCCACCTTTCCCAAGCATAGAACTTCTCCTTGGAGTATTTGGTTTGCTCCTCCTCAATGACGGAAAGGCTTTAGATTCTGGTTCATCACATTCTGTTTTTTTAACTTCAGTGAATAAGCTATTCACATGCATCTCTTGTGCAGTGACTTCTTCATCCATAGCTCCACCTTTCCCAAGTATAGAACTTCTCCTTGGAGTATTTGGATTGCTCCTTCTCAATGATGAAGCAGCTTTAGATTCTGGTTCGTCACATTCTGTTTTTTTAACTTCAGTGAATAAGCTATTCACATGCATCTCTTGTGCAGTAACTTCTTCATCCATAGCTCCACCTTTTCCAAGCATAGAACTTCTCCTTGGCGTATTTGGTTTGCTCCTCCTCAATGACGGAAGGGCTTTAGATTCTGGTTCGTCACATTCTGTTTTTTTAACTTCAGTGGATAACCTATTCACATGCATTTCTTGTGCAGTGGCTTTTTCATCCTTGGAAGATTGGCTTGCAACATGAGGAACAAAGAAGCATTCTTGTCTTTGCAGCACACTATGTGAGGCAGCCTGCTTTGGCACAGTATTTTCCTGTTGCTTCCTCTCAGAGGAACCCTGCAGAAAAACAAATAGGTAACACAAAAAATTAAACATTAGTTTTTTATGAACAAAAACCATGTCTCCTTCTTTCCTTCAGAACTTGTCAGAAAAACGAACTGAACAATTAGGTTTTCACAAGAAAACCATATGGCTGCTATAGTGCACTTTGTAGGGGGCTGCCTTTGAAGACTATGAGGACATTACAATTAGTCCAGAGTGGGGCAGCACGTGTCTTAATTAGTTTCCAATGTTGGGAGCATATTACACTTATATTGCATACTCTGCACTGGTTACTAGTTCAGCTTCAAGTACAATTTAAAGTGCTGGTGTTAACCCATAATGTCCTTCATAACTTGGCACTTTAGTATCTATGGGAGAGCCTCCTCTAACCAGATTCCACCCACCCTGTTAGATCATGTAGGAAGGGGCTCTTTCTTTTTTGTAGCAACACCAACACAATGGGAAGTGGTTCCCTCTGAGAACAAACTGGATCCCTCTGTAATAGTTTAGAAAGTAACAGAGAGCAAACCCTACTCCCTTCCAGCACTGAAGATGTTACCTAGCCAGGTAACGAAAGACCTGCAAAAAAAACAACCAAGCTCAGAGAATCCCAGGGACTCCACAGTTTAGGAAGTTATTTAAAATTAAGATTTTTTTAAAGAGCCTTTCAATAACATCAGCTTGTTATTCTTCTCTCCCACTTCGGTTTTGATTTTGCAATTTGGATTGTATATTGTTTTGATTCTGTTGCTTTTACTGCAATATTGTATCCACTGACTGTCACAAGACTGTGATGGTATAAAGATCAAATAAATACTCACTATACCTATTCCTGCACCTTTTTCATTTGCTAATTTCTTTCAGCATAAACTAAAATTAACTTCTTTACGAATCTATAACATAGCTACTTTATGAACCTGTGAAAAGATGTGAAGCAGCAGTATATAAAAAGGAGACAGCTACTTTTAGGCATTATGTCCCATTCTTCATACTGACCACAGTGATCCGCCCAACCCGGAGATGGTCTGGCAGTTTTCTGGAAGTAAATCATCCAGAGCAAGGAGTGATTCATAATGTTCCAGATACAGTCTAGCCCTGGAAGAGGCTTTCTTAGAACACTGTCTCCAGAGTGAGAAAGTTCTGGATGCATTTGTTACTTTCCAAGTTTCTACAAACATTTCAAGTTCTCCACTCTTTTGTGAAAATCTTTTTATGAAATTTGTTTTTTCTCAAATAAATATTTGCTAAGCTTTTAAAATGAATTTTGTTCTTTATTACTCTGAAAATGCTCTAATTTAAAGGTAAAAGAAGTCAATATTATGAATTCTAATTTCAAATAATACATTACATAAGCCTACCAAAATATATTTACATTTGTAGGTCATCCACAGATAATAGCCAAAGATGGCTACTTGTATCTCTGCTTGATAGTATTTCAGTTTTTTTATATGTGAAACTTACCCATGTTTGCTTTGGGAGTTTCTAACAATAAAATATGCATCAAATATTTTATGAACAGATTTAGAAATAAACTCGCAAAATCATTAAACAGGGGGAAAGAAGCACTCAGAGAGGTGCAATCTACCATCAGCCCTTTGCAGAAGGAATTCTAGGGGAGATATACTTAAAAAAAAATTGGGTAGTTTTGATCTCCTAAGGATATAGCTTACATCCTTCCTCCCCCCAAAAAAACATTTCTAAGTCCCGTATGATTTAAAATTTCTGATCAATTGTTTGAACACATTTATAAAGAACAATTATTTAAAATACAAAGTTTCCAGTTTGAGGAAGAAAAGTGAAGTTTAGATAAACATATGCATACAGATTGACATGAGAACAAGAGCAACTCTTTGGTTACAATGTAGATATTCCTACCAATCAGTTGTTCAATCAATTAATCAATCAGGTACCTTTATTAGAGCCTGCCTTAATTCTGAAGTCTTTTTCAGAACTGCTCGAGGTGAGTTTCCAAACGGCATGCTTAGTCTTGCTGGAATGGCCCCCTTTTTAAGTGGCGAGTTTGGAGGTAAACGCTTATCAAAGAGTTCAGGACTCAGTTGGCCACCAAAAGAAACTCTCTTCCTCTTTCCAAATGGTTGGACTAGTAAATCTAGTTCTGTACCTTTACGCTTTTGAGATTTCTTAGCCTCTATGAGTGAAGAGTAAATTATAACAAAGTGAACACATCATCTTATAACATTAATAAAATTTAAAAGTTGGCACTCAAAATACAATTAATTTGAAATTTTTTTAATTTTTAAAATTTTAATATCAGTATTTTCCATCTTAACCAAGGCACTAATACCTCTGTGTTTATGGTAACCACACCAATTACTGACAGAAAAGCTAGTTAACAAAAACAATAAACAAAATTATTTTTATTTAACCAAAAGTTACTAGAGACCGCAAATAACAATTATAACATTTTTGGTATAGAAAGTAATTATATTTACCTGACTTTTTGATTACTTTAAGTGGAGATGACAAATTCATTTCAAAAACAGCATCATCCTTAGCTGATATTCGGACATTACTTTCATAAGAACTGGAAAAAGCAGGTATGTTATTTTTCATATTAACATTCTGCTCATGGCCTTCTATTGATATTTTTATTTTATTCTCATTTGTAGGACAGCCTGTTCCCAGGTTTTTTTCAGGTATCTGATTTGCCATTATTCCACTAGTTTGGGAAGGATCTGCAGGGATTATTACTGATTTGTCTGTACCTATTGCCTCTACACAAGAATATTCTTTTGAAACATTTTTATTTAGTTCAATACTGCTATTGCAGTTTTTACTAGTATTAAAATGAAGTGAACTGAAAACAGTACTAGAATTTCCATCTTCTGAATCTTTCAGATTTTGTGTTGTTTCTGTGACCAGTTCCCTATTTTCATTTGTTTTAGAATATACATTTTCAATCAAAACATCAGATTCAGGTTGCTCTGTACTAATTTGTACAGAATGCTCTTCCATTTCTCCAGAGCTCTTTGTTCTGTTCAGTGAATCCATTTCAACCCATGACCTTCTGGACTTTGAAGATCTTCGAGAGTTTTTAGAACATGGACTGGAATAACTTTGAGTACAATCTCTGCTAGACTTTGGTTTGGGCAAAATATTTTCTACAGATGTGAAAGCATCTGTTAAATTAATCTTGTTAAGGCATCTAGCCTTTTCTGTATAGTCCAATGACACTATACAACATGATTCAGGGAAATGCTGTGCATTCTGCCGATTTGTTTTAAAACATGCATAGTTACTAGCACTTTTGATTATTTGGCTTTTCCCCACTTCATTATATTCTATGTCCTTGACATCTGACTGATTTGTACCGTCACACTCTTGTTTCTGTTTCATACCACAGCTTTGAATACTTGATGATTTTTCAGAGTTCTTCTCTTCAAAGAGTATTGGCACTGGATTTGCTATTATACCACCCTTTTCTTGAATTTTGCTATCTTCAGAATGTTCACCTTTAGTCAGCTTTGCTTGACTCACTGAGGACCTCCTAGATGTTGAATGTAATACATCTTCCAGCAAGGTCTCATTACCAGTATCTTCCTTTATATTGTCTGTACCACCTTCATGTTTCATTAATTCATAAAGTTTGCTAAAAGGAGACATTTCATTTGTTTCTTCAGTGTTGTGCATTTTATACTTAAATTCAGGTGTACTGTATTGTTCTTGAGTTCTTTTCTCATTGCTGCTAAGAGGATGAATTTCAAGCTTCTTGCCTACAGAAATACAAAATAAGCACATTTAAAAAAAAATTTAAATGTTTTCTTGAATAAAATTTAAAGTATTTTTGAAGTACTACACAGATAAAGTACTAATCAGAAAGTAAAGTTATTTTCAAAGAATTATTAAGCAGAGCTCCACAAGTCCTTAAAAAAAGGTGCTTAACAACACATAGGGGTGTGTACAAAGCATCTCTTTTCAAATCAGAAAGCATTTTTTCCAGTCTCATGCAACAGCTTTGTAAACTTGTTCCAACAACCTCCACATGCTTGTGACTGCCCAGCCACTTCTCTTTGAAATTGTTCTCAGTGGTAATAGCTAGAAGCAGTTTATGTAGCAGCTGCATGAACCTGGAAAACTATATGGCTACTTTACTGATCTAAAGAGGTGCTTTGTACAAACCTGCATACATTACAAGGCACCTCCTTCAAAGGACTTGCACAATCCTATCATTTAGGTTCAAAGAATCAAAACTTACAAAAATAAGTTACATTTCATTTGTAGATGCCTAACAATGTAGTATAAGCATATGCAAGCAGACTATAATTTGCAATTTGCAAAATATATTAAAAGTAATAATGATATAATAATCAGTTTTTCTTCAACAGACCTTACCACTCTCCCATTCCTTAAGCATGGTTCTGATTAGAGAAGTTTAAGGAATAGCAGATGTGTTCATAAACGATTTTATAAAATTTATTTCATTGATAGGAAAATATATGGGTTACTCTCTAAAACATAACCAGCTGTGAAATATTTCTAATATAATTTTAACAATGGCCTGTTTCTCAACAATTATCATGACTTAGAGTGTACTTAGAGACTGGGTCACTTACAAGCTCAGAAAAAACTTCAAATCACAGATTAAACCATATCCATTCATGTATTTTAACAGCAAATTCCCAATGTTTGCTTTGATCTGTTTTACTACTCACTTCTAAGTACATCTTTTTTTATTAGTAAAAACAGTCCTTTATATAATGATAGAGAGCCAGTTTGGTGTAGTGGTTAAGGCTCCAGGCTAGAAACCGGGAGACCATGACTTCTAGTCCCCCCCTTAGGCCCAAAGCCAGCGGGGTGACCCTGGGCCACTCACTTTCTCTCAGCCCTAGGAAGGAGGCAATGGCAAACCACTCCTGAAAAACCTTGTCAGGAAAACCTCAGGGACTTGTCCAGCCAGTCTCCGAGAATCAGACATGATTGAATGGAGATAGATAGATTTATATAAAAAGCAAACAAACTTTTTACCAACCAGTAATTGGAGAGCTTTTATAATCTGAGTTTTGAGGATGCAGCAACTCCACCTGTTGCATATGCTGAACATGAAGAATCTGTAAATTTGCAAAGAATGCAACAGAGCAAGGAATTTAATACTTCTTTTAAGCTTGCCATTTTTTTTTTCTTGTAAAGCAAGTTTCCATTGGTAACTTATTAGAATAAACCACTGAAATACACTGCAATATTTCATTCGCCTCTTCTCTGCAGCAAGACTACCATGCGCTCCACCATTCTCAGGACTAACTCAAAACTTTAAAAAACGAACATTTTAGAATTCAGTATGGACAGCTATTGGGTAAAGCATTACTGTGCTTTCCAAAAACTCGTGAGCATCCATGAATTCCCAGAGGCGCCATTCAAAAGCACTAAGTTACTATGTATAAGAACTAATATTTACAGTGGTTCTGTGAATATAGGTGCTGCGCAGATACATCATGCAGAATCTAAGCTTTCAATAATACTGCTGAGGTAAATTCTAATTAAGAAGATTAGATTCAGACCATCCAAAAACTGATGCCATTCTGTCTAAATCTCAGGGACACATTTATTGCCTCCTCTTTCAACATTCCGCTGATATAAAACTACAGTAAAAGATCAGTTTAACAAACTTCTTTAACAATTCTTTAACAGTTTAACAATCACTCGTCTAATTATGTAACTGACATAATTTGATTAAAATAATGTAAATCTGGACTTAACAGACTCTCCCTTCCCTTCTCAAGGTTTAAAGGGTTTCATTTTTACACCCATTCTTAAGTTCATCCTAAAATCTTACAGATTTTGTCTTACTTTTAATTGGTTAACTTAACCCTAACCCAGTTCATCACAGTGTAGAGAAACTATTAATAACCTTTCATAAATCAAGTGTCAAGTTACAGCACAAACTCCCTCTGTTTTTTCTTGTAGAAAACAATGGGAGTAACAGGCCAGAGAAAATTTCTTAACTTTCCTAACACCAACAAGGCAAAGATAATGATTTTGATTTTACCTGTAATGTTTCCTTCTCTTGAGATCTAGAAAGTCTCTTCTGAGGAAGTGGATGAGGTGGATATTCAAACCTGTTGAAGTACAAACATTGCTAAATCTAAAATTAATCCAATTTTAAGTAATTAAGACTTCAAGAAGTTATTAAATCCTCCTCTTTATTCAAAATTGTCACTGTTTCCAACTCCAACACTAGTAAAGTGCAGAATTATACTAAGTTTTACTTCTTTCCATATCTTAAGAATAATGTGAGAAATTAAAAGGCTAAAACATCTGACTAGAATTTTGAATTGGTAAAATTTACTCAAAACATCCTCAGAGTAAATGTGAAGTCCTTTTAATGTTTGGAATGGAGGGAGCAGAAAATATCTACTACCCACAAACATACCTTTTTACCATACAAATTCTAACATAAAACCGTTAATTGCTTCTCTCCCTTGCTCACATTTGACCTCATGACTTCAACTATGTCCTATGTTTATTCCTTTCCTTTCTAGTTGTATTATCTAGTTCAGATACTCTTTATATAATCCTTTTTCTTGTCTGGGGAGTTTCCCTATGAATCAAATCATTTTAAACTCCCTGATCTTTAGGTTTGTAAAAAGCAATGGCTGACACAGCCTATTTCTAGCACACTCATATTTAGCTATATCATTGTTACATACCTGAAAGAACGATCAATAATTGTTAGTACATCCCCATGATTTAAGTGTTTGGGATCCTGAAATTGATTCCCATTTAGCTGTGTTGGATTCGTAGAACTCAAGTTAAACAGCACTGCCTAAAAATACCAAGGTATAAAATATGTATATCCAGTTCAATAAATAAAAATCAAGTACCAGAAATATTAGGATTGTACAAGTACCAAAAATAATAATACATACCTCCTTATTTTCATTGATCTCAATTTTACAATGTTCTTTAGAAACCTGAGGCATCTGGATTCGAATATCACATTCTTTTTTCCTTTAAAACATAATCAAATAATTTACAAGTTTATAATTGCAGATTATGTAACTATATACTTTCTCTTAAAACATGTTGTGATCTCTAGTCCTCTCTCTGACTCATTTCCACCTAGTGTAACAAGGCAACTTTTGCTGAAGATGCATTGAGGCAACCTTAGTTTTAGGAGCTTCTAAAAGACGTATTTAATTTTAAATTAGACCCAGCTTTTTTAATTTTTTAAATAGGCATTCATATAAAACAATAGTGGATTGCATATATTGTGTATTTGTAAATAATTTAATTTTTGGTATATCCTAAATGAACTGTCTTGTAATGTGACCTTTTTTAATGAAAAACCAATAAAAAAAGATGAATATCCAGAAAAAATGCTATTTCAAAGCCTCAAAGCAAGGCTTGTTTAGGACTTCCTATATACCCTTAAGAAGGAAATGCCAACGTTTATAGTTCTGTGATACAGAGAGGTATAATAGAACAAAGTATAGCCCACTGCAGGTCAGTTTGAAGAATGTTTTATTTTCAGGCCATCCTTCATACAAAATGAATCAAAATGTTGCGGAACGTATGGAAAGAGTCTATTAGGTTTGAAATACAACCACACTCTCTGTTGGGGGGGGAAACCCAATGGCATATTTTCAGAAAGGTGATTATTTCAATATCTATTCCTTATTATTACAAAGTAAAGGGACACAAATTATACTATAAATTGCAACTTGCACTGTCTATAAATATGTTTCATATGTTTCTCAGTGATTCCTGCACTGTTTGGTGAGCCTTTCTTCCTCTGCTAATACATCTGAAATAAATCAGATCAGGGAAATGCAACTCTGAACAGACATAAACCGCACTGGTCTTTGGCTCATCTTGGACAGTACTGTAGTAAAAAACCTACAAGCCCATTGAGAAATAAATGATGGTTAAGCAAATTATTTTAAAATAATCTGAATTAACCTTACATTTAGACACCTGCCTATAAATTTAATAATTCATCTCTTTTCCCAAAAATCTGTGCTTTAAAATTAATTTAAAAGTCCAGTAAATCACATTTAATTACACCCCATTCAGTCTGAAATCAATATCTTGGAAAATACTAGGGAAAAAATGTAATCAGCTTGAAAACCATAGGAAAATTATCTCTTGCCAAACTAACTTCATTTTTATTGGGTAGTATATCTTGATTTTAGCAGAACATGTATAAAGTATCCCATGACATTCTGATTAGCAAGCCAGTTAACTGTGAGTTGGATGGCATGAAAGGTAAGTGAATACATAATTTACTCAAAAATCATACTTAAAGTGTGCTCATCAATAGTTCCTCATCAAAGAAGAATTTTGCAGAGCCAAATGCAAAATTCTTCACTTAGGAAACAAACCAAATTCACAGGTTTAGAGCTGAGAATACATGGGTGGACAATAAGTACTATGTATCTTATAATAGTAGTTCATTTACAAGCTGAATATAAATCAACAATATCACATTACTGCACAAAAAGCAAATGCAGTTTTAGACTGTTATCGTGAGAAAGAAAGTTTTTAAAACATAGGAAGCAATTGTTCCACTTTATTCTGAATATCAAGTATTGGGTTCAGTTCTGGGAACCCCACTCAGCCTTACAGTAACTAGCACACATTCAGAAATGAGAAACAAGGATGATTAGAGGACTAAAAACTAAGACCTATTAAAAAAAAATTGAAGTAATGGGACTGTTCAGTCTTGGAAAAATAAGATACCAGGAAGGTATGATAGCTCTCCATATTCCTGAAACAACACCATCATCCCAGAATGCAAGCCCGGAATTTAAATTATAAGAAAACAGCTTCCGATTATTAGATCCTGTCTGAGTGACTGAAAACCCTTAGTTAATAAGTTTAGAACTTTACATGCTGCGCTAATTTAAAGGAGAATTTCAAAAATGGAAGAAAAATACATAGTAAATATTATAGTAAAGTATTTTTTCTGCCAATTCTCAAGAAAATCCAATCTTTAGAATACAGTGAAATTTTGTTTTAACGGAGTAACTGAGGAGGGGATATCCGCTACTAATGGAAATCCAGTAAATTGAAGAATATATTGCCTAAATGATACATACTAAAGCAGAATTTGATCCATTCTGTGAAATATACACTGCACTGATGGCCTACTATAAACTATATAGAAGTCACCATGAAGTAGTGAGGCAGTTAGTTACGACACCATCTGAAATTCTGCTATAAAAAGGACATTACTTTGACAAACATCACAAATTATATAATGAAAATCTTACACAAATAAACTCCTTACACAATTTAAAATCTTACCTTCCAAACAAACAAGAGTTTGCAGTGAGTGGAAAATGAGTTCCATCAGTCCCATTTCTCTTGATAACAACAATTTTCCCAAAAAGTGGCATTTTTTCATTTGTGTATCTTACCTCTAAGGAAAAAAATAGATATATAAAAATTACTGCACAGATTTCAATATACTTTGATGACGAAGTATCATTTGATGTGGAAAAATCAGGGTTGCACATATCTTTTACTACTACAACTGAAGACACAGGTATTGTGTATAGAAAAAAATTGAACTTATTTTTTCAATCAATTTCAGGAAGTTGGAAGGCAGAATGTCACGCTTATGCATAACTAAGCAAACAATCAACAGTAATTGCTATTTTTTCTTGCAAAAATTCTACTTTGATCATTTGCTTTGGTTTGGTTGGTTCTTTTGGAGTTGCTTTAATGGTAACTTATTTACAGTTGTTAACTAGTTAGATGACCTATAAACAAATATTTAAAAAACCCAGAAAACTAAAAATGTGAGTAAAATTGAAAGTGGAAAAAGAAAAATTACAATAACCTATTAATGTAGTGTAGAGGGATTAATGTAGGCTGCAAAAGTTTTCTTCTTAAATTTACTTATTTATTTTATTATCTCAGATCTGTCTGGATTAACAGGATAGTTAGCAATCTCAGTGGCTTTAAAAATTTGGTGGGTATTCCTTTTACAAGTAGTCCTTGACTTACGACCATTTGTTTAATGACCGTTTCAAGTTATGATGGCGCAGAAAAAACTGACTTTTCCTTGCACTTATAGCCATCACAGCATCCTCATGGTTATGTGATCAAAATTTGGGCACTTGGCAACAGGAATGTATTTATGACAGCTGCAGCATTCCAGGGTCATGAGATTGCCATTTGCAACCTTCCCAGGGGATGTACAACAAGCAAAGTCAATGGAGGAAGCCAGATTCGCTTAACGACTGTGGTGATTCACTTAACGACTGTATCACTTAGTGAAAGAGGCTCTGGTCCCAACTATGGTCGTAAGTTGAGGACTACCTGTACTGTTGCGTGGAATGAGACTGAGGACAGAGAACTTGGTGAACTATATCAGTGCTGATCCCCAATAAACTACTCCCCACGAAATGTTCAGACATTCCCAGCCTTGAACCTTGAGAGCCTGGACTATTCCCTAGTTGAGAGCTAGGACTGGGCTTAAGGTATACCGGAACTCTGAGGGCACTTTGTGAAAGCAGAAGGGGGGACGGCCATTGAGAAACAAGACAATGTGCAATGTGGGTGGTAGTCTGGTAATTGGGGTGTCTAAGGAGCTGTTTTAAGCTTGAAGTTACCTGATTAAATGCCGCGGTATCGGATGATGAGGAAGTTTCCTGCATGTACAGCAAGTTTACATTTCTCTACCTACAGTAGTCCCTATCAAAGAAAAAACACACATTAACACGGAACCAGCACCTTCATAATAAAAAGGGAAAAGCAGTAAACCTAGTTATTGCAAATGCTACTCTTTTTCTTACATCTAAAATGGCTCTTGGTCTCTCAGTTTGTACTTAAACCCTCTCTTCAACTAGGTTCAGCAGTACCAGCAGAGACAGAATACATACAATTTTATTAGCTAATGTTAGATAAATTAAAATAACAAGCAAATCACAGAACCCGAAACACTCACAGAATGGCTTTACTTTATATGGACCTTGGTATAAAACCAGTATGGTTCTCAGGACAAGGTAAAACCTCTCAGAATGTGGGCAACTTAACCTGAGTTTGGAATACCGAAACCAGGCAGTTGCACCTTGAAATGTTTTTAATTGGACATCGGTTTGGATGATTTAATAGACCATTAGCCAAATTCAAGGATAAAGCCATTCAGAGCTACATGTGGCGCTCTGTAGGCTATTGTGCCGATTACCCGCTGCAGAATGTCACACGCAATTACCATATACCACATCGCGGAAAGAAGTTTTCCTACATCAAAAGCTCGTTTCCTCTGCCAGCGCTCACCGAACTGCATGATGCAAGGCAAAACCCTAACAGAGCAGCTGCCATTTCATAAGGCACAAAATCAGCTCCTTCATTTGTCCTCCTCCTCCTCTGCTTTCACCTCCAGCCACGACCGAAGTTTAACTTTTTTACACCGGACGCCAGCAAAAATAAACGCTCCTTTTCTTGGAGACGGTATTTCTGTAGCAGATGCCCCCTCGATGGGTCACACGCGAGCTTTGCTCCGCTGAAACAAGGAAGCCGACAAGCCCTCACCTCTTTAAACACACCGAACCTCCACGCATTTCAGTTGGCCCCAAGGCCGACGACAACAGCGCGGACAACAGCGCAGTAAGACTTCCGCTGCGCCCCCCCCCCGCCCTTTGGGACTTGACTCCCTTTTCAGGGTGCACGACGCCGACGCCGCCAATCAGCCTTGGGTCCTCATCCCAGCCCCGCTTCGCTCAGCATTTAACCTCAAGGAAAACGAGCCTCCCCCGCAGTCGCGCCGTTCCCGCCCCGACGAAGCGCCTCTTACCTGCCCCGCGCGCTCCCCGTCACGGCACACGCACGACCACCCTTCCCCCGTGTCCACCTCGCATCTCCGAGGCAGCACCGCGCGCGCGCGCCAAATCCCCCTTCCGCTCATTCAAACCACCGACTCCTCCCCGCCTGCTCAGCCGCTCACGCCTCACCTATATCCCTCCGCCGACTTTCAAGACGGCTCCGAGCGGAAGGACAACAATGAATCCCCTCTCCCCCCTCCCCCTGTGTCTCCGGGAAACGAACCGGCTCTCCTGAATCCCTGCGCTCTCGTTTGCCGATCCAGACCTTGGGTAGACCTGGAGTCTGTTAAGCGCAAGCATCGCAGTTCTGTCACAACCTGCGGTTTTTTTAAAAGAGGGCGGCGGGCTCTGATTGGTGACTGTGGGATGACGTCGGCGTAAAAGTAATCCAATAGGGACTCCGGACGGGCTTCAATTCTGATACAGACCTACGAAGGTCTGTTTTTTTCCGAAGCTGCGCGTCTCCCGCCAAACGGGAGGGCAAAAGGCAAAAAGGAGTCCAAAGATTTGTTTTGTCTTTAGGAACGGCCGGAACATGGTGGCAAGTGGCATGGGAAGATACGCTTGTTTTAGAGGGACATTATGGCCGTGAAACATACATGTAACCAACAGTAAATCCTGTTGTATTAAAGGCAGCCTTATTTGCCCTTAGAGTTACATGAGATGGTAAAGAAGGTGCCGTATATCATTAAGGCAAAATATCATTCGGAACGTTGGTGAGGTTAAGGAAATACAGTAAAACGTTTCAAAACTACCTTTCCCTTGTTCAATAGCAGCGCCATCTTTTTGATTCCAGCGCGGTTTACTTTGTCCTACAGAATAGCAGAATGCGTTACTGAATTTAGTATTTATATTCTAAGGATACATGTAAGCGCTAATGCAAACGAAGACGGTGTGCATAGATCTTAGATATAAGCTTTCCCTTGTAGCTGTCTTGTTTTCCCACTATATCTGCCCTCTTCATACAAAATCTCTTAAGGAGGCAGAAGAGTTGCACAAATACCTTGTGCTGGTAACTCTCCAACTTCACGATCTGAAAGTCCTTTCCGTGCTGGAGCAGCAGCTCTCACAGCAAGTTGCTTCATGGCTGCTACAATATTTTGACATCAGATGTACTTTATTCAGTAGGACACGCCACCGAGAAAAAATAATTTAAATGTACTGCCTATGGGGTATTTACTAAGACACATGAAAAGCTTCATATACTTTATTTTGAACCTTAAAGATCTCCTTGCCACTAAGCACAGAAGATCAATCGAATGTGTATAAACACACAGAATCACATCCAATCTAGTACTCACTACATGCTTGTGGTGTGTCAGAAGTTCTGCAGGACAGCACAAAAGCTGTCTGCAAAACAAGAAAGCTTTTCATGAGTAGGGTTTCTCTCCTCTCTAAAATGGGGGGCAAGTAGGACATGTGCAGTCATTTTGATTGTGATGAGATAGTTATGGAGAGGTGATAAATAGGATATATGGGAATGAGGTGGGAGGAAACTGCACATGGTACCCTGTGCAGCTGGAATTTGAGGACAGAGAGACCCCATGTTTCTTCACTGATTATGCCTGTTGCTGATTATGCCTGTTACTGAGCAAGATAATTAGAAACCAGCAAATAAGATGTGTAGGCAAAAGATAAGCTGAGATCAGGCTAATTATAAGTGCTTTGTAAACAGATTCCTGTTAAATTGTAAGGTGAGCAGTATGACATCTAACTTGGCTGTGATGAATGACATAGTAAGTTATAACTTTGTTTTTCTTTAAGTTGTGTTTCTTTGCAAGAACCCATCCTAAGAGAGGATGTGTTTTGTAAGAATTGTATGAAAGGAATTTATCCTATGGGGGTTGCTTGTGCATGCTTTGGAATATTTACATTTTTTCTTGCACCTTTTATTTGCACAAACAAAACTTTATTTCTACTCTCTCTACTCTCAGTCTGTTAATTGGCCTTGCATAAAGACCACCACCACCTCCCCCCATTCTGGGATGACAATTGTGCCTTTAATGGTTAAAATAGCCATGAGCTGTTTTTGTTCCTCTTTCATTTGTGCTACCAAAGTCAGAACTTGAAAATATATTTCCTCAATCATGGGTCTTGAGAAAAAATACTGAATGTGTTCTTTCTTCTAAGCTCCTAACCCTGCCATGATGGCAGCTTCTTGTGCCTCTTTTCCCTACCTCTACCGTAGAATAAGAAATATTTTTTATTACAGGGATACTGTGGGGACTGGTCTATATTTTCCAAAGTGGCTTATTCACACAGTCCTGCAAAGGGCAACTCCTTTGCAATTTTCAGTGCCTCTATGTCAGGATATAAATGTGGAGAAATTTTCTGTTGGTGTGCACAAACTGTCTTAAAGGTTGTTTTCTCAGTTGCCCTAGCACTATCATAAAAGCCAGCCTAACACATTCTGCTGCCTGAGGCAAAGGACAAAATGATGCTTCTACTCATTCCAGAGCCAAAAGGCAGCTGAATTTTACTTCAGGAAAGGTGACAAGACAATATTCCTCATCTTAGGGACAAGCCAATTTTGAAGGAGCAGAGCTGGTTACATTCAGAGATGTTACCAGATTTGGATGGCAGAGAGGGATGGAGGAGATTGTTATTGCCAGGGTTGGACCTTGGGCTGGGTGTTATGTTTTCTGGCATCATGAAGGCTCCCTGTCTCTGGTGAGAGGAGGGGGGAGCAGTTGGGAAGCAGGCAAGGTGTAGTGTGAGTGGCAACCTGGTGAGTTGGCTGTCTGAATGGTTGTTTTAAGCCCAAACCTACCTGCTTAAATGTTCCTGTGTCAGATGACAGGATTTTCCTGGGCAGACGGTGCTAGTAGGAGTATGGGGGAAGGGAATAAGTCAGGCAACAGGAGCAGAATTTTGGTTATGTTGGGCAAGGGTAGAAATGGCAGAAGACTAACAATGGACTGCCCTTAAGGAATGCATGTTCAACAACTTTGAAAGATCCTTCCTTTCATCTCTTAATCCTCATACTAGGAGCTAGGGTTC
Organism: Python bivittatus; assembly: GCF_059951505.1. Lineage (NCBI taxonomy): Eukaryota > Metazoa > Chordata > Lepidosauria > Squamata > Pythonidae > Python > Python bivittatus. The sequence goes on along the minus strand of NW_028277125.1, from coordinate 62,512,714 downwards.
TAGATCCTTAGAGCTCAGGATCCGTGATTTCTGCTGTTAAATGCTAAGTCTGTCTATAAGTCCTTCCTCATCCATGATTTCATTGCGGCAGACCTGGCTTACTGAAACCTGAAAAAGGGAGGATGGGGGAGTTCTTCTCTTGGAAACCTGCCCACCCAGATTTCAGGTTTAGTACCAACCACAGTCTCTGGGCAGGAGAGAGGGGATAGCTGTTAGACTCTTTTGACATCAAGGCAACCAGATGTGAGAGCTTTTTTGTGCAACTGGGCCAGTGGAACCCACTGGGTTTGCTGCTTGTGTATAATTCCTTCTGTACTATGGCATTCTTGCCAGCGTTGCTTGATCAGATTTCTGGGATGGCAGTGGAATCCCCCAGCTAGTTCTGTCAGTGCAACATACCTTTCCTTGGCAAGGATTTTGAGGCAGCCATGCATTTCATGGCCACTACTGTAACCATGGACCAGATTCAAATTATTCAGGGCCCATATACATGAGGAGTCACATACTAAATCTCCCTTTCGTCTTAGGCCAGATGCTACATGATTTGAAAGTGGGAGACATTAAACTTTGTGCTTTGTCATAAACAAATCACTTTCTGATTTCTATGGAGTTTTGCAGTGCAACCCCCTCCAGAGTGAAGAAAAACTTACTGTATTTGATCAATCTACCCCAGATGCTAATGAACCCTGCTATTTGGGAAGTTTCCTGAGTATCTGGTGGGAAGTTTGCCTGAGACTCTGGTCACCCACTGGAGTAAATGGCTGTCTAGGACACTGGACCAGATTCCCTCTGCTCACAGAACCATTGCAGCCCTTTGGTTTACTGAGAGGCTCAGGAAGACGAAGCTGCAGAGAAAATACGTACAGCATCACTGGTGGAAGACCCATCCTGACCTTCTACAAGTGTCCAATTTTAAGTTCAAGCCAACACATTGATGATTTGAGCAGCAAAAAAGAGACTCTTTGCTGCCCCTACTATATTAACCAAATGCCACTCAGTGGCCCTTAAGGTGACTCACTTCCTTTTAGGGAAGGATGTTCACCAAGACCATCTGAAAGGCCGCTATGAAGAATTCTTGCACCATTTGACAGTTAAACCCATACAGATTTGAAAGAACTAGATTCCAGTTGTACAGTGCCAATGGAGATGACTGGGCCTCATCTTATGAAGTGACCTGGGATCATTTTGAGTCTGAGAATCCTGAGGAAGTAGATAGTGCCCTTTGTAATATAAGCTCCACCAGTTCTCAATGGAATTCTTCCCCTCATACCTGATTAAGGCCTCTCATTAGGTGGAAGAATGCTGGATCCAACCAATAACCAATGCCTCTTTGAGTGAGAGGCTATTCTGTGATTTGGGAGTTCTCCTAGACTTATAGATCCTACTTGAAGACCAGTGGTGGTTGTGGCTAAGAGGGCTTTTACACAGATGCACCTTGTGCATCAATTACAACTATTATTTGACTGGGAAGCCTTGCTCACAATCACACATGTCCCAGTCACCTCCTTTACCATAGCACTTTACATGGGGCTTCCCTTGAAAATCTACAGCTGGTACAAACTGTAGCAACCTGGGCAGTGACATGAAGCTGCATTGGTTGCTAGTTGTCTTCTGGATGCAATTCAAGGTAGTTTCTACCTTCAAAAGCTCTCCAGACCTGATTATCTGAGGGACTTCCTTCATCTGTATTCATCTGCTTGTCCAACCAAATCAAATAGGGTCAGCTCCTCCAGGTCCCATCCCTGTGGGATTGTCACTTGATAAGGCTTCAGAAGCTGGTATTTTCAGTAAGCCCCCAACCCAGGGAATTCCCTCCCAGCAGAAATTCACTCAGCCTTGTTCCTCTTGAGCTGTAGGAAAACCAAATCTTCAGGTATGGGTGGCCTACAAAGTGACTGAATAAATAAATAGAACCTACACAAAACATACTCTCATGGCTGCTAAACACAACTTTAATGCATAACAGTTTTGAAGTTGTTGACTTTTAAGTGCATTTGAAAATCAACGAGTGTCTGCTTGGTCAGCTCTTGGAGTATTTGATTTCAATGTTATCATTAATCTGCATTTGCACTCTGTGCATTATATACTTTTGTACACTTTTGCCATTAAGACTTCAGAGTGCATTCAAAAATGCAAAAATGTTCTACAGTGATGGGCCAGCTAAGCTCAGATGTGTGTAAACTCTGCATGTTCTTGGTTCCTACTGATGTCGAGGTTCAGGATGCCTTTATGTATGATAAATTGTATCATCTTCAAATGTTCTCTGAAACTCCCAATCCACAGAGCAAAGGATTGCATAGAATGAATTTGCAGATCTAAAGTCAGCAAGCCACCATCAATGTTGCTATCTCCAACCGCCCCCCCCCCCCCAAGTCTATGCTGACAACTTGCTTTAACAGTTTTTGACTTAATTTTCTACAGGATTATATTTAGGTATAAAACAACAAATTTAGAAGAGGCTTATTTTAAACATGTTTAAATTAAGTCCTTATGGAGTGACTGGAATTAGCATTTTCTGCTGGAATTTATTCCTACCCTGAAGGAGGCAATTGATTGAAAGAGTTGTGTCTTGTATGAAAGATCAAAACACAGAACCAATTATCCTCACATTCCTTTCAATCTGGACAATCATTACATAGAAGTAAAGAGATCTGTCAGTATCTCTTTGCTGTCACCTAGTAGTTGTTCAGACTTTTGTACCTCTAGAGGCCTGTTTTGAATCCTACCATTTCCTGTAGCTGAAACGCGCCAAACTATTTCAGGCTTTGTCACTGCTGAACCAGAGGCAATCAAAACCATTTCAATAAGACATAAAGGCACATTATTGCAGTTAGAAAAAGTGTAGAAAAGGACAGTTAAAATGATCAAGAGACTGAAATAGCACCCTTATGATTAAAGGCTATAGTATTTAAACAAGACTGAGAAGTGCAGAGAGAGAGAGAGACTGGAAGAATTCAACCACTTCCATAATTTTGATATGAAAATATGCATGTGTCCATGTAATGGCCATGAGCTGAATTCAACCTGAAAGTAACTTGACCTCAAATTGCTAGAATTCAGGGTCAAACAGTGAAGGCAAAGGGAGGGAAGCATGGTGCAAAATAAAGCACATGGTCACTGTCAATGTCCACAAAAACAGAAAAACTAATTTGCTTTGGGTTTAGGACAAAACAGCTCTACTTGCAGCATTGTGCCGGAAAATTCTGACTACTGTCCAGTGCAGTGGAACAAGCCTGCGAATGCCAGAAGTGTTTTATGTAAATAAACAGTAGAAACATTTTATTTTTCCACCATAAGAAATAATGTGAACTCAAAACAAGCCTTCTACCTGGGCCTTTACTAGGAGATGGGGTAGTACTGCTAACTACCATCCATTCTAATACAGTACTGTTTAAAAATATTATTTTTTAAAAAAAGTCAACTTGGAAGTAAGTTCAAAATCATCTTGTTACAACACAACAGCCACACTGAACCCGGCAAAAAGCAATTGAGTTCACTTTGACAGAGCTCATGAATAATTGGAAACATTTCTTTCTCTCTGGCAATTCTTTGGGAGGCTTAACATACTACTATTGTGCTGATAGCCTGCTTCTTGTATTACGGCTCTGACTTCCACATAAACTCTCAAATGTAAAAAATCATTCCAGATACAACTTGCCAATACATTAACTGTCTTGAATTCAAAGCTCTGTTACAGCAGTATATACATTTTGTTAACAAACGTGCAACAAAAGCAAGCATGCAGCTTTGTTTTAGGAGTAGCAAATAAAACCTCAGTCAACAGCATTAGCAACATTTAAAATGCATAAACGGCACTTTTCCATTTCTGTTTTTACAGACTCTGTAGAGGAAAAAAACCATGAACACGTACATGCAAGGAGACAACATCACACTACCCCATAAACCAAACGCTGCTCTAATTTCTCCATAGTAAAACAATATAAAAAAGGAGTATGTTTATTTGCAGCACCTGAAACATCCTTAAATTCGCTTTACTTTATATGGACCTTGGTATAAAACCAGTATGGTTCTCAGGACAAGGTAAAACCTCTCAGAATGTGGGCAACTTAACCTGAGTTTGGAATACCGAAACCAGGCAGTTGCACCTTGAAATGTTTTTAACTGGACATCGGTTTGGATGATTTAATAGACCATTAGCCAAATTCAAGGATAAAGCCATTCAGAGCTACATGTGGCGCTCTGTAGGCTATTGTGCCGATTACCCGCTGCAGAATGTCACACGCAATTACCATATACCACATCGCGGAAAGAAGTTTTCCTACATCAAAAGCTCGTTTCCTCTGCCAGCGCTCACCGAACTGCATGATGCAAGGCAAAACCCTAACAGAGCAGCTGCCATTTCATAAGGCACAAAATCAGCTCCTTCATTTGTCCTCCTCCTCCTCTGCTTTCACCTCCAGCCACGACCGAAGTTTAACTTTTTTACACCGGACGCCAGCAAAAATAAACGCTCCTTTTCTTGGAGACGGTATTTCTGTAGCAGATGCCCCCTCGATGGGTCACACGCGAGCTTTGCTCCGCTGAAACAAGGAAGCCGACAAGCCCTCACCTCTTTAAACACACCGAACCTCCACGCATTTCAGTTGGCCCCAAGGCCGACGACAACAGCGCGGACAACAGCGCAGTAAGACTTCCGCTGCGCCCCCCGCCCTTTGGGACTTGACTCCCTTTTCAGGGTGCACGACGCCGACGCCGCCAATCAGCCTTGGGTCCTCATCCCAGCCCCGCTTCGCTCAGCATTTAACCTCAAGGAAAACGAGCCTCCCCCGCAGTCGCGCCGTTCCCGCCCCGACGAAGCGCCTCTTACCTGCCCCGCGCGCTCCCCGTCACGGCACACGCACGACCACCCTTCCCCCGTGTCCACCTCGCATCTCCGAGGCAGCACCGCGCGCGCGCGCCAAATCCCCCTTCCGCTCATTCAAACCACCGACTCCTCCCCGCCTGCTCAGCCGCTCACGCCTCACCTATATCCCTCCGCCGACTTTCAAGACGGCTCCGAGCGGAAGGACAACAATGAATCCCCCTCTCCCCCCCCTCCCCCTGTGTCTCCGGGAAACGAACCGGCTCTCCTGAATCCCTGCGCTCTCGTTTGCCGATCCAGACCTTGGGTAGACCTGGAGTCTGTTAAGCGCAAGCATCGCAGTTCTGTCACAACCTGCGGTTTTTTTAAAAGAGGGCGGCGGGCTCTGATTGGTGACTGTGGGATGACGTCGGCGTAAAAGTAATCCAATAGGGACTCCGGACGGGCTTCAATTCTGATACAGACCTATGAAGGGCTTGGGGTTTTTTTTATACCTGCGTTTGCCCGAACAATTCATTAACTAGAACTGAAAGCTCCATGTTGCGGCAGTATATCCATTTTGTTAAGAAATGCACAACAAAAGCTCCCTGAAGTAGTAAGCAAAGAAATATAAATATAGCTAGGTTGCGTAATACTGAGTATTGGTGCGCCCCTTATGTTTATATTTTAAATACTGTAGTGGAATCAAGTCTACTTTCTGAGCAGCTATTTTATTTCAAAGAAGTACCAATGTTACTCTGCCTAATACAGGAAAGTAGCTGTAGTGTAGGTGATGTCCAGGAGACCCTTGCAGTATTCCTATTAATACACTTAAAGGAGCCCTTCTGATCTTTCTTTTGCAGTCCTGTGGTAACTAGATAGTGGGCATTCTCCTAAAATGGCTATCCTATGATGAAGTCACAAAATTATGGGAGGTGGGTACTCACAAAACATTACAGCAAGAAAGAAAGGAGGGAGGTGGATTTCTTAAAAACATAATTTTCCAGTCTCTGTCACCCTTTTTACAGAAAAGTAACTTGCTTTCTGCACATAATCTCTAAATAAATACATTTTCCATTAAATTGCGCTCAAGGCATGTTTCTGACTACAGTATGTAGCTTGGTGATGTAATTGCAACCAGGAAGGTTATACAAGGGAAAGATTTTGAAAGAGGCCTTTCCCCTTGTGGAGCAGGAAAAGACTCCCTGGGCCTGTGGGCAAAGGGGCACACGGTTAATTCTGGAATGGAAACATGAATGCTCAAATGCTGACCTTAGAATCCTCTGGACTAGTGGAAACAGATCATCACTTCTGGCAGGCCAACATACTTTTTAAAGCCAGATAGAGCCTGCCATTTTAGTGCATCATTCAAGTTCACCGAACCAGTTGCATGAAATCCAGCATCATCTCCTGCTTCTGCTATCTTCCACTATTTTACAGTTAAAACAAGGTTTTTCCTGGTACTGAAGCACACTGAACTTGTCAAGATTGCAATGGGAGAATATAATACAGCCTCTATTATTTCACTGGAGTAACCCAAATCATCTGATGAAATCAGTGTGGTTAAGGATAAATAAAGAAGGCTTATTCCCCAGAATTAGAAATATCAAACAACTCTAAAAGTTCTAATGGAGAAATCTACTTATAAAATTTAGTGAGGAGGGTTGTTGTTTTTTTAAATGAAGTTGGATGCAGAACATTATGTAAAGTATTCCTTTCTAAGACTAGGCAGGATTGATCTTTAATTTTTAATTTTTTTAAATTTTATTTTAGTGCATTCTGCTTGGACAAGTCCCTGCAGTTTTCTTGGCAAGATTTTTCAGAAGTGGCTTGCCATTGCCTCCTTCCTAGAGCTGAGAGAGAGGGACTGGCCCAAGGTCACCCAGCTGGCTTTGGGCCTAAGGGGGGGACTAGAACTCATGGTCTCCCAGTTTCTAGCCTAGTGCCTTACCCACTATACCAAATTGGCTTTCTAGACTATATTAGCTTTTAAAAATAACTTATCAATGTTTGAGAATAAATCAGAGTGACTGTGACTATTATTGTGACTATTATTTTTAATAGCTGTGACTATGATTACATAAGAAATGACTAAATGAGACATTGACAGAAATTCATTTTCTAATGAGAGGTATGGGACTATATACAGATGAATCAAATATACATGTGAATTCAAACAAACAAAAATTTCATTTATTATGTGTTTCCTTGTCAGAGTATGGTCTAACTACAATCAAAGCAATAATTAAAATTTAAGAAAAGCAGTAAAATCAATATACACCATGATATATTTATAGTCACATTAAAAATAACATTAATATAACTATTAAATCCTAAACCTATCAATCTGATTCCCCTATCATCTAACTTTACTAATTAGACTGTTCAACAAAACGGCTATATTATCTAACTTTGGTATCCAATATCAAAGATAACAGTGGAAATGAAGCCCTATAAATATGAAAAAAAGTCTCTTATTTTATCAGCTTAATAAAATACTTATTCAAAGGAAGATACATTCAAAGACCATTGGAAAACATACATATAAATTATTGCAAAATAGGACAGTTAACTTCAGAGTCACTTCCTAGTCACTTAGAAATAGTGTCCAAATTTGAAATAGAAAAAAGAACAAAAGAAATAGAAAAATAGCTGCTGCTACAAAATAAGATTAATGAATCCTGTATATTTCATGCTTTTGGCATTTTGGCTTGATGGAATATAGTATATGATTTAGCCTCAAGTTAATAAAGATTTTCTGAACAGAATGGGGAGCAAAATCACTGCAAGGTCATATATTCTTGCTTCATGGCATGAAGTTAGAATATTTAGATTTTTCCAGAAGCAAAACCTCTTGATATTTGTGCTTCTATTTTTTTGTTCTTTTCATGTGGCTATGATGTTAACTCACATTAGATATGTAATATAGGCAGCTTTCTTAATATTAGGTTCATTTTGTATTTAAATTATAGTGAAGTGGCAAAACATCAGCATCAACAAACTTAGTTTTCCATTCCAAATTATGAACTAATTAGAATATACAAAATATGCCAGGCAATTTAATAAAACTTGACTATTCTACAAAAAGGAATTACAAAACTGTAACAGTGGAAAATTAGCAAGAGTTTCATCAAATGTAAATCTTGTAATCATTCTTGTTTTAATCTGGCTTTTGTAAAAAGAAAAAAAAATCATAATTTTCCATTAGATCATAATATCACAGTTCCATTTGTATATGATTAAATATACAATGTAATTTATTGTATGTCTCTTTGTTCTCAAAATAGCAAAATAAATATTCTTATAATACTAACAAGTTATTTTGGTGATGTTAGTATTTTCTGGCTAGTATCATCTGTTAAAAAATCTTAAAGTTCATTAAAACAACTCCTAATTAATGCTAATAACTAATTAATGTGAATTTTGGTACTCCATACTTTTTGGCTAGATACCAAAGCATACAAAGGGTTGTGTGACATTATTTAAATGCAATGTTCTGTGACTGAAACTTGGAAGAGAAAAATTTAGCAGAACATATTTAGAAAAGGTCTTTGCAAAACCTTGTTTCTGGAAATTTAATTTGGAATTGGAGTTTTCTAATATAGTACCAAACTATATCGCAAAACATTGTCACTATCACTCAACTACATGTATTCTTCCCTAGTTTAAGAGTTGCTAATTGCTTGAAGAAGAAATTTCTCCACGTCCTTGAAATAAATTATTTTCTCTATTTGTTTAATTTTGACCTGAACCAATCTAAGAGATGTTTTTGTAATCTCAAATTGCTCAGGAAGCTAAATATTTTTTAGGAAACTTCATCTAAAACATGGGAGCAAGGAGGTTAGGCTATCTAACACACAAACACTGCCCCCACAAAATTCTCTACTTTTCTTTAAAAATTTCCTTCTGATATGGCATTTCCGTTTGATTTATAGGTAATCCTTTTTTAGCGACCACAATTGGGACCGGCGACTTGGTTGTTAAGTGAAGTGATCGCTAAGTGAAACCACGACTGCTTATAATCTTACTTCAGCTTTCCTTTGCTTTACAGACCTGCAAAGGTCTTAAATGCAAGGATTGGTTGCAAAGTTACTTTTTCATCACCATCATAACTGTAAATGGTCACTGTATGAGGCAGTCCCTAAGCAAGAACAACCTGTGTTACTTTCTAGGTCAACCAGATTCCTACATTCCAAACTGAACAGGAAAAAATAAATATAAATCTCATGCTATTTAATTTCTTCACATCCAATGTACCATATTCAAATTTTTACCCCATATGAAAATACACATCCTGGTTAAATGGATGCTCCGTGTTGGAGATGTTATTATGTAATAGGACAAAATATTATCTTTTTTGCCTTAACTTGGCAGTTTCTCTGTTTGATGAGAAGTTTCCCACCCTTTTAAAGCACAATTGTTCCTCCTCCCTAGATATGTCTAGATATTGCTTTAACATCTTATATGCTCCACATAGGAGACTATTTACATTGGTCCAAATTGGGGCATTACCTATTAGGGCAAGCACTAGTAGATATTCGAGTTTCCCATATGAAAAGTGAACTATTTTTGTTCAGACTTGGAGGTAGAATCTGTCTCACACATGCTAGTAAAATGTCCTCTGTACACCCAATGATGATCAAGCTTAGTACTTCAATTATTAACAGCTCTAATTGCTGTTGCAACCAGGAGGCCATTACCCTTCTCTTGGGTGACCACTCTTCAGAAACCTCTAAGAAGGTTGCAAAATTCCTATCAATAGCTATAACTGTTAGAAGCCTTCTGGATCCTGCCTCATGTTATTGTTAGCTGTTAATTCTTTTAGGATTCTCTCGCAATTTTTCCAATTCCTTTTTATAGTTATTGTATTGTGTTCCTGGCCTTTTTACTGTGTTTGGTCTTGGACCGTAAATAAATTTGATTGATTGATTGATTGATTGATTGGTTTTCTGTTTAATATATTTTTGAAAGGTAAATACCGGCAGGAGATATTATTGGACAAAATGTAATTGCTTTGATTCTACATTTAACCATTTGAATTATGCATTCAATAACTTTCCAGAATAAGAAACTCAAGCATAGGTTTGTCTGCAAAAATAATGGATAAAATAACAGTAGCATCATCACATCAAAACATAAATGTTTATACACATGCTTACAAACTGATCTCTTTGACCTACATGCGAAGTATTTGGTGAATTGAACTCCAAATATTGTCAACATTTTTTACCATTTTTTTAAAAAAAGAGTTCAATATGAGGGCCATTCTTTTTAATAACAATAGTTAGGCACTATGGTGTAGTTAAAATATTGGACTAGAGAGACCCAAGTTCTTATCCATTCCCATCACTGGAAGCTTATTCTGTGACTCTGAGCCAATCACTCTCAGGCCAAGGCTACCTCAAAGGTTGTTGTGAGGAAAATAGGAGGATTTCCTGAATGAAAGACAGGATTAAATCTAGTATGAATAATGTGAATGTTATTATTAATATAGGTAGTCCTTTGGGTTCGAAGAAGACACGCTGTTGTACAGTTCATCTGTGGACATGGAGGTGGCTCTGCAGTCCCAGTCTGGAAGCACAGAGTCTAGCACAATGGGGGCACTGGAAGTCCATTGTTGTAGTAATTGTGGGTGTTGTTCTGTGACACAGCTCACGGTTTTCTATCATTTTTGGCAGCGCTTGTCTTCAAAGTCAGTGGAGGTTTCATAGCACAGGGCTCGCCAGCAGGTTCTGTCAGCAGCCACAGCTTCTAGTTCCCTTGGCAGGATGTCACAGTGGTGTATGGTTTCTTTCACAGTGTCCTTATAGCACTTGCGTGGATGACCTCAAGGTCTCTTCCCAGTAGAGCAACTGGCAAGGCATATGGTAGTCGTCCATTCTGATGACTTATCCCACCCACCTCATCTGGGCTCTAATAATCAGAGACTCAATGCTGGTGGACTTCGTGTGAATCAAGACCTCCAGGTTGGAGACACGGTCTTGCCAATGAATGCTGAGGATGGAACAGAGAACACGTGTGTAAAATTTCTCCAGTTGTTTGATGTGCCTTTGGTACAGAGTCCATATAGGAGAGAAGGGATAACCACAGCTCTGTAGACTTTCAGCTTTGTGGAGATACAGACATTGTGTTGATTGAGCACTCTAGTATGCAGCTGCCTCAGAGCCTGGCTGGCCTTGCTGATCTTGGAGTCAACTTCTTTGTCCAAAGACCTATCACTTGAGATGATGCTTCCCAGGTATTTGAAGTTGTTTACATTTGTCAGCTGGGTATCATCAATAGTGATTTTTGGTTCTGTGTGGTTGGTATTTGGCACAGGCTGGTAAAGTATTTCAGTCTTGTTTAGGGTGATAGTCAGGCCGAAGAACACAGTAGCATCTGATAATTTGTTCAGCATCAACTGTAGATCATTGTCTTTGCGTGCCAGGAGCACAAAGGAGCACTTGTCTTTCTTTGAGACAGATGATGGATCGTTCTGTCAGTCTGCACAGACCTTCTTCTTGGCCTGGAGGTCTGTTGAAATGGTCTCATGATTTTCATCAAACCAGTCTTGATGTGCCCGGGTTTTCAGTCTGAGAACAGTTGTTGCAGTCTGCGCAATGACATCTTTAAACCGCATCCACTTTTCAAACAGGTTCCTACAAGTGGTAAATTGCCAGAGAGTTTTTCATTAAGTACATCTTGAAAATGTTGAACTTGGCCTGGGTCTTGCAGTCTGCCGATGTTGAATGACTTTCTGACAGTCATTGGTTGCTTACAATGTAAAGGGGCCATTTGCAGGTTGAGGACCAACTGGACCAGCCCGTGATCTGTCCAGCACTCAACACTGCACATGGCTCAGGTGATGGTGATGTCTTTAAGGTCACTGTTAGTTTTCCCATCCCATGCCTCCCAAGGACTTTGTTCCAGTTGTCACTGTCTGTCCTCATCCTTGTGTTGAAGTCGCCCAGTATGATGAATAATCTGGTCTAGGTCCTCGCAGAAACCTTCCTTGTCTTTGTCTGGGCTCATAGATGCTGACAATGGTGATGTACCAGGACTTGCTGAGAGGAAAGTGGAACTTCATAACACATTCATTTATTCCAGTGGATAAAGATGTTCTTCAGCAGAGCAGTTTTGATTCCAAAACCTACTCTGTGAGTCCTGTTGTCAGTCTGTGGTTTCCCTTTCCAAAAGAACATGTATCCACTTGCTGCTTCCTTTAATGAACCCTTGTCTGCAAGCTTGGTCTCACTGCATGCAGCTATGTCAATGCTATAACAGTAAAGTTCAGCTGCTCTGAGTCTTTTAGGCCTTCACCCTAGTCTCTATCCAGCAAGGTGTAGACATTCCAGGCTCTGAAGATGAGCTTTGTTTTTCTTGATATTCAACTGCTAAGGAGATGATAATCCAGCTGTGGTTAGCAGGCCAGATGTTGTGGGGCAGGCAACGTTTAGTGTGTGTGTTACAGCTACTGGGAGCCACGGGTGAGAGCCAAGTGCCAGGTGGGAGGTAAAGGTGAATGAGCAGCCCTAAAAAGGCCATGACAGGCCCTTCCAGCAGAGGTGCTACTCCTCCCCGGACACCCCATATTAATATTAGTATTAATTAATATATATTATTAATATAATTCTATTATATTAATATAATTCTATTATATTTGTTGTATATATTATATACAATTATATACTAATATTAATATATAATATATATTATATATAATAATAAATATATTAACTATATATTTATTAATATTAGTATTAATATTCTATATTAATATAGAAACTATAGCTGTTTCTTCTGAGAATCCAATAATTAACATTTTTATGGCAAAGATTCAGTTATATGTCTTCTCTATTTCATAAAATCACAGTCAAGATATTTACATTTTTTTATTTATAAGTTAAGAATGTAGAAATCTAATCCTTTCTCAGGGACAAAATATTTACATACATTTATAAATGTTATGAATAGATTTTATATAAAGATTGTATTAACTTCAAACTTAAAGTTCTTCCAAGTAATATCTTTAAAGAAATAGGAGGCGGCATTGTAGAAAATTATAAATAGAAAGTATCAGAAGGTTTTTTGGTAGTTATATATAGTAGTAGCAACCTCCTAAAGTCCTATATATTAGTATCAAATAAAATCTAAAATATTTTCGGTTATGTATTGTGTTTTAAACAATGTTATTAAAGCTACTTTTGAATACTTCTGCCATAAATGAAGAGGTGTATAATTTAGATTTTACAGGTAGACCTTGTTTAGCAACCAATAGGGACTGGCAACTTGGTCCTTAAGCAAAGAGGCCACTAAGTGAAACTGTGACTCTGCTTATGTTATTACTGTGCTTTACAGACCTGAGAAGGTCCTAAATGTGAGGATTGGTCGCAAAGTTACTTTTTCATCACAGTTGTAACTGCGAATGGTCACCAAACGAGGCAGTTGCTAAACAAGGACTACCTGTATAGCAATTAATAGCTTGTATTAAAAAATGTAGCTCTCGATATTGTATCTACACACCATACTTCCACTGCTTTGCAAATTTGATTTTGGAAACTGCAACCAATACCTCTGTAGTATAGCTTGGTAAGTAAATTAAGCAAGGGTAGATGCAAATCAATTCATATACTTACAGAACTATAGTGTGCAAGCAATGGATTCATTTAACAAAACAGTGAGGTTTAAGTAAAATATTATTTGGAACTCTGACATAATTCTGAATGTTTGTGTGTTAATACACTGCATGTCCTTTCTAGTTGATGGGATGAAAGCAACGTTTTGATGAATAAAAATTAGTCTTTATATTGATCTGACCTCGCATAGAAGACTGTGAAATGCTTGAGGTAAAAAAAGATCTGGAGAGTGAGAAAAAGGAACTTTATACACACACACACAGACACAGACACACACACACACACACACACAGAGTTCTTTTCTATTTATGATACTAGACAACCCGTGACTCATTGGGTCATCATTTCAGAGATATTTCTTTACCTAAACAGAGAAACAATGACCAAGGGCAAAAAAAACAACAACAAAAAAACAGTGTGAGTGTGAGTGACTTACAACTTGCTGCCAACTTCCCCATTGACTTTGCTTGTGGGAAGCTGGCAGGGAACATCAGAAACCAACCTTCCTTCCTTCCTTCCTTCCTCCCTCCCTCCCTCCCTCCCTCCTTTTCACATATAATATAGGCTTGGGCTCATGACCATTTGCCCATTTGCCCTCATGACCCTCAGGAGACCCCCGGTGAAGCTTCCTCCTCCTCCTCCTCCTCCTCCTCCTCCTCCTCCTCGGCTGACCTGCAGAACTCCCTCAAGGGAGGAAGACAGCTCACACATTGATCACTGGCACCCTCCAGCCAGCCCTACCTCACCAGCAGGCATCCAAATCACTCCCTCATCCTTCCCTAAACTCCCACCGCCATTAAGAGATTTCAGATTTCTGCCTCATTTCCAAAGCAGCCAATCACCACTCGCCCATTGGGCCTTGCTGCCAGCTGATTGGGCCCAGGGGATAGACAGAGGCAGGAAAGAGGTCGGGGATACGCCTATGACAATCATGTGACCTAGGCTGGCCACAGTGGCACTGCAGTACAGCAGTGCTGAAGCAGTCACAATTTCCCAAATTTCAGTCCCATGGGAATAATGGGTCCTGGATTTTAGATGCATACTGTAGGTTAGCCCATTTGAGGTACCTTAGTTCAAAAACGGTTGCCCTATGATGCACCATTTCACAGTTGAAGGTTACAGACACAAGAGTTTTAGTGGCATATAGATTTAACATATGCAGTAGCCTTAGCTTAATAAATTATACACATATACTATATATACTGTACACGGGGTGTGTGTGTGTGTGTGTATACTATACACACTTATATACTGTACTGTATATACTGTACAGACAATTTCAAATGGAGCTTTTTATACTGTTTTCACAAATTAGTTTCTTGGTCAAGGCTCAAGCCCCGCTTATCTGCCTGTTGCCTTGCCAGCAGCTCTTCCTCCAGCCCTTTACTGTCATTCCCTATGTCCTCTACATGGGGTCTTATACTTGAATGTCCTTTGGTTTGTTTCCCCCCCTCCCCCTTTTTGTCTTGTCTCATTCTTGTGATGCCGCATTCTTCCTCACACATTTCTGGAAGTGATTCTTCATTTGAGCTGCAAACATTTGTTTTCTCTAGGCTTCCTTTCTTAGACAAAGGTGGCAGGGCTTCCAAACAAAGTTCATCCTGCTTCAACAGTCTTTTGCCATTGGTAATGGGCTCTCTGCTTTTATACTAGCTCCATTTCTCCTGTTGCTTAACCTCAGCTTACTCTTTACACTTGGGAAATGTTTCTCTTCCTCATATGGTCTCACTTCTTGCAATTTAGTGTATGTGAGTAAGATAAAATCTTCTAATACAGCGTTTCTCAAGCTCAGTACCTTTAAGATGTGTAGACGTCAACTCTCAGAATTCCCCAGCCAGCATGCTGGCTGGGGAATTCTGGAAGTTGACGTCCACACATCTTAAAGGTGCTGAGCTTGAGAAACGTTGTTCTAATACATAAGTCAGTTTCAAGAGTGAATGCTTCAGCAGGCCCAAAGATGCAGTTTTTCCTCTAATCTCCCTGATTGTCACATGAATGGTGCAGTAGGGATCATAGCTAATGCATACTCAATGTTCAAACAACTCCTCCCAAAAGGGAACAATTAATTTTACAACACAAGCACGTATAGCTCTGCATGTCTACTCAGAAGTAAATTTCATTGATTTTCTTAAAGAACATTCTCCTAACAAAAGTGTAAAAGAATTATATCCTTAAGTGCTTGAAAATTCCCAGACTGAGATTTTTCTGTAGTAATTACAGTTTTGAAATACATACTCACTTAAAGAATTCAATTAATTTTAATATATCATATCCTGCTGGAGAAGTTACTGCTGACATATTTGTGGTGGGCATAAACTATAACTTGTTTGTGGGCAAAATAAGCAACATTTAGAATGAATAAACAAAATCACTTCTATCACACAAGATTGCATTTAGTGAATACTTAAAGTCTGAATAATTCCATCATTCTGTTCTGTAGGTATAAACCTACAGTGAGTGAAGCACATTTTTTTCTGATTATTTAATTATGATTGATTTTTTACTTTTTTACTTTTTATTTATTTTGCCTTCAAATCAGTGTTGACTTTTGGTGACTGCCTGGAGTTTTCTTGGCAAGATTTCAGAAGTGGTTTGGCATTGCCTTCTTAGGATGAGAGGGAGTATCTGGTCCAAGGTCATCCAGCTGGCTTTGTGCCTAAGGTGGGACCAGAACTCATGGTCTCCCAGTTTCTAGCCTGATGCCTTAACCACTACACCAAACTGGCTCTTCCGGTGTCAAACTGGTTCTCAAACTATAAGTGATAGCATTATTTAATTCTCCAAATGAATTTCTCTTACACATACCTTATAATGTCCTACCAAGGAAATGGACAGGCTGCTTGGAATGGCATGTTCAACCACTTGTCTCCTGGGTCCTTGCCCAACTTGGCTTCTAACTTCTAGCTTGGAAGTTATTACAAATGTCAATTAATTTAATATTACAAATAGTTCTTTGTTTAAAGGGTTTTTGTTTAAAGGAAGCAATGATTAAAACTCTTCTAAAGAAGCTTGTACAGTATCAGACCTCTCAGAGACAAGCCACTGTAATTTACCATAATTAGATAAAACAATCAAAAGGGTGGTAGCTTCTCAACTGCAGACAATCTGGAGGAAGCAGGAAGCATTATATCTTGAATAATTTCAAACTGGTGTCAGAGTTGAGACTAGTTGGAGAGCTTGCTGGGGGTGGGGGAGTGTGACTCTGTTGATCCCCTTGATCTCTCAGTGGCTTTTGATACCATCAACTATGGCATCCTTCTGAACCTCCTGAGTGATCTGAAAATAAGAGGCTCTGCATGCTTCCATTTCTCTCCCTCAAACAGATTTCAGATGGTGTTGCTTAGGGACAGTTGCTTTTCAGAAAGAGAGATATTACATAGTAATTCTTACAGTATATAGCGATGCAATGTTTTTTTGAAATGACTGCCTATGACCAGAGATGGGTAGTATGAGCGATAGTTAAAAGCATTAAAAACCAGACATGATAGAGGTGTTTGTGAGGAGAATCACAGTTCCAAAACGCTAATAGATCTCCCTGTTCCGAATAAGTTTACACTGTCCCAGGAAAAGCCGATACACAGTTTGGGGGATGTTTCTGGATCTCCCAACCTGAGGCAATGACCAGAAGCACTTTTTTTACAACTTTGGCTGATAAGAGGCAAGAATGGTTTGCACCAGGAGTGTGGAGCCCTTGTGCCACAAAGAGAGAGAGGGCAAAGGGGATTAAGCCTAGCCTTTGCTAGACAAGGGGGGATAAAATCCCCACTCTCTGTTTTGGTGAAGCCTAGCAATGGGATAAAATAAATGGAAGCTGAAAACTAAGCAGCAGCTTTCTGAACATGTCTGCCACTAACTAAAATCAACTCAAAATCAAAGAAGAATTTATTTATTTATTCATTAAAGTTAGATTCCACCTTTCTGTTTATGCAACACCCAGGGCAGCTTACAGCAGTGCTTTAAAATGTGCGGGGTCAACCATTTCAGGAAGAAAGGTCCTGTGTGGAATTCTGCTGCGGGTTGTTTTTTAAATAAATATGTTTAGGGGAGCATTAGACTGGTGGCGTTTGTTACAAAAGAAGGAAAAACACTGCCCAGCAAGATTGCATTAGCATTTGTATAATCCACTGGGGTAACTAAGAAAAATGATTACTTTTATTCAGATTATTGAGAAGAAGTATGTGTTCTGAATGAATTATTCAACTACCATTTTAAATTAAATGTTACACCTAAAGTGCTTCATTTAACACTTTTTTGTCAGAACAGTAGTCTGTGTAAAATAACCAGAATTTTAACAGCTTGGCAAAGTAATTTAAATAGGGGATTTTACGTCCTTTACAAAATTGCAATATTTAGTTTAAATGAGCAAACAGGAGAGGAATTAAATTAAGAGATTTAAGGAAAGAAATACATCTTGAAAATAAAATGAAGCCTTGTTCTTGCATCGGAATTATTAGATCTTGCAATCTGCATATACAAATAATTCAGCAACATTCACTGGAATTATAAATACAGCAAGATCAAATTATAAATGTAATAAAAGAAAATATCACTATAATACATACATATATTATGACATCCTTGACATAAATTAAATAGGGTTTAGCATGTACATAAAAAGGTTCAGTAGCAATACATTCAAAATTATTATGCCTAAAGGAAACATTTCAAACTACTGGAACAAAAAGGTTCAAACTCTTTTTAAAACAGATTCATAAATGTCCTTTTCAAAATGATCGATACAGTAGGCATTCTTCTTTAGGGTCTGTTTAATCCAAGTGATTAAGTGTATTTGAAATTCATTATCAAGAATCCCTTTCCACATTAGTTGTCTACGTTACTGTATATGTGAGCCTACATAAGGCATGTATACCACTGAACCAAGGTTGTCCTCTGAATTTTCTGGGCTGTGTGCAATGGATGGCAATAGGCTTGTACATAAAATATAAAAGAACTTTAAATACACATAATTATTGTGAAACATTCTTAGCAAGCGCAGACAATAGAAAAGCCCCATCCAGGCATTTCCCTGCATTTCAGTAGAGCTATGGTGGCATAACTGAAGTGTGTGCATGATTCTCAGCATCTCCAAGCACATGGCTGCTTCCAAATATATTTGTGTTTAGTGCAGTGATTTGAAGTGCTGCTTAAAAGCAAGCCAGGTTTATGTGCTTATAGCACTTTCTGCAATTTGGGCCATAGCCCAACCCACAAGCTGTAAATGTGGTTTTGGATAAGATGATCAATTCACTTACAGATATCATTGCAAGCAGGCATAGCACTTGCTTACACTTCCATGGCCCTCACCAAATTTTAACGTTATATTTAGAAAAATACCTGCATATAGCTATACTAATCCTATTCAGGCATTACTCCAAATAGTATAGACGTAGTGCATAACGGGGAGGGGCAAAAATCAATCCCCAACCTTTGCAAATTCAGGATAAAGTTTTGAAGAGAGGTAAGTGTCCAATAGTGCAAGAATTTAAAATCCCTCTTTAGACTGCTAGGAATAGAGGCCAAAGGTATTCTTAAGGCAGAGTATGTCCATGGGACCTTTTTCCTCTTTTGGGAGGGGGGAAGGGAGAGGTGCCTTCCATTCAGTCTTGACTCCCTGCAGTTTTATTGGCAACATCTTTTGTAAGTTGTCTGCCACTGCCTTCTTTTTAGGGCTGAAAGTGACCGGCCCCAGGTCACCCAACTGGCTCCATGCCTAAGGAAGGACTAGGACTCATGGTCTCTAGCTGGTGCCTTATCCACTACACCAAACTGGCTCTCTTTCCTTTTCATACATCATTTCTAATGTGGTTTGGAATAATACCTGAATAGGGTTTATTTCTTCAAAGAGAAAATGCGTGCTTGCTTGCTTGCTTTTTCTGCATCAAAGATTGGCTGACTAAAGTGGACTCTGAGGTGGGCTGGCTCTCAAGGTCTAGTGAGCTCACAGCTACCTCTGCCAGACACAATTCCCTTTATATAGGAAAATGGAAGAAGACAGGGCAGATCCCAATTTAGACTATCCAACTTCCACAACAGTATGCAGACTAAATTAAACTTGAATGTTGTGGCTGGCTGGTACAAATCCTGTGGCAATGTTTATCTGAAGCATATGCTGTAAACCGTGAAGTGTTTGCTCAAAACTGGGCCCCTTCAGCACCATAACAACGTTTGCATACAGATGTGTGAGTAATGAAGGCTATACAGTAGTTTTCTAAGTAGTAGCTGTTGGTCAGAGATTGCCCATCCCTTATTTCAGACATATAAAAAACATATCCAACTCTTGTGTTTTGCATTACAAGAGAATATAAAGAGCAATCTATGTTTTTTTTTTTTAGTTAGCTAATCCATAGTTAACAACCTTCTCCTTCCTGAACTTCTGATATATTGTTGATAGATGTAGGATTTTCTAGAAACATAGTTAGAAATAAATAGCTTTAATGTTTCTAGTTGTTCACATGTTCCAAGTTAAACTGGAACTTAAAACTTTGGTAATCAGTCCATTACTGCACAAGACAAATTGAATCACATAGTGACTATTATGCAGATCAGAATGTATAATTTCTAATCATTATTTGGCATTTATTAATGATGTCTCATTCAATGTAAAAAAAGTGTGAAAAATACTAAAGATATTTGTTACATCATTATATGAAGTAGAGGAAGTCCCCAGTTTAAGGAGTTCCATTCCCAAGTTCTGTCCTTAAGTCAAATTTGTATGTAAGCCAGAACAGTATTATTGTATAATACTGTATAAGTAGCGTGGGGTAATTGACTCAAACCATTGTGTATTTAACTCAAATTTTGCTACAATAGGCTCCATTCTTAACTATGGGTTGTCCCTAAACCAGGCGTTCTTAACTCGGGGACTACCTGTATAGCAGCCTAATCTGACTAAAAACCTTTGAACTGAAAAATACATTTTCTAATGCTAAAGTCCTTGAACTTTGTAACCTTTCCATTATTGGTTAGATTCAGAATTAATTATTTTACACATGGGACAAATCTTGTCATCATATGGGATTACACAGAACTAAATAGCCTGAAGAATATCTAAGAAACAGATTACGTTGGGTATTCTGGCTTTCTTCTAACAGAATCCTACAGAATTATTTAAAGTCAGTTACTGCAAAATATATTTTACAGGTTGGGAGGAGACTGTTTAGATTTGATTTGGTCACATTGCACCAACTCCAAATATTCTGTTTTCTGTAGTTTATCAACAAGTATGAATTTAAGAAATCAGTCCTTTTCATTTATGGATCTTATGTGCATTTTTTAATAGAAATTTTGTTTCTATATTACTTTATAGAATAACATAGTTGTGGTTTTTAACAATGATACATATTTCTGCAAACATGCAGGATTTTTCTCTGCTTTTGATGGGTAATTTAAACACAGAGTACAATGCTGTCCCTTAAATGACTCACAGAGATACAATTATGTGTTACAGAACTTTCCAAATCTGGTTCCCTCCAAGTGTGTTAGACTCCCATAATCCTTCAATCAACAATACAGCCATTGATGTTTGAGTAGGAGATAAAGTACAACACATCTGGGTGGTGCCAGTTCAGGGAGAGTTGGGTTAGACTTAGAAGACTATATAGGAAGCAGCAAAGACCTCAGTCATGGGCATGGATGAATAAAAACCATCTAGTTGTAGTAGGCCGGATTTACCAAGAGGTATGAAATAGATTAAACTGGTGACTGTTTTATGTCAAGTTGCAAAGGTGCTTACTTAGACAGATACATGAGAAGGGACTCAGGAATCAAGACAGCTGAAGGACAGGTGTTTCATTCAAGACTTCAAGATGCGTAAAATAATTCCTGATTTTAACCTCTACCCTCACATCTACGCAAGATGACCCTTTAACAGAAGATCCGTTTTGGAAAAAAAAAACAAAACCCAGAGGATTATTATTTATGAATTTTCAAAAAACAGCAGTTTCCACATAACTCACTTAGAAAGTGTTTGAAATTGCTAGAAGCAGTTTCCAAAGCAGTAAGTAGAAACTGTTCCTCTTTTGGTGGACTCAATGGATTTTGGTCTATACCACAGCAAACTGTAAATCTTATTCATCTAAGGTGTTTTAAAATTCCATCAAATACTAGTATAGAAAGCTTACTTAATATTCCTAAACCACATAACATTTTTTGAGGTTAGAATCCTTAATATCAGTTGCTTCATAAAATAAATGTGATTCTTTAGGTGCATACAACTGTATGTATGCATATAATTTTTTTTTCAGAAGATGTAAAAAACTGTTTAAAAATAATATGTAGGCTGCTAATCTGAACTGTTTAACAATTAAAAGTAATTAAGTAAGGCCTAATGTGGAAGTTTTGTTGTCTTCTAGGTTATTAAAAGTATTCACTTTTCTTTTCCTTCCAGAAATAATTTAAATGTATGTAGAATTAAAAAGAACAGGAGCTAAAGTAATGACCATCTTGCAGTCTACATAATTTTAATAAGGCATTAATAATTCATAAAACAACCAGACAAGCCAGATATATTGCATATTATATAGACATTTGTATAAATTTATATGAATTATGTTTGTGCTTTTACATATATACCTTCTAAAATATGGAGAAATAAAATGTACTGTTTATTGCAGTGTTTCTCAACCTTGGCTGTGCTGGCTGGGCAATTCTGGGAATTGAAGTCCACACATCTTCAAGTTGCCAAGGTTGAAAAACACTGGTCTATTTGTGTTATTTCACTGTCATCCTAGTTTTGTTCTGACTGTATGTATGATCCAGACTTCTGAAGAGCAGAGTTCTGTTCATCAGTTGCTCCACAGGGGAAGGGATGGGTGGACATTTTTAAGAATATCTCCATCACTATTCTTACACTATTCCCCAGGTTGTTCCAGAACAACTTTTTAAAAAATTGCATGGGGAACTGAGGGAGTAGGGAACTACAGTAGGTAGAGAGTATAAAATAATTTACCCTCTTCCTCTGTCAGCAGCCTCTGCTATTTTCAGAAAACAAAAGGAATTAATCATAATTGGATCCAGGCTTATGTTATTTTCTTTTTGAAAGACAGAAATCACTATTTCCCTTTGTTGGTATCAAGAAAATGTTTCTTCTGTTGTAAGAACTTAGAAATGTTGCAGCAGCCATTAAGATGGAACTACAGGGTGCAGCTGCTATACAAGTCCTATCAAGATGATTGGGTTTTGTGCTTTTTAGTGCATGATTGTTTGCACACGAATAGCCCAACCTAAAGACCTGTGGGTATTCTGACACCTACATGGCGCTTCTAAGTTCTGGACTCATGTTGGCCACATTAGAAATAAGACTATCTTGGTTCATTTTGGAAATATATATGCACTTTGAAGATAAGGAGCAACTGGATTTATGGGGACATAGCGCAGGGGATCATTATTTTACTTAAGTGCGATGGATATTAAAGGAACTCAAGTAATTAAGGGCATTTCTGTGAACTGAATATTGAAAATTTGATATTCAATGAGGCTTAATAATGACAAAGCCATTCATTAAGTTTTATTACCTTCAGTAACAGTAACTAGATTGCTTTAAACTGAAGAGATACATTTTTCTTTATATAAATGTAATATCTGGCTTTATAGCTATTTATGACAACAAAACAAAATTTCTTGATACAAAATAGTTTCAAATATTGATCAGCTGGTTTATAAGTTAAATATATTTTCTGTTAATTCAATAAAATAAAATGATAAATTAAAATTATATTTTAAGACTGCTTAACTAAATTTAAGAAACTCCATATTTACACTGTGGTACTAATTGAGAACTTGCATTAAAACAGAATTTCCTAGAATCCTGTTTTTAAAAATATACATTTTTTAAAAAGTTAAAATTATATCTTATGTTGTTGCTTATGGAAGATTTATGTTCCTCTCTATTCTAATTGTGCTTAATTGTAAAGATCAAAACAGTATCAAAGAGGCAAATGGATCTAATTGGTATTGACAAAATTAAGATATTTAGAATATTTTCACATTCTAGTGCACTCTGTACAGTGTCTACCTCAGTGAATTGTCCACATTGATATTAGTGATGCTATATGAGGATCAAATATATTAATAACCACAATAGCATCAACATAACAAAAACAAGAGACAGATGTAAATCTTATTAAAATTAAGACTCAAGAATTTTTGTCTATCTTGGGTAGCCCATACTAATTTCAGCCCAGTTGGTATAACATCTTTGTAGAATAATCATTAAATGGAACTTGCTTCAAATAAAATATTGCTCTATGACAGCATGATGATTTTTTAGTTCTGACAAATGTACTCTTTTTCCTTTTTTATATAGATATTATGGACTATATAAAATAAATTTTAAAAATTAATGTAATTACAAACTTAAGATTAGAGATAATGGGTCATAATTGCACATGCATTTAGACAAAATATGGGAAAGATTCGGCCAAAATCAAGGAGATTTAAAATTCTGTTAATATGTTTTGCTCTTACATGGGCTCCCCGTGATCAGCAGGCTATCATCCAAGCCACCAATCAGATGTACTTTAGTTTCATTTCAGCGTCAGTGCTTTCAGACGTTTAGCTGGACCCAAAGTCCCATTAATTTCAAAGGGAAATATTTAAGCATATGCTTACTAAACCCACTGAAATCAGTGGGTCTTAAATATGCCTAACATAGGCTGGATTGTGCCTGTATTCATAACAGTAGACTGCAATATATTGTACATGGGCATCAATTATTTAAAACTAAAAACAACAAAAACACAAAACCTTGACCTAGTTAGGGTTACTACACATGCAGACACAGGTTTTGCACATATTTCTTCAGCTGAATGGATAGTCCAACATGCAATTATATTCTGTGTGTACAGCTTTCCTCCTTTATCAACCAGTTGGAGTGTACATATTAAGTCCTTTCAAAACTACAGAAAACCCATAGCTCAGCTCTTTCCTTTTACCACCAAACAGCTGACTAGAAGTTTATTTTATTGTATGAAAAGGGTCTGTGCATACTCCTTTGGATTAGGGTGGAAGCTTATTTAAGTCATATATACACCTGAAGAGACACTGAAAGCAAAACTTATATGATCATATGTACATTTAGATTAAAAAAAAATTAAATAAATTAACATGATTTACAAATCTCTGTACAGATGATTAAATAAAAAATATGGCAGGCATTTTCACTTGAAATTAGCATAATCAGAAAATATATCAATGAAATCTTGTACCACTTTGTAGCAGAATTCATATTGTTCCTGCAGGGGCAAAAAAGAGACAATATTACGTTTGAACTCTGTTGAACTGTATTTAACTTCAACACTTAGCTGTAGAATCATGATAAAATATCACAGATAACATGTTTATCACTTTTTCTTATGTGTTGCAAAGCAACTATGTATCAAGTGACCCTGTCTAAATTAAGTCCACTAATGTAAATCAATGAACAAAATTTATTTTTTACTTTTCAAATTTATATGTGCCACCCATCTACTATACAAGTGACTCTAGTTCTTTCCTTTGAAAAACAATTTGAATGAGAAGTGAATCCTAGTACTTTTATATGTTTTCCTAAATATGAATGTATTTTCAATTTATTGACCTAAATTTGAGCACTTTAATCCAAAGTCACTGCTCACTTTAGAAGAAGCTTTCATAGGGCAAACAAAAGAGCAATCCTAATTTTTGCAGCTGGCCAGGATAAAAACTGATTAGTCATTGTCACCTTTTGCTTTTCTGTTTTCTATGCTGTTATTCGTAACTGGTTTTTAGCTCAATTTAGAGTGTGGCAGGAAAATAAGGGGGACCCAAAATTGTATCCTAATATAACCTCTCGCCATAATTGGGTACTTCTACCACTGGGGAGGAACTTTGAAGGTAAATTTATACAGGTAGTGCTTGACTTACAACCGCAATTGGGACTGGAATTTCCATCACTAAGCAATGTTAACCTGAGTCCCATAGTTGTTAGGCGAGGCAACTTCCTGCCAGCTTCCCACAACCAAGTCAGTTGGGGAAGCCAGCAGGAAATTGCAAGTCCCAGGCGGCTTGCAAGCAGGCCAACATGCAGGTAAATGGCTGCTGTCGGTTCAGGGGGGTGCAAGGGAGGCACAGCGAGGGTCAGGGATGGTGCACAAGGGTGTGAGAGGATGCGCAAGGGTGTGAGTGAGGTGCAGGGAGGGTGTGCAAGGGTAATATGGTAAGGGTCAGGGAGGGTGCATGCAGGAATGCAAGGGGTGCATGGTGAGGTTCAAGGAGTGTGCACAGGAGTGCATGAGGGTGCAAGGGAGGCACAGTGAGGGTCGCCAAGCGTGAGAGAGAGGCATGGTGAGGCTCAAGGAGAGTGTGCGAGGGTGCAAGGAAGAGATGGCGAGGCTCAGGGAGGGTGCACAAGGGTGTGAGGGAGACACGGTGAGGATCAGGGAGGCAAGAGTGCATGAGTGGTAAGGGAAGCATGGCGAGGCTCAGGGAGGGTGCATGGGAGTGGCCGGTGCAGCGTGAGCGCAGAGGGGCTGGGGGAGAGTGCGCGGGTGGGGGACACTTACCCCAGCAACTTGTGACCTTCCCTGCCAGCTTCCCCATTGACTTTCTGGGGAAGCCAGCAGAGAAGGTCACAAATGGAGATCACATTGATTCCAGGGCACTGCAACCGATTGTGTGAGCCAGTTGCCAAGCACCCAGATCGCAATCACGTGACTGCAGGGGTGCTGGGATAGCTGGAACTCCAAGGACTGGTCATAACTACCATTCATTCAGCGCCATCGTAACTTCAAAGGACTTCAAGGGCTACCTGTAATGACATACCTCTCCACCTATCAGCCCTATAAGGCAGACCAGATCAGGAAACTATCTCCATAGGAAGATTAGAACAGAGTAGAGTAATCTTCTACTCTGTTGTTGTAGTGTATCTCAATAGACTCTAAGCCTGATTGTGCTTTATGTCCCCTCCCTCTTATATCTCAGTGAATTAGGAAGGATCCTAAGAAATGTTTCATCCCCCTTTGCTTGTGTAATAGTTCTTGCCTATTTCTCTCAAGGTCATCTCCCTGACACTCTTCACTACCTTCAGAAGAATTGCTCCTGGGGTACATTCCCAAGTTTCATAAGATTGTTTTTTAAAAGATTATATTCAAATACTTGATTCTAAATCTCTTTGTAAAATCTCTTCCAAATGAAAAGCAATACAGTAAATAGAATCATCATATTTGGGCTGCAAAAATGCATACAACCAGCTTAGGGCAGCAAAGAGGAAAAACAAAACAAAACATGAATTCTTTGTTGCCACCTACTGGCTACCTGAAGCCTTAAAACCTAAATATGGTACTCCTACATAAATAATAAAAGGAGTTGGTTATCTCCATCACTTCCTCTTCAGGTTCCAAAGATGCAATAGCTATTAAAATAGGCATATTTAAATTGTCAGTCTGAGGCTCTGTGAACTGTTCCCATGGCATGACCTACTAGCTATCACTTTCCTAGTCAACAGATTCAGCATAATGCATTTGCAGCACATAATAGAGGATGAATCCGTCTGTGTTACAGCAGCCATTTTTATAGTCTTGTCCACCATTATAAATCAGACTGGAAGACTACCAGTCCTGGTCCCATTTCCCTTTTTTCCAAACTGGAGTGAACAAAACCCTATGAAAAAATTCGCAGTGACACACCTGGGAAGGTTTTACTGACTCCCCTTTATGACCATGAAGGGAGTGGGTAAAAGGGATGGAGTGGTGAGAGAGCTCCATTTCTTTTCGTCTTCATTTTAGAATGAAGGTTACCTAACTCCATGGTCAGCAGTTTCTCCATTTTCCATACAGTTGATGGACTGGGCCTGTTTAGGGCTAAATATACCCCTTTTAGGATTAGCTGATAGGATCAATTAGCCTTTATTTCTTCTCTAGTTTGGAATTCCTGTGACATCGCTAGCCTTTCCCCTATTGGCTCAGTTCAGCATGTTGTGGGAAAGAGGATCTATCTGAAGAACAGGTACTGGTTTGTTCACTCTATTTTCTTCAGAGTTAGACCTTATTTTCACAATGCTTTCACAAATCCATGGTTATTTTTAATTATCTCCTTCAAAACAAATGTCTGCTGCTTGAGAAACAGTAATGACAAGACTAAAGATTGAAAAGAAACATTTGGGATGAACTCAATAGCTTCATTCAATGTAACATTTTTTCCTCTCTCAGTCTCTGGACTAGTGTTTCTCAACCTTGGCCACTTGAAGATGTGTGGACTTCAACTCCCAGAATTCCCCACCCAGCTGGGGAAGTCCACACATCTTCAAGGACCAAGGTTGAGAAACACAGCTCTGGACAATAGCCTTCCCAATGTTACAAAACGCTGTTGAACTTCCTGTATGTCTTCTGCCCAGTACAACATAGAGCAAGATCTCTATGTTTAGATCATGCCAAAAAACCTGAAATGCAGCATTTTGTGCCAAATTCAAACTTCAAGGATTTTTTTGGCTTCATTGTATGACAGATGATACACAATTAAAAAAAATACATATATAAATTATGGTTAAAAAGTTATGCTTGAAGTTTCAAAACCCAGGAAAGTTACAAGAAAATATATTTTCCAATTTCAAAGAAATTACCTTCAATGCTCCTGCAGGTATAA
Organism: Python bivittatus; assembly: GCF_059951505.1. Classification (NCBI taxonomy): domain Eukaryota; kingdom Metazoa; phylum Chordata; class Lepidosauria; order Squamata; family Pythonidae; genus Python; species Python bivittatus. The sequence continues at coordinate 62,484,703 of NW_028277125.1, read as the reverse complement.
TAAATAATAAAACAAATGTAGATTAATACATCTGAACTCAATGAAACTGAACAAGACAAACTTCAGAGTAGTCAAACATAGAATTTCACTACATTTGGGTCATCTCTCTACTATTTATTTATTTATTTATTTACTTACTTATTAGAATTGTATTCTGACTTTTGTAACAGGAGCTCAAAATGGCATACATAGTGACTTTGGGCCAGCTACCATCTCTCAGCACATATATATTTTTCCCCACAACTATCCATGTGAGGTTAGTCAGGCTGAGGGAGAGTGGGTAGCCCAAAGTGATTGAATGAGCCTCCATGGACTAGAACCTGGTTCTCCCCACTCCTAGTCTAATACCTTTATTTATTACTTATTATACCTTTATTTATTTATTATTTAATTATTCACATAAAACAACAACATTGGCTTGCGCAAGCCAGTCCTATTGTATGAGGATCAGATAAAGCCTCTATTTTTCCTCTCAAAATTGTAATGAAGCAACATACCAGTGTTTGCACCATATGAGGTCTTTGCAGCCGTAAACTCTTCACAGCTTGAAATACATCTAAGAGCCCCTCAGCTTTGACTCGCTCCAAAATATTGCTGAGTGCTATGAATGTACCTGTTCTTCCAGCTCCAGCACTACAGGACAAAGACAAACAAGTTGACCTACCAAAACCATATATAGAAAAATAAAATATACATGCTGAATTGAGTCTCTGTTAATAGAATTGAGTTTAGCAGCCTCTATAGTTCTTTGCCTCTTCAGGAGTAGCAGATGGAGTGTGCATTTTGCAGATTTGCTTAATTTAATTCATACAGATAGTATACAGGTTTATTAGCTATAGAACTTTCTTCATGTTACTGCAAAAATAAGCTTTTTAAAAATTTAAACTTTAAAATTGTTCAGGTAGTGAATGTTGATTTTGCAGTTACTTCCTTATAAATAAAGTTTCATCTGGAATAATTTTATCCATCCACCAAGATCCAGAGGATGTCTCCACTGGAGAAGAAGGAATGGATATTTATTTCAATAGTGTTCATCAACTTTGTAGAACAACATGGGAGTAGGCATTGGAATCTTTCAGAAAAGTTTGAAAAAAATACCAACTTTCATAAACTTTTTCAATTAAGTCTGAATTTAGCCTATGTAAACTGCTGTGATGGAATCTCTAGTAGACCCTGGGAAGATGGAGAAGGGAAGAGGACTCTCACAAACAGAATTCCTTCATTCAGAGAAAGTGTAAGCATGAGAAAGAGGCTCAGAATAACTCCACCTTATTTACATTAGGTATAACTGGATCTGGAGAATTGCTTTGGCAGGCTTTCAAGATTCTGTTACGTTGCTCTATTAACAATAAAGATCTTTCCAGTTCTCTATTTTAATATTGATAATTTATGAGCCTAAAGCAAGGTGTGAATTATAATTATAGTGAACAAGACTAAATGAAATACATCTTCAGGAACCTGAACAATTTATCCAGCAGAAGTAAAGGGAGTTTACAGGTTAATTAACAAGGTCACTTTTCATATTCATCTGGAGTTCCAGGTGCTCCCTACAGCTAAATCAGAGTGGCAATGGCAGGGCCTCATACCCCACAGAATCTATTATGAAATCATACGTTATGGACAACTATATAATTGGTGGTGTGCTACACCACACCATGTGTATTTCATGGCAGCTCTTTTTCCACAGTCCATTTCTCTCTTTCGTTTCTGACCAGCAATAACAGCTTGTGGGCTCAGCTATGTAACCAGATGACTCTACTGTAATATGTTATGTGAGACTACCTCTGGGAAAATTTGGAAATCATAGGTAGTTTACAAAGTAGCAACCTGATTATTACTTCAGATCAGAAGTTCCATTACATTGTACTTTTCATTTCAGAAGTACACTGGCTCCCTTGTCAGTTTTTAGGCCCAATCCACTGGTGGTTCTTTATCTCAGTAGGCTTTTATGGCCTGGGACCAGGTTATCTAAAGCATCATCTGTTCCTATACGCACTTGCCATTATATTCATCCTCATCACTGGCCACTTCACCTGCTTCCTTCCCTGCAGCTGTCAATACAGCAAGGGGCAGCTGGGAGAAAGGCTGATTGTGGAATGTTCTTCCACTGAGACTGTACCTACTGCCTCTACTTCAGAGTGAAAGTCCTTGCCAGCTTTTCAGATCTAAAGTTTCAAAAGAGCACGAGGAAAAAAAAATAATGTAAAAATGTTTTTACCTGCAGTGTACTGTAATGGGATGGTTTCCTGTCTGCTGTTGCTGTTTCTGAACAGCTGCGATGAGGTCAATCATACCTTTTCCTTCAGCAGGAATGCCTATCTCAGGCCATCCATGGAAATGAAACTGTCGAATAAGTCTGCCTTGCTTCTCCTAGTTATTCAGAAACAAGAAAGCCACAAGTTTAAAGTGAATTTAGTAATGGAAGGAAATACTTTTAAATATCAAAGCCTCACCCACTTTTCTGGGAGTAATTCCATTAGACTTAGCAACACTTACTTCTGAACAGACACATATAAGCTTGCAGATTCTATTACATATTGTAACATTCCTATGAGCAGTGTCATAAATAAGTTATGTAATTTATTTCAATTTATATCCCTTTTTACCTTAACTGCCCAATGTAGTACTAGGAAATAGATTAAAAAATACCATATATATACAAATAATTTCACCTATTTCTATAAGAGGTAATACTACACACATCCACACAGTTTCCCTTCCTAACATTCCCCAGTAATCTTGGCTGAAATAAATTGCTGGAAAAGATGAAGGGAAGTTCTTCATTAATTTAAGGAAGCATTTCTCAAGAATTCTTGATTCTTGCTTCACCATTTCAGTCCTTAAATCAGTGTCTCTCTACCTTGGGAACTTTAAGATATATGGACTTCAACTCCCAGAATTCCGCAGCCAGCCATGAAGTCCACACATCTTAAAGTTCCCAAGGTAGAGAGACACTGATTTAAGGACTGAAATGGTGAAGCAAGAATCAAGAATTCTCTGGTAGGACAGAATTGTTACATAAACATGAAACAGATGTTTCTGACTCTCAAGACTAAGGAAACAATAGTCCAAAGCCTGCTGACTTGAAAAGGCTTACAATTTAAATCTTGGTGCTGCCTCATCATGCATACAAACATGTACAGTGGGGCAAAAAAGTATTTAGTCAGCCACCAATTGTGCAAGTTCTCCCACTTAAAAAGATGAGAGAGGCCTGTAATTTTCATCATAGGTATACCTCAACTATGAGAGACAAAATGGGGGAAAAAATCCAGAAAATCACATTGTCTGATTTTTAAAGAATTTATTTGCAAATCATGGTGGAAAATAAGTATTTGGTCACCTACAAACAAGCAAGATGTCTGGCTCTCACAGACCTGTAACTACTTCTTTAAGAGGCTCCTCTGTCCTCCACTCGTTACCTGTAGTAATGGCACCTGTTTGACCTTGTTAGCAGTATAAAAGACACCTGTCCACAACCTCAAACAGTCACATTCGAAACTCCACTATGGCCAAGATCAAAGAGCTGTTGAAGGACATCAGAAGCAAAATTGTAGACCTGCACCAGGCTGGGAAGACTGAATCTGCAATAGGCAAGCAGCTTGATGTGAAGAAATCAACTGTGGGAGCAATAATTAGAAAATGGAAGACATACAAGACCACTGATAATCTCCCTCGAACTGGGGCTCCATGCAAGATCTCACCCCGTGGGGTCAAAATGATCACAAGAACGGTGAGCAAAAATCCCAGAACCACATGGGGGGACCTAGTAAATGACCTGCAGAGAGCTGGGACCAAAGTAACAAAGGCTACCATCAGTAACACACTACGCTGCCAGGGACTCAACTCCTGCAGTGCCAGATGTGTCCCCCTGCTTAAGCCAGTACATGTCTGGGCCCGTCTGAAGTTTGCTAGAGAGCATTTGGATGATCCAGAAGAGGATTGGGAGAATGTCACATGGTCAGATGAAACCAAAGTAGAATGTTTTGGTCTAAACTCAACTCGTCGTGTTTGGAGGAGAGAGAATGCTGAGTTGCATCCAAAGAACACCATACCTACTGTGAAGCATGGGGGTGGAAACATCATGCTTTGGGGCTGTTTTTCTGCAAAGGGACCAGGACGACTGATCCGTGTAAAGGAAAGAATGAATGGGGCCATGTATCGTGAGATTTTGAGTGAACACCTCCTTCCATCAGCAAGGGCATTGAAGATGAAACGTGGCTGGGTCTTTCAGCATGACAATGATCCCAAACACACCGCCTGGGCAACGAAGGAGTGGCTTCGTAAGAAGCATTTCAAGGTCCTGGAGTGGCCTAGCCAGTCTCCAGATCTCAACCCCATGGAAAACCTTTGGAGGGAGTTGAAAGTCTGTGTTGCCCAGCGACAGCCCCAAAACATCACTGCTCTAGAGGAGATCTGCATGGAGGAATGGGCCAAAATACCAGCAACAGTGTGTGAAAACCTTGTGAAGACTTACAGAAAACGTTTGACCTCTGTCATTGCCAACAAAGGATATATAACAAAGTATTGAGATGAACTTTTGATATTGACCAAATACTTATTTTCCACCATGATTTGCAAATAAATTCTTTAAAAATCAGACAATGTGATTTTCTGGATTTTTCCCCCCTTTTGTCTCTCATAGTTGAGGTATACCTATGATGAAAATTATAGGCCCCTCTCATCTTTTTAAGTGGGAGAACTTGCACAATTGGTGGCTGACTAAATACTTTTTTGCCCCACTGTATATATAGAGAGAGATGACTTGATTTCTGAGTTATGCAGTAGACAGATCTTCTGTATATAACTTACTTCTTTTTTGTCTGCAAAATGTAGTCATGTCAAGACTGTGAAGCTTCTGCTATTAGCCAGTTACAGAAGGGTGGGGTGAAGTTTCTGGACAATCAAAATTTATGAGTTTGCCTGTTCTGATAGCCGACCACAGAAAGGAGCTATGGGTTGCTTACTCCGATAGAAGCCATTTGTTAAAATATGTTATTAATAACTGTTAACAAGTCTGCTAAATGGAACTAAAATATATTTAAGACAACAGTAAGCAAACCTGAAGTTGCTACAGCTATGACTTTAAGAAATACAGAAATTATGAAGAATACCTGGTTGTGTGTAATCAAAAAGTCCCTTATGCTTATAGCATCAACAAGCAAGTCATTCTTAATATCAATGGTAATCTCGCCATAAGAAACAGAACCTTCTGATGGCCAATACTGAAAACATTTTTCCTGTAAAATTGGAAAGAAAAAAAAAACGTTGCTTTCCAGTTTCTTGTTAATATCTAAGGTATGTCAATTATTCCTGGGAATGGTGATACACAAATTAATTCCAGTCTTCCCTACTCCCTACATTGCACGATAATCCAGCTGTATTAGAGTAGTGGAAAGAAAAATCAAGTAGCACATGATCTGTATTCTTTTTTATCTCAATTTTCTATGCTTAATGAATATTGTATGTTAACGTTTCATAAGCAAAATTTTGATATTTTTGCAAAAATTATTTAAAAGCTGAAAAAGCAATACAATTATATTAAAGCCATTTTATGTACCAGATATTTTAAGATAATTTATGTTGATTTTGTAATTCTACTGTGAAAGCCATTATATCTTTTTTTGTGTGTATCTCTCTCTCTCTGTGTGCCTTCATGTCAGCCCTGGCAACTTTCTTGGCAGCATTTTTAGAAGTGGTTTGCCATTGCCTTATTGTTAGGGCTGAGAGAAAGTGACTGGCCCAAGGTGACCCAGCTGGCTTTGTGCCTAAGGTGGACTAACTCAGTGTCTCTCAGCCTGGTGCTTTAACCACTACACCAAACTGGTTCTGATATCCTAAATAAGGCAATACCAAATACACAGAATTCTTACTATAATAAATTGTAAATATTAAACATCACTAACATCTGAGCACAGAAGCCCACTTAATTCCCACTCAATTTCTTGCCACTTGATTATAACTTCCTCTGAATTATGATGACTTTCTTTGGACTTTGGCTATTTCACAAGGTATGACAATTGAATTTCTTTCTGAAAACATGTGATTGTACAGCCAAACAAAAGTAATTAAAACTTTTGCAAACTGTGTGTCTGTCTCTGTCTGTCCGTCTGTGATAGACAGTGTTTGCCTCTGCAGCAATTCAAGAGTAGCCAGCTTTGCTCCTTCACAGGAGATTTCACAATTTATAGAACAGTTAAAATCCTGGTTAAGTCAACAGCAGCATCAATTGTATCTAAATTTGAAAGATAGATAGATAGATAGATAGATAGATAGATAGATAGATAGATAGATAGATAGATAGATAGATAGATAGAACTTGCACAGCCTCTGGACTGCAAAAACAGTTGCTCACAAATTCATGCTAGGACTGTTGAGGCACTACATTTTACAGATCAGTGTTAATGAGTTATAATGCACAAATGAGCTTTCCATATTCTTGTTCTGTTTTTGAAAATATTAACAACAAAATATTTACAAGATACTGTACAAAATGTTCATACTTGCTCCCTTTCCAGAACTTCTGTAAGCATCACAATGGTGTGGCATTTCCACTCCCACACCATTCGCCAGAAGTCTTCCACAGTGTGAGGAAGAGGTCCTTGAGTTGCAATGAAGTAGTCCTTTTGGCGATAGCCCTGGACACAAACAAATATTTGATCCTCTGACAATTCTGTTATTTATAGTCCCCTCTGTTTGAAAGGAATTTCATATTAAATAGATCTATCAGAAGAGATATTTTCTTTCAACAGGTCCTTCCAATGCCACTCCCATTCAGTCTGATCCACAAATGGAAGAAATGAGTTAAGCAAATTTAGCCCAAGGCTTCACTGGGGCATTTGGATTGTGCTGAAAAGGAGGCATGTAGGATTCTGGCACCAGAGAAGGCAAGGGTTTGTTAAATTAATAAATAATGAGTCCTCTTTCTTCTGAAAAGAGAATGTGAGAGCAATACCATCGTGTTGACTACATCAGTAATCATGAAAGCTCAGGGCTTCTAACAATGATCTGTTGAACAAGCCACAATGGCCTAATTTAAACAATGCAGTTGGAAGCCACATGTTACAAAACACAATGGTTGGTTTCACAAAAGTCAAAATCAAACACGTGACATTATGTTTACTGCCAGAGTGTGTATCTTCTTCCGTAGTTGACTTTGAGAAGGGGGCCAGATGTCACACTCCTTAGAGTAGGTGAGACCAGGAAAGAAAATGATTCCTTTCATGTATATTTAAATGTATTTAAAATATCAAATTCATTAAGTATAGTTAATATGATCATTCCCTGGTCATGTATTCAATATTTTTTCTCATTCTGTCACATTAAAAATACGATTAGATGGCTAATCGTGTGGCTTCAGTCAAAGCATTTTGGGCATCACACCCCCCATGACCCTTAGGTTATGCAACGTTGGCATAATGCACCATATGAGTTCAGCACTATGTAAATGAAGATGCATCTGTTATTGAAGCCCCAAGAAAGAGCACATTCTTCACCAAAATAAATGGGCAGAGCAAAGTTTGACAGCAAAGAAAGATCTCTATTTCTGTTTTCAATTGAATAAAGCAAACCCTGCAACAGTAAAAAGTAAAGCAAACATGGCTCTAAGAAAAAGCAAAGATGTTTGCTTCTTTGTGTCGATATTTTAAATACAAAGTCTTTTTTGTTATTATTATGAGGCTCTGATTCTTTCTTTAAAATTCACAGGTTATTAACATATAGTAATGCTGAAGCTCATGATATACTGCTGTTTTCTAGACTCATTTTAAAGATTCTTGAAAAGACTTTAACATCTGTTATGTGCATTTTGTGTACAGAAAAATACTTACATCTATGAAGGAAGCATTGATATAATCTGTGTACTCCTGACCTCTTTTCATTGAAAGAATCACTCTGTTAAAGTCATCTAAGAGGCAAAAAAAGAAGACATACTAGATTTTGTAAAATTCTAAGCATTTTATGATCAATAATAGCATATAAATTATGGCTGGCAGGTTTTTATAAAATTAAGGTAATTTATTTATATTTCAGTCTGCAATGCCACCTGCTGTTGATTGTAAAACATTACAATATTTTCTCAGGCAAATTTTTGTCAATCAAATTATACAATTTGTATGAAGACACAATTTAATTTCTTACAAGGGATGATTTGGATAACTCTGGCTTTCTTCATGTTTGCTGGCAGATTACCAGTTCTCATGTTTTCTTTCATTATTCGAACATTTGTTAATTTCTAAAACAAAAGTAAACATTAAATAATGAATATGTGTATGAAAGTATGAAAGCTCACTATCAGAACAGTAACAAATTCAACTCAAATGTCTTAATCATATTTTCTTCTGAAAAATTCTCCTTGATAAACCAATATGCCATATCAGTGCATTTACACAAAAACTTTTTTACATACATCTATAGAAGGGAATTTTAAAACTGAAAGTTTCTACCACATAATGCCCACTTAGTGTTTATGTCTAGAAGCTTTATAGGGAGTCAAGTGTTTGCAGTTGGATCTCTGCAGTTGGTCTCATTATTTGCAATTTAAAGTAATACATAATTATAGAATATGAAATCACTGATCCCGTGATATTCTATAAGCTTATCTATTAATGAAAATAAGAAAATTTTAAAATTACTGGAAGAGAAAACTATTTTATTTCAAGATACAGTAGCATTCAGAAGGAGGGTTTGAGGCACTGTGAGTTATTATCATATGATTGGTGCAACCAATGGAAAGATTGAGTAATTTATAGGATTAAAAAAAAAATACTTTAGGACACTTTATAGAATTAATTATTGGATTATAGGATCAAAAACTAGATTATTGATGGAAAACATATCTCTGCAAACATATCCTGCTGAAAAACTGGTCACAAGTTCCAATATAGTGTCAAATGAGACAATTGCAAACTTGTAAGAGACTTACTAATCAGAATATTAATTGAATATGAAGAATGTAAATAACTACATAATTTACAATCAAAGAAATATTTTTATGTTATACAATACTCTTGTATCAAATACAACAGACTGTTGAAAGGCTAAAAAAATGGGAAGACTACTTAGAATTTAAATTTGATGAATCAAGTTTGGAACTCTACAGTATACAATTCTCTTCATCAAAAATGGACTATAAAGTATATAGGTACTACTTCATAGGTAGTATTACATCCCATTAAAATTGCATTATATTAATAAGAATTAATTTATATTGGAGAGACTGTAATCAATGTCCAATTGGTGGACATTACCACGTTTACTGGAAATGTAACTCATTTTGGCCTTGAGGAAATTGGGAATCTTTGGAAATTCTGTTGGTTTAACTATCCATTTTTTCCTAAGACTTACACAAAGAGACAGTGTAGTAAATTAATTTTTGTTGCTAACAAATTAATTATATCAAAACACTGGCAAACTAGTTTTTGTGGGAAGAAAACGGATTAATGGGATTTTTAAAAGAATGTAATAGCGTTGTCTGAAAACTTAACACAGCTGTAAGAAGTCTTGAAGAATGTTTTAATGAAGGATTGTTTCTTAGTTATAGAAACAAAATAATTTTCAAGTTCCTTCACCAATACATGTGCATTTTTGGACAGGAATACTGAATATGGAAGTTTTTTCATACTCTTTATCACTATAAGTGAACATACATACTCCCAAACTGTTTTCTTCTTTTTCAAATATTTGCTTGGGTGAGGTTTTTGTTCTTGCTATTGTTTTTATTATGCCGCTTTTATTTTCAGAGTATTATTAAGGTAGCTAGTTTAAATATAAAAATTAAAAAGCAAAGAAATAAAAAACTTTAATTTTTAAATTGTACTTAACTTTTGATATTTTATGTATAAATCATATGACAGATATTGCTAAAAAAAATCAAATATTTTAGGAAAGAACTCTACAGTTAAAAAAGAAGCATTGGAGCAATTCAGACAAACCACACTTCAAAATTGTGTTTTGTTGTCATATTTTATAACAAAATTTTATAAATATATAATGCTTACTTTTGGGAGGATGCAGTGGTGCAGTGGCTTAATGACGCTGAAAGTTGCCGGCCAGAAATGGTCGACACTTCAGCAGTTCGAGCCCAGCTCCGCACAGCAGAGCGAGCCCCATCTCCTGCCAACCCAGCAGCTCAAAAACTTATGTGAGTAGATAAATGGGTACTCTCACCCCAGTGGGAGGAAAAATGCTGGCGGCGCTTGCATGGGAGACGGGGAGCAGTTGCCAGTAATGCGGAAGCCGCGCACGCCCGAAAAAGGCACGAAGCAATGGAAACCCTGCCTCCTGCGCTCACCAGCTGGGCTCTGCTCTAGGAAGGGGGCACTGGCAAACCACTTCCGAAACACCTTGCCTTGAAAACTGCAGGGACTCATCCAGGCAGTCGCCACAGAATCGGTAACGACTGAGTGCAGATAAATATAAATATATATAAATATATATATATATAAATATATATATATATATAAAAATATATATAAATATACATATATATATATATATAAAAATAAATAAATATATATAAATATATAAATATATATATATATATAAAAATATATATAAATATATATATATATATATATATATATATATATATGTATAATGCTTACTTTAAACTCTTCTTCCAGTCCTATTTTTACAAGATTTGGTGTGGTACTATTTGATGGCTGCAGGTGTTTTTCTAAGGAGGACACATCTAGTTCTGTGTCACCATAGAGGTAGTACTCAAGTAAGGCTTGATATATGAAGGAATACTGCATCTGTAAAGAAACAGAGCACTCTTTAAATCATGATGCTTGAAACATTTTTAGTTAAATAAAATTCAGAAGCATTATTTTTAAAATAAGTATTTGATTTATTTTTACAATGTTTATAGCCTCCCCCAGTCCAAACATACTCTGGATCCACAACAAAGTGAAACTAAGAACAGGACACTACTTAATCATATTTAGAAAGTAAAAATCAGCAATATAAATCTGATGCATCACAGGTGCCATTCAGTTAAACCGTCCTGGAACAGCCCTGCTCTTGCTAATCCGCAAAATGCCTGTAGAGCAGAGGTTGTTTGTAACTCAAGGGGGGGAGTGTTCCATCAGATGGGGCTGCCCCCTAGAAGCCTGTCAACTGGCCCACAACCTATGAACCTCATGAGGAGGTGGAACCTGGAAAAGGCTCTCTCTGTAGGACCGCAATGGATGGGCAGATTCTATTTTCATATGAAGTTGCCTGACGTATCCCAGCATTATGCTATAAAAGGTTTTAGAGGTGATAATTAACACTTTGAATTGAGCAAGAAACCTACTGGCAACCAATGCAACGAGTTCAGAACAGGTGCATTCTTCACTTGACAGGAGTGACCTAAAACAGATATGGGCAAATTGCAACCTACACTTTTCATGCATGCTTGGTCCTAGTGCACACTGGTGAAATACATAGGCCAAACTGCTCTTTCAGTAGCTGAATTTTCTGCAAAAGTTACAGAAGAGGTTTACTCAAACTTTTCAAAGGTCACATGGTACCCTGAAGTCTCAGATCTACACCTGAGTCTCAAAGACCAACAGTGGTACAGTTACTCCTCGACTTACAACCACAATTGCGACCGGAATTGCCATCACTAAGTGATACAATCATAAAGCGAGATGTCACGTGACCGTATCGCTTAGTGACCACAATCGCAGCAATTCCCCTTGCCATTGTTAAGCAAATTTCACTGGACCCACCCCACCCAAGCCATTCTGGGCTCGGTCCCTCCCTGCCCCGAACCTCAGTAAGGTAAGGGACTGCCTCAGCTCCCCCCACCTGCCTATCTCCTCCCTTATATTTGCTCTTCTGGCTACCCTGCATCCTGCCTTTTGGGGTAGCAAGCAGCCCCAGAACCACGCAGCTCTGGGGCTGCTTGCCATGCCCCAGGAAGCTGCAGCCACCCTAGCCCAGTCCCAGCTGTAGTCGCCCTCGCCACCGTGCCTTCCAAGAGACCTGCAGCCCTGCATTCTGCCGCCCGAGCTGATCTTGACCATCTTGCTCCTGCTGTTGATGAGGCATGTGAAAAAAAAAAGCAAAAAAAATCCCCGGAGCCACAGCATGCCAAAAAGCATGCAAAAACCTCCTGGGTGGGGTGGGGCTGGGCTTTTGCTTTGCACTGTGGGTGAAAAAAAAAAAAGCCAAAAGCGGCTCTTGAGCAGCAGTGTGCCAAAACACCCTTTTGTGCCGTGCTTCTGGGTGGGGCTGGGCTGGGCTTTTGCTTCATGCTACCAAAAAAAAAAAAAAAAAGCCAAAATCTTTTTGCAGAGGGCTGTTTTGGCGCGCTGTGGCTCCAGGACTGCTTTTGGCTTTTTTTTCCCTGCAGCCAAAGCCCAGCCCAGCCCAGCAGCCTGGTCAGGCATGCCTCGTCAGCAGCTGAAGCAAGAAGACAGCAAAGGTCAGCTGGGGTGGCAGAGCACAGGGGGGCAAAAGGGCATAGATGGGGGGTGCGATAGGCGGGTTGGGGGAAGTTGAAGCACCCCTGTGGTTATAAGTGCGGGCGGGCTGCCAAGCACCCGAATTTTGATCACGTGACCGCAGGGGCACTGCAACGGCTGGAACTTGGGCACCAGTCATAAGTCACTTTTCTCAGCATGTTCATAACTTCAAATGGTCACTGAATGAATGGTTGTAAGTCGAGGACTACCTGTACCTATTTGTTACAATATAGAATAAATATGCCCGTAACAAAAACAGATAAAATAGAGGTCAGGTGATGGGGTAAAAGCTGCAAAGATTTAACAAGGGAATTAATATAAATTCCTCCTATCCCTCATTTGATGTTCTTAGTAGAAACAGGAACATGTACTGAGGGCTTTTCGGGCAAGTACTTTCAATGAGAAAAAGTGCTGTCCTCTGGCTTTTTTAAAAACTCCTGTTTGCTATGATCAGCTAGCTGCTGCTTTGGCATCATTTTAAAAAAATTGGTGGTGATTCTCCTAAGAACCAGGATATCACCATGCTGGCAGTGAGACAATGAGATATGTGACAGTCTCACTGTGAACCAATGCAACTGATTTAGGGAGCAAGAACACCCAAAGACATATTTGAAACAGAAAGCAGTATCAAATTAGGTTGCTATGCAAATTCTTTCTGTTCCTCTGTCTTTCCAAAAGAAAGATTTTAATGGTGAGGAGAGGAAAATGTTCACCAATAAAAATTAATCTCTATTGATCAACATACAAAATACTTATATTGATATAATATAAAGAAACCTTTACATATGTATTGTCGAAGCCTTTCACGGCCGGCATACGATGGCTGGTGTGGGTCTTCCGGGCTGTGTGGCCGTGTTCTGGAAGTTTTGTTTCCTAACATTTCGCTAGCATCTGTGACCGGCATCTTCAGAGAGCAGGAGCACAGACAGGAGCAGTTCTCTCTGTGCCCAGGATGCACAGAGAGAACTGCTCCTGCCTGTGCTCCTGCTCTCTGAAGATGCCGGTCACAGATGTTGGCGAAACGTTAGGAAACAAAACTTCCAGAACACGGCCACACAGCCCAGAAGACCCACACCAGCCAAACCTTTACATAGTTTAGTGGAAATAACAATCAAATACAGATACAGAGATATTTGATTTACTTACATCCGTCTGAACCATCTGTGGACGCTGACTGCGAATTCTTGCCACAAACTCGAAAACATCAACTTTTTGTTCAGCATGCATCATGTCAATCATGGCATCTATTACTATGAATGTGCCTGTACGACCTACACCAGCACTTGAAAAAAACACACACATGCAACTAAGCAAACCACAGTGCAATAATGTATCTTACTCCCAATATCACTGATTTTCCTTTGTGTTCTACAATACAGCACCTACTCCCTTAAATTAGTAGTGATAGTACCAGCAACAGTCATAGTAGTACTAGCATCAGCATTTAGTTCACCGGGAGGCAAAACTCAAAACAAAAATAGTAAATCTATATAAACCCAAAGTCTCTGAAATCTAAGTTCAAACATCTAGCAGCTAGACTAGAAGCGATGCCTGAAGTCCCACTGGAGAAAGACAAAGAGTGAATGCAACCAAACACAAGTAAGAGCCCACATTTGGGCCTATATCGTGGCAATAAGGATGGCGAAACATTGTTATTTGTTTTTATTGTGCCTGCCAAAAGCTGCCCAGCAGCCCTGTTTAGAGTGACCTGCTTCCTCAGGGAGAGCTGGGCCTCAGGACCATTGCAGGGTCACAGTGAGGAGTTTCAAAGCTATTTGGGGGATAAAGCCGGTCAGAGTTAGACTCTGACTGGGCAGATCCAAGTGGGTTGCCTAGGATACAGTCTTGTGAGATTATCTGGGCTGAGTTTGATTCTATGATTCCTGAGGATGTGGAGAAGGTTCTCCAACTATCAGTTCGGCCACTTGTTTGTTAGATCCTGGCTCCTTCCTGCATTGTTAAGGCAGCCCAGGTGGTGATCAAGGGATGGGTCCATGTGGTGGCATCAGCCTCTTTGAGGGAAGGGGTGGTACCACTGGCCTTGAAAGAGACGGTAGTGCAACCCACCTCAAGAGGCTCTTGCTGTACCCCACCATTCTAGACAATTATCACCCAGCTTCCAATCTTCCCTTTTGTGGGAAAGTCATGGAAAAGGTATTCAGATGGCAGCTGCACAAGAAGTTGGAGGAAACAGATTTTCTGGACCCATTTCAGTCAGGTTTTATACAGGAGTATACCAGAGAGACAGCACCAGTTAAGCTTGTTGATGATCTTTGGCATCCATCTTTGTGTTCCTTGATCTCTCAGCAGCTTTCGATACTGTTAACCATGGTATTCTTCTTGATCAGCTGTGGCCACAGCCCCTCACTTATGGGGTACCCTAGGGATCAACATTCTCCCGTCTCCTGTTTAACATCTACATGAAACTGCTGGGTGACTTCATCCTTTGGTCTGAGGTTCAATATCATCTGTATGCTGATTACACCCAGCTGTACATCTCTACCCCAGGCTATGAGGGTGAAGCTGTCAATGTACTGACCCAGTGTCTGGAAGGGGAGGAATAGACTTTGGCTCAATCCTCACAAGACTGAGTGGCTATGGCTGTTTTGACTCCCTGGGTCAGGGATGTTTTCATTGTTGGTCTTGGATGCGGTTACACTTTCCCATTCAAGACTGGTGCGGAACTTTGAGGTCTCCTGGACTCACAGCTTCTGCTTGGAGAGCAGATGGCAGCTGCGACCAGGAATGTCTTTACACAGGTTTATCGTGTGTGCCAGCTGCATCCTTTCCTTGACCAGGAGGCCACTCAAACAATCACTCATCCCCTGGTCACCTCACAACTGGACTATTGGAATGTGCTCTACATGGGGCTGCCCTCAAAAAGCATTCAGAAGCTACAGCTGGTAGAAAATGCAGCAGCATAAGCAGTAACAAGCACTTCATGTTATGCCCATGTGTATTACATGAGCTGAATTGATTGCCAGTAGGCTCCCAGATGCAGTTCAAGGTGCTGGTCACCACCTATAAAGTCCTTCATGTCATAGGGCCTGGTTATCTGAGAGACCACATATCTCCAATTGTTTCTGCCTGCCTGGTATGTTCAGGCAGAGTGCATGTGCTCCAGATCCTTTCTATTAAATGCTGCCATCTTGTGGGACGGAGGAAGTGCGCCTGTCGCTGCCCCCTCCCTCTGGAACAGCATCCCCCCAGAGATACGAATGGCACCCACTCTCCTGAGGTTCCAGAAAGCCCCTAAAACCTGGCTCTGTTCTCATCAAATATATTGACGTACTGTATTTGTGAGACCTCTGTAATATTTGTATGGTTTACTGTTCTGGTTGTTTTAATTCAGGCTGCCTGTTTATGTGTGTGTAATCATTTTAATTGTTTTCCAGACTTTGTAAGCTGTCCAGTCTAATTACACACATAAACAATACTATGTTTAACCTCCTGAACTACCACAAGAGGGAGCACAATTATCTTAGATTGCTGTTCATATTGTCATGGCAAACAATCTTCATCCTTCTTTGAAGAGTAAAAAGCATGGCATCCTGTGCCAGGCACAGACTTTTACTATGTATTACATCAAAACAAAACAAACAAAACCTTTGCTTTTTTTTCTTATGATATCACTGCAACTTCCTCTCTCCCTCTAATTCTGCCACTGCTCATTTATTGAATGTGCAGTTTAAAGTTTATTAATGACATGATGTTTTTATTTTTGAATTTTGATACAGAAACTCAGCTTCCTTTCCATGGACTTTGTTGCATCTATACATTACTATGCAGAAGACTGTGGAATAAGTATTTAAGTATTAAAATTAGTTTACAAGAGTCTATAATTTTCAAGCATTACTTTATTTTTATATCCTATCTAAGCTCATATTCTTAGAGTTGTGTTCAACTGCATCCCCAAGGCTCTTTGATCCACCAGGTTTCTGTGAATGGAAAAGGAGGGTAGTTCCTGTTTCCTCTTTTCCATGATCTCCAACAATTGTTCCAGAGAGACAGAACATCCTTTGGATGCTATTAGCCTTTGGATGCTATTAAGCCCACACCCTGACACTGATGAGGATACACATCTCCAGCTCCATATATAGATATACATACCTACAGTGAACCATTATTGGTCCAGCATGTGCAGGATTCAATGCCTTGACTTTCTTTAGGAATTTAAGCATTCCAATGGGTGTAAAAGGCACTCCAAAATCAGGCCAGCTGGTGAAATGAAGCTGAGTGACAAGTCTCGGAGCTTTGCAGCCATCAGCAACCTGCTGAAGACCCAGAAACAAAATATGAATATAATCAATCACATTTTAGAGTGAAATCATCCAACAGTTTAGTTACTTGTTATGTACTTGACCTTTTTCTTCCTCTTCACGATATACAGTACATTAACGCATTTCCATTTAAAGAGAAGAATTAAAGTAGAATCAAAATCAATCATGCATCAAAGCATCTATAGATGAAAGGTGTGTAATAGAGATAGCTTTTTCTACAATGACACCGCAACCTAGAATGTTCTCTGGGGAAAATATGTCAGCTGTCAATATTATATTGTTATTTATGGTGAGTTTAAAAAAAAAATTGCCTGAATTTTTTGCATTTTAATATACTGCCAGAACAACCATGATGCTGAATCAGAGCAATAGCTAAGCTAGTAAGCTAAGTTCCCACAGTGGCAAACCAGATACCCACAGGAAGCCATGGGAAGGTTCAAATCAAATATCTTTATTACGGTCTTTCACCAGCCTTTGAAAAAAAAAACAATATAACAATTTGTTATTGGGGGAGGAGGAATACAATAAAACAGTAAAGCAACATAACTAATCAAAAGTTTTGTGCAATTGTATAACATAATAAAGATATTTGGCCACCTGGTATGTGACTGTCGAGTCAGTATCCCTTAAAAAAGTAACATAAAATTTATCAATATAGTCCTTAAATTTAGAGATAAATGGAGAGATCAGAGTGCGTCTTGGGGCATCATAAAAAGGACACCATAAAAGGACACGAGCAAGAGTTTCTACCTCCCTGGATCCACAAGGGCAAATTGTCTATAAATAAAGAGTCCCATGAAATCTTCCTGCCAGCAGTGCTGAAGGGAGAGCATCAAAGTGGGCTCTGGAAAAGACCCATCTATATTTGCTTAGGGTTAGATTACAGAGATACCCCAGTGAGGGTATCTATACAATCAGTAAGCAGTAGAGGGCTTGCGGCTATATAACAATTGGGAGTAGAATTCAGGAGCACTGGTGATATCATTTTGGAGATTAATGTCCCTAATTATTTCTTTTGCTATTGATTTGCCCTTTTCCAGGGTTAATTGGCCTGAATATTCTGGAGAGAGGTCAAGGCTGCAAAGTTCTTCTATACAAGTACAGTGCCAATGAGATTGGTAGCTGTCTGACAGCAGCAAAGGCATCAGGCCAGTAGGGTCAAACATGGTTCTGAGACCTGAGATTAGTTTCTCTTCAGATTGTATAAATCTTTCACCATATGAAGGTTATAAATGCAGTATGTCACACTCAATAATATTTCTATGGATAGGTCAGATTAAAGCCATTCAAGAATCTTCCCACCAAACAGTTCCAAAGAAGATAAAAGTATCTGCCCATACTTTTGAAATTTTATTGCATCTGATTCTATTCCTCTCACTTTATTGTTTATACCATTCTGTAAAATAATGATAATTATTGAAGAAGGCATCATTTATATTGGTATTTTTACTGGATTCCTTGTGATGTCAACATAATCTTAACTCTGTAGAAAGCATTAACTCAGTACAGTTGTCTACGATCAATTCTCAGTTTGTTTGGAAACTATGAACTCCCAGAAGGGACTCCAAAGAAGGAGCTAGTAGAATATAAGGATCAAAGTATGCATAGAATTTCAAATAAAATCTTGATATGGGTTCTAAAGTAGTAGTAGCAAGAAAATTTAAGTAAGAGTTAAATAAACCTTCAACAAAAACATATAATCCCAAATATTCTTTATTCTAAAACAGTGTTAGCAATAGTTCATCATATTTTAAAACAATAATAAGAGAAAATAAAATACCGGCTGAATACAAAACTTTCGAATGGTATAATCTACAAGAACTATACAGTCCTCCACAGAAACCCGGATGTTTCCATAAGTCCAGCATCCTTGATCAGGCCAATACTGGAAACATTTGTCCTATATAATGTTAAAACACAAACATATACCAAATCAACATATTGTACATTTTGCGAAAACTGACAGGTTAAAAACATACAATTGTTTTGTAACTATATGGGTTACATATAAATTCTAATTCTAAAATTGAAACCCAATAAGCTAATTCTAAAATTGAAACCCAGTAAGACCATATAGCTCTAATTATATTCAAAATAAGATTAGGGCAAGTTGTGAGGTAACATAGGACTAAAATTTATTGAGATACAACTTTATCATCTTCTGCGTCTTTGATTTTTCTATAGACCCATTACTTCAGGTTTGGGTCAGTTTTAGAAGATAAAAGATGTTAACATAGTTCTAGACTGGAGTTTAGAAGAGACAGGTAATTACGTGTCTTGTTTTAAAAATATAGCCTACATTTATCCTTTTCAACCCATTTCTCTTTAAGTGCCAGGAGAGGTCATCCTTGAGCAACAAAAAGACTCATGCTTCATTTATAGACAAATCAACATTCACCAGCTACCACTACCTACTGCTACAAATGGGCTGCAGGATGTAAATTTCATATTGAGTTTCAATTTTATTCTAATAATAATAATGATGATGATGATGATGATGATGATGATGATGATGGTTGAAGGAAAGTTGGAGCTAAATACACTACTAACACTCTTAGGGACTATGAAATTGTAAAATTGGTCTATTGAAGAATGCCAGGAAATCAGGCAAAGCAAAATACAGTCAAATAATTTCAGTTAATTTACTCATACAACACATTCATTATTATTTTAAAGGATAAATTGTCAATCTTATATAAATATATATAGTCTCCGAGGCAGGAAAGTTTCAGAAAAGAGAGAGAGAGAGAGGATGTGTGCAGTGTGAGAAAAATTATGTAAAGTCAAGTATTTTAATTACTGCACCACTGTATCAGAGACTGACATTTTACTGACAAGCTGATATAGGAAGTGGTTATGTTACTAATAGTTTTGTGGGCTACTGGACAGGTCCAAACAGCTTGGAGGGAAATAAACTTTAAAGGTGTCTTACCTCTTTTCTCTCTTTCACATTTGTTAACATGACAATAGTTGCAGACTTCTGTTCCCATATCATCCTCCAGAAATCATTTACTGTGTCCTGCTTAGGACCTAGGTATATAGGACACAACTACTGAATTAACAGCTACACAAAACACAGAAAAATGTTTCTAATCCTATTTATTGAAAAGAATCTCAATTTCTATATGAAATGCTCAAAGCAGTTTACAATGTTTAGAAAGCCAAACAAAAAGCAACATGTATTAAAACTGCAATAAACAGGCCATCAAACAGAACTGCAGAATAATGAAACAGCCTTCACTTGGCAGCAAAGTAATATCAGTAGAGACACTGGAAAAACAAATTTGGCAAAGATGTTCCAAACATGCAGCCTATTAAAGAGGGAACCCTCTTGTTATGGACAAAGTGATCAAACAAGTTCAGAGCAGGAAAGGTAATCCTTTCTACACATATGCACATGGCCGTATGAGGGAAAAGGTGTATGTGTGTATACACACACACACACACACACACACACATATGGAGATGTTACTTCATCATCCAAAAGAACACAAAGATGGCCACTGTTGTAAGAATTCCAGAAGCCATATTCTGCATGCGTTCTCTATCATCTGAAGAACTTTTAGATAGCAGTTTTGAAAGGCAAACCAGAGACGGAGCAGGGAAAAAAAGGAATTTCCTAATATGGAGGGTGGGGTATGGCAAAATGACAGAGTAGGTAATATGGCTGTACTGTTGTGTCAGACTGCTATTAAGCTGCAGAGGAGATGGAGAAAGAAGAAGCAAGCTATTGCAGTTTCTGCTGGGAGATCGGCTGCTTCTGGTGCTCTCACAGCTGTCACTTCCAACAGGTAGCACGCAAAAGAGAGAAAAAAGCAGAGTGATTCCATCAACTCTGCTGAGACCCAGGTACTTTGGGTTTTCCCCAAGTGTTTTCTCAACTGGTTAAAATAAGAACTGCAATGTTAAGAACTAGATTCAAGCTTCCCTTTTTCCACCACCCTCCCCATTCCTTTTTCTTGTGCAACATGGCTTTTAGACTGCCGGCTTGAGGGCTTGAATTATTTATTTTTATATATAAGCTACTCTCTGAGCCTTTTTGGCTAAAAAGCAGAATAAGAATGTTTTAAATAAACGAATAATAGAGGGAACCTGCAAGAAAAGCCAACATCACTACCAGCTTGTGGTGACAGCAGTACAGGTTCAGCACACATGCCACAACCAGAACTGTGATTAATGGAACAACAAGATAACTGGAAGCACAACCCAGCACAAACCTCTTTGCCACTTGGATGACCCACCCTTAGAGTAAAAGAAAAAAAAAAAAGCTCTTTCTGAGAATGTGATGTGAGAGAAAAGAGGGGAAGGTAGAAACAATTCAACTATTGTGTAAAGAATATGGGCATGTGGAAGTAGGATTCCACAATAAAAACATTTCAGTGTATCTCCAGCAAATAAACTACAGTATCCCTCTTTTTAGCCAGCCTGAAAAAGAAACATTATGCTATTATTGTTATTTTAAAACACATTCCTCCCGGAAGCCTCATGCCGAGGCTATAAAGTAAAACTATAAAACTATAAAGTAAAAAGTTGTGCAGTGGCCCTGAATCCAAAGTTTATTACTGGTAGTGAGGTGAATATATCACAAAGAAATGTTAATCTATAAAGACACATTCCCTTAATCCTTCATTCCACAGTAATATGAAGTTTAATGGGCTCAAGCAAACCAATTCCTGCTTCAGTTCCGCTCTACTCTTCTTGCACCCTAACAGGGAATTCTATACATTTATATAATTAGACAGTTACTTCCCTATCTTCACTAAAAAAATCAAGTGAAACAGAAACAGTAGAACTAAAAAGATATTGACATCTACTGTAAATATTTTTATATAATCCTCAACAGTTCATGGATCTCATCAATTCCTTATGTACATATTTTTAAATTGGAAAATTTGTATTACACACACACACATACACACAGGGTGTACCAAAAGTCAGGCTTCATAGACAATTTATTATATAAATTACATTAAATGTTCACATTTGTTGCCATTTTCTTCCAAACACGTCTTTACTCATTTGGCTTACTCAAAGGCATAACCTTTGAACATTCCTAAGACAGTAACATTTTCTCTGGAAAAAGATATTAATTAATAACGTTAATAAAAATATTGTGATTGGCCTATGGGGTCTGATTTTTGATAGATAGATAGATAGATAGATAGATAGATAGATAGATAGATAGATAGATAGATAGATAGATATCACTGAATATGTATTAAAAGTTACTTTTTGTTGTTATTGCCATCTTTTGCTACCACACTGATTGGCACTATAGGTAATGAGTTTTATTCCAGCTTTAGCAGGGACAGAATTAGAAGGAGAATCTATTCTTATATAAAAGTGATTTAATTATAAGGAGAAAAAAAGGGGGATATTATTTTCCAGGGAATTCTAAATAGGCTCCTGCAGATAAATATATTACAGTGCATAAGACTTTAAGAGAGATGCCATCAGTTTTGACTCAACTAATGATTACATGGACAAAGATTGGCATATTAGTTAGTCTCTAGTAATAGCATACAGCCTTTCCAGGTACAATCTTGTGATCCAATATATCCATCTTATTGCCTTTCCTTTCTTCTATTCTCAATCTTGCCAACTGGAGTCATTTTTTTAATCCATCATCTGCTCCTATCACATGCCTAAAGTATATGCTGACTGATCCCTCAAGAGAATTGTCAGCCTTCATTTAGTCCTGGATTGACTAACTGGTTCTTTTTGTAGCCACAGTATTTTCAGCAACTGTCTCAAAATTCATCAATTGAAGGTATCCATCTTCTATCATTCTTTCTCAGCATGTATTACCAACAGAAAACCACTGCTTTAACAATTCTAATCTTTGAAATAACCTTCATGATCTTGTGAATAAGGCTTCATGATCTTGTGAAAGTTGCTCATTGGTTTTTCCCTGTACAGGTAGTCCTTGACTTACAACCATCCGTTCAGTAACCATTTGAAATTACGACAGCGCTGAATGAAGGGACATACAACCTGTGCCCGAATTTATAGTCGTTGTAAAAACCCTGTGGTCACATGATCAAAATTCAGGCATTTGGCAGCCCACCCAAACTTACGACCGCAGGGGCACTTCAGCTCTTTCCACCTGCTTATCTCTGCCCAACCTAGGCCCTTTTGGCTACCTTTCACCCTGATTTGCATGGTGGCAAGCAGCCCCAAAACTGTGCAGCACTGGGGCTGCTTGCCATGCCCTGGGAAGCCACAGCCACCCTAGCCCAGTCCCAGATGTAGTTGCCCTCGACACCATGCATTCCGAGACCCCTGCCATCGTGCACTCCATTGCCCGAGCTGACCTTTGCCGTCTTGCTCCCACTGTTGATGAGGCGTGTGAACAAAAAAAAGCCAAAAAGCTGCAGCTGTCCCAGTAGGCTTTCCATAGGCTCTGCACTGTCTTTGGAAACCTGCCCTATCTTTATGAAGGTTCTGTGAACACAGCACAGGTTTCTGAAGACAGCGTTCCAAAGGCTCAGGCACCCATGTGGAGGATACATTTACCAGAGAAGCTGGGTCCGAAAAGGAGACAGCAAAAGCAGTGAGAAGCTTTTCCTTTGGCTGTGGCGGGTGGGCAAAAAAGGTGAAAGGTCAGTGCTGGGAACCGGGAGAGAAGGCAGCTGGGCAAACAAATGCTTCCTAGGGTGGTTTGGGGTAGGTGGGCTGGGGCAGCTGCAGCTTCCTGGGGCAGCTTTGCGCAGCTGGGCTGGGGCAGCTGCAGCTTCATGCTGTGCTGTGGCTCAGGAGCTGTTTGCTGCCCTACAAGGCAGGGTGCAGGGTGGCCAAAAGGGCAGAGACAGGGGGAAGATAGGCAGGTGGGGGGAGGCAGTCTCTTAACTTACTGAGGCTTAGGGCTGGGAGGGAAAAAGCCTGGAATGGCTTGGATTGGGGTGGGTCCTCGGCTAATGACTGGTGAAATTTGCTTAACAATGGTAAGGGGAATTGCCGGGATTGGGGTCATTAAACAATGTGGTCACATGACATGTCACTTTACGACCCGCACTGCTTGGCAATGAAAATTCTGGTCCCAGTTGTGGTCATAAGTCGAGGACTACCTGTATCTGTATTTCTCCAGCATACTATCCACCTAGGACCCGCCAAAATGTCTACCACCTTCATTTTTTCTTGCAAACTATAACTTTGCTAAACATGCTGATGGGTTATCTTTGTCATTTTAATGTTTAACACTAATCCAAACTTTTCATTTTTACTTTCCTAATGACATCTACTAAGAGCCAGTTTGGTGTAGTGGTTAAGATACCAGGCTAGAAATTGGGAGACTGTCAGTTCTCGTCCCACCTTCAACATGAAACCAGCTGGGTGATCTTGGGCAAGTCACTCTCTCTCAGCCTTAGGAAGCAAGCGATGGCAAACCACTTCCAAAAATCCTTGCCAAGAAAACTGCCAGGACTTTTCCAGGCAATCACTAGGAGTCAACACTGACTCAAAGGTGTGCACACACACACACGCACACACAGACACAGTGGCCCCTACTAACTCTCCCTTGATTTTCTGAATACAGTGGTACCTCTAGTTACGAACGCCCCTCCTTACGAATTTTTCAAGATACGACCAGCTCCAGCCCCAAAAATTTACCTCTACTTGCGAACTCTGCCTCTACTTACGAACCGGATCCGCGGCCATTTTCTCTGCTGCCACGCGGTCGCGGCTTCCTGTGGGCGAGATCGCGGTAGCAAGGAGACGTTCGGTGAGGCTTGTGGTGTGTTTTGTGGCGTTTGGAAGGTTTTTGTGGTGTTTGGAAGGTTTTTGAGGTTTAAAAATAAAATGCATGTTTCAGAACTGTTTAGCCGTATTTACATTGAACCTTATGGGGGAAATTTACCTCGGGGTGCGACCAAATTCGGAGGGCGGATTAGCATATTTACATTGAACCTTATGGGGAAATTTGCCTCGTGGTGCGACCAAATTTGGAGGGCGGAACGGATTAACCGTATTTACATTGAACCTTATGGGAAACTTTACCTCAACTTGAGACCAACTCAAGTTGCAACCAGAGTCACGGAACGGATTAAGTTCGTAACTAGAGGTACCACTGTATCTCAAATTCTTATGCAGATGTCATACAGGGAGTGAGTCAAGGCCAACTGTGTTTTCTTGAGAACAGTCTGTTGCCAGAAGAAGATGTTACAGAAAAGAAATGCAACAAAGTCTACCCAAGAACAACATGAACGAGAATCTGAATAAGAATTTATCATCAGATATAAAGACAAGATTGGATGAAGCTTTAAAAATTAAGAAGGAAATAAAAACGACAATCCCAGAGAACAATTGGAACAATTTCTTTTTGTTGGACTTACAAAAGAGGCTGTAAAAAATATTGAAGAAGTTCAAAATAAGGATCAACAATCATCTTAATAGATTAAAGAGCAAGATCATTTTGCCTAAAAAGAAGGAATACAAAGTTGATATATCTGACCAGGGCTAAAATGGGACATGTTGCTACTTTGGGTGGTTCTTTTTGGATTTGCTGATATCTGGACTGGAAAAAAGATGTGCATTGGATTAACTTACATTTCACATGGTGTATAAGCTTTTTCCTCTATAGTTACTTTATGTATCCTAACTTAACAGCATATTTAAACTGGCTTTATATTTAATTGTTTTTTTATACCCCTCTTTGTTATGTTAAATTTTAGTCTTTTGTTTATATTAAGATATTGAGATTACTTTATATTGCTAAACGTGGATTTGTTTATAATCAAGAATTGAGGTATGGAATGTTTATTTGAATGGGATATGTTGTTATTTCTCTTTGGAATTGTTGGCATTTGGAATGGAAAAAAACATTGTGGAGTTTTATATATGTTAATTAATGTTATTATTTTAGGGCTCTGTTTGGACTTCTTGCTGACACCTGAATTGGAGAAGATGTTATTTATTGGATTTGCCTATAGTTAGGAGATGAGTTATGTTTTTATATCTGTTAATTGAGAGGAGGTAAAGAGATCATGAAATTGTTTATATTGCCATGAGGAATGTGGGAATTTGCTGTCTTAGGGTTGTTGTGGTTGTTTGGCTTTTTTGCACCTTTGTTTTTTCTTCTTTAGTTTGTATTATCTTTTACTGTTGTAGTTAAAACTTTTAATAAAAAATTATTATACAAAAAAAGGCCAATTGCATGCTTCTCTCCTTCCCTTTCGTACTACACACCACTGTTTCTCCAAATCAGTTCTCAGTAGCTTCTTATTCACTCTAAAGTCTCTTCAGAAAAATAATTAGCTGCTTTGACCATACTTATTAATCTTACAATAAATAAAACTAATTTACAAAATCTTTAAAATCTTAGTTTATACTAAATGTAAAAGGAAACTAAGTATTTCTTAAATTGTTTTCATATGCAGAGGTACAGAATAAAACCTTTAAAAAAAGCTTGTCAAACAATAGAAGCCAAAAGGTACCTTGAGCAGCTATAAATTTATTCTTTTCCTTGTAGCCCTGTGAGAAAATAAAGAGATGTGTTTTATTTTTACAAGAATACACATTAAAAGATGCTTTTTAAAACAGTATGTAGTTACTTTTGAAAAATGAGTAATTGAATAAGAAAAAGATTTCACTTACATCTATATACGAAGCATTAATATAGTCCGAACACTGAATTCCATCTATCTGCGTTAAAATTACTCTGGAATGATCATCTGTAAAAATGAACACTCAGAACTGTTTATATCTAACATGGATGAAATGTGGATAAAGCTCTAAATGTGTACTTTTCTTCTGAAAATAAAAGCTAATCTAAAAAGTCACTTAATACAACACTGTATGATTATTTATAAATATTATAGCTTCTGTACTGACTAACACCATGCACTCATCCTACTAAAATAATAATTTTTTTTCAAGCATAAGTTTGGCAATATATCATGAATATAAATGCAAAATCTTAGAAGATAAAAAAGAATGATTAATAGCAACATGAGATTTCATGAATTAGAATCCACTGGGTCCTGTGTTGTGCTAATTTCACAGGCTACCAGTTCAATGGTGGCATTAATTTTACCATTATAAATGGCCATAGAACATGTAATTTAGGGGCAACTTCTTTACAAATAAATCTATGATGCTCTTTTTCCTGATAATGGCTCCAAGATTAGGAACATAATAAGGTTCTGATGTCCCCAAGCAACACTCCACTGTTGTTCTCCTAGAATTAATTATTAGACATCAGAATTAGTAACTGTTCCTTGTGAATTTATCTAATCCCCATGAATGATGTGCGAGCTCATGTCCTTGAGATAGAAGGAAAATATGTGGCATGAAAAGCTCCTGCTGCCGTAGTATTCCTTTTGATGCTCCATTGAAATGAGGCCAGCAACACTGGTATCCTCACATAGTAGGTGGTAGGGATTATAACCTAGAAACTCAAGTGAGGACAGAGGATGGTGTGAGGACTGGAAGTGGGACCCTCAGTGCTGGGGAAACTACATCCTTCAGACTCAATTACCAATCTATGGAACCTAGGCTGAATCATTGCAGCAGCTGTTGCTACCCCTTCCCTGCTCCATGGCCCCCACATGGCCATTCTAGCTGGGCATGGCTTCTAGTGCAGTCAAAAACAACACTTGGTCAATTTGGTCACTACTGCAGCTGCTTTGGAATCTAAAGAACTGAAGAATCATTTTTCTTAAATACTTCTAGCAGAATCTTGTCACCATCTCAGATAGTATCATCTGGTAAAACACTCCCATAAGGGAGACAAATAAAGATAAAGCAGCTTTTAATTTGTCCCCAAATTAATATAATTAATTACATTGAAATTAATTTAAATAAATTTGTCCCCTTCTTCCACTGGAAGACTTCCAGGCTGGCTTACAAATACTTATTTATTACCTCCTTTGATTCGTATTCTGCATGTTAGCACTGGAATCCAATCCTCATTTTACATTTTCCAATGGGAGTATTAATCTTGTGGAAGGTTTTCCACAAGATCAATATTCCTATGAGTGAAAAAAAAATGGCTGCAAGGCAAGGCTTGTTCTCTCCAACAGCCAAGGCAGAAGTGGCCATGGAGGCACAAAACTTTGCCATGGCAGTGTGGGAGGGGTGGTCCCGTAGCAGGGTAGCTGAAGCCCTGCAAGTCACCAATCTACATCAGGCTCCTCTATGCCACACAGACTGCTTACATGGGAAGCTTTTGCAGAGGTGGTGGTCCTACCAGAAGATTGGCGAGGATGAAATGGACAGTGGTACATCCCTCTTTCCTTTAGGTACATAAAATTCTATATTTCCATATAATAGGTACATAGTGAAATATACTGAAATATTTAGTGCACTACATCAGCTAATCTAAAACATCTATTCTTTTTACTATCTTGTCTCATCCTTGGCATGAAACACCTGGGTATGGTGGTATGACCCTCTCTATCTTTGGCTAGAACCAATTGGTATAAACAAGACATTCCTTGTCCTTGGCATGGCCTTGTTCTTGGCATTGGTAAATGAAATCTGTCAAGAATAAGATAAACCTCCTTGTTCTTACCAAGGGCAGGTAGGCATGTTAATAGGATACACCTATCCTCCCTGTGCTTGGTGCAGATTAATAGACATGCACAGACATTTGTTTATTGTCTATGATCTATATAAACCAGACAGAAGCTCCTCCAGTGTAAAACCTCAGTGCAAACTTAACCTGAGAAGTGCTGCATGCTTGTCAGCTTGGAGAAGGGGTCCTCCCGCCATTCCACCTGCCATTCCATATTATAATCTTTGTAAGCTGTATTCTATTTTTTCTCCTTGTTTCTCATATTGCCTTGGAATAAAACCTTGATTAGTCATTTGAGTGTGCTTCTTGCCTCTGAATCCAAAAGTACCTTAGCCCAAGCAGGACAGCTTTAATACATTTTCCAATGGAAAACACTAGTTTCTTTTGGTCTTTGGATTAAAAGACCAAAGATGGAAGATTCCCAGACCAAGGGGGCCCAAAGATCCATAGCTACTCAGTCTGGTCAGGATTGAACCTAAGTCTATTCCTCTCCATCCAGACCTACACAACTTCCACAGACTGGGACTGAAGCTTGACAGCATTACTTGCTTGTCCTGGAATTTAAATGCATATTTGGCATATGTGTACAGTGTACTGATGATGTGTGACCCTGAACTGACAGATGACTTCACAGAGCAGTTCCATGTAGATGTTAAACAAAAGGGGTGAGAGCATCAAGACATGTGGCATCCCACCGGGGGGGGGGGGCATGAACACAATCTCCCCTCCCATTAACACTGACTGAAACCAACCACAAAGAAAGGAAAACCACCGCAAAACAGTGTCCCCCACTCCCAAGCCTTGCAGCCAGTCTAGAAGGATATCATGATCAACTGTATTGAAAACTGCTGAGAAATCAAGGAACAGAAGGATGAATGCACTACCCCCATCTCACCTTGCCACAGGTCATCAACAAGCATGACTAATGCTGTCTCTGAACTGTAACCTGCCTGAAACCCAACTGAAATGAGTCCATACAATTTGTCTCCTCCTAGATCCTCTGGAGCTGAAGCCCAACAACCATCTCTAAAAAGAGAAGATTGGAGACTGGACAAAAATTGTCCAGGGTTTTGAGGTACAGTATGGCTTCTTGAGAAGGGGGCATATCACAGGAAGACCCTCTCCCTCATAGAAGCAGGTATCACTGCATGGACCCAACTGCAGGTCACCTCCTGGGCAGCTTGACCAACCAGGAAAAACATGGATCTAACTAACAGGTGGCTGAGCTCAGAGTTCAGGGCACCCGGATCACTTCCTCAGCAATCACAGCCACAAACAGATTCCAGAAAATCCTATAGGACTCCATCTCAGGCACTTCCACTGGACTTGTCCAACTGGAGTCCAACTCTGAGTAAATCTGAATGATTTTTATCTGCCAGATAGCAAGAATAGTCCTCACAACAGCATATGGGCTTTTATTCATGTTCAGTCAGACTTGCTCTTAATCTTCCACCAGAAGTGCTCCACACATCTCTTCTGGCGCTTCATCTCCTGCAGCTCCTTGGAGAACCAAGGTGCACTGCAGGATTGGCACACAGGGAGAGACTGTATAAGAGCCATCCAATTCAGGACCTCAGTCGCCTGCCTATTCCAGCCAAACTGCAACTAGATCCCCAGGGAAAATCCCAAAGTCCCTCTGGAACCCATCCAGGTCCCAGAGATTGTGAAGAAATACTTCCTTTTGTCTATAATTGGAAGACTCCACTTAATTTTACAAAGAGTTTCTGGCAGTTTCATTTCCTACATAACCCCCAGAAGATAATGTTTTAAGTTGCTGGGCAACCAGACAAGACTTCAGCAGCATATTAGAATTTTAAAAGAAATAATTTTTTCAAAAGTGTGAAATGACCAGCTGGTCACCTCCTGGGTGGAAGCATGCAACGAGACAAGTCTCCAGACAAGCAGCAGACACATTCCCTTGATAATCTAGTGCTCTTTTTGGCTGAGCACATTCAAAGGCAATACCTGATTTGATTGGTTTATATTTATATGAATGATTGCATTTAAAATAATATACAATTTCTGCAAGTGAACTGGTAATTCATTTGCTAACACCAAAGAGGAAGCAAAGCAGGTATCATCAGAAACACCTTATAAAAGCAGTATTGTAGGATAGGCTGATTAGGGAATTGATGCTGGCTAGGCAGTGGCCAGGAGAATGGGACTCTGGGAAATTAGTTTCTTCTAATTTCATAGCAACTGTAGATCAGTTGGCTCATTTTTAATACTTTTGTACCACACAGCTGACAGTTTCTCTCTTACTAAATATACAAATGTATGTGTACGGGTCTGGGTCAGATATGTACCTGTAAAACTGAGTGTCTTTATTATTTTAATTCTTTTGTTTTAATGTATTACATTTTGAATTGCAGGCTGCCCAGGGTCTGTCTGTCTGTATTTATTTATCATATTTACATGGCCTTCTACCTCACAAAATGTGACTCTGGGTAGTGTACAATCAAGCCATTAAAACAATTTAAAAAAACATTCAACAAATATAAAAATTACAATTATTATTAAAAGGCTAGGAGAGAGCATCATATATCACAAACAATGGAGCCACCTCATCAGATCACCATTCCCTTGTGACCCCCAGGTCTGCTGACACAACCAGGTTTTGAGGGACTTCCAGAAGGTCAGCAGAGATGCAGCCAGTCTCACCTCAGGGGAGCTGATGTTCCACAGGATGGGTGCCACGGCAGAAAAGGCCCATCTCCTGGGTTCTGCCAGATGTAACTCTTTGGCAGATGGGACCAGCAACACACCTCTTCTGCCAGACCCGATCGGATGGGCGGATATAATCGGGTGGCCCTTCAAACAACCCAGCCCCATGCCATGAAGGGCTTTAAAGGTCAAAAACAGCACCATGATTTGGACCCTGAAGCAGACTGGCAGCCAGTGCAGTTGTAATATGTGCCACACTAGGGGTACACATAACTGCCTGCACCACTGCATTCGGTACCAGCTGAAGCTTCCAGATACTCTTCAAGGGCAGCCCCATGTAGAGCACATTGCAGTAGTCCACCCAGGAGGTGACCAGGGCATGAGTGACTGTAAGCAGAGCCCCTCAGTCCAGGAATGGGCACAACTGACACAGAACATGAAGCTGTGCAAAAGCCCTCCTAGCCATGAGTGCCACCTACTCTTTGAGCAAGAGTTGCAAGTCTAGGACGACTTTCACATTATGTACTGGGTCTGTCTGGCGTAGTGCAGCCGCATCCAGTACTAAAGATGGCATAGTGCCAGAACCAGCAGGATTCAGTTGAAGCCTGTTGTTCCCTATCCAGATCCCCACAGCCTCCAGGCACTGGGATAAGACATCAACAGCATTCCTTAATTCGCCAGGGGCAGAGATGTATAGTTGGGTATCATCAGCATCCTGATGATACCTCACCCCATGGCAACAGATCACCTCACCCAGCGGCTTCATGTAGATGTTGACTAGGAGCAGAGAGAGCACCGAATCCTGTGGCATCCCACATAGTAGGGGCAGAGGGCAGGATCTCTCCCCCCTGCTGCAATCACCACTGACTGGTATCAACCCAGAGAAAGGAAGAAAACCAGCACCGTCCACCCTCAATCCCCAGAGCCGGTCCAGAAGGATACCGTGGTCAGTGGTATTGAAAGCTGCTGAGAGGTCAAGCAGAGCAAGGATGCATGCATCACCCCCATCCCGCTCTTGCCAGAGATCATCTAAAAGCACGGGGTGTTTCTGCCCCATACCCAGACCTGAATTCTGACTGAAAGGATTGAGGTGGCTTATAAACATTATTAAACAAACAAACAGATATTTATGCCACCTTAAATGTATTAGTTTTGATATCGTAAGACAGCTGCTTATTTTTTTTTTAGCTGTTTTTAATATGACCAGTTGCCTGGAAAATATTAGACTATTTAGAATTTTGAGTTCTGTATTGGCAATACTTACAAGGTAGTATGTTGGGATATCTGTTTTTTTCTCTGTTTTCCTCTTTATTTGCCATCTCAAGTGTTCCTTGCATATATCCAGGTGGTAATGACTACAGAAAATATAAATTGTCTGATTTAAAAATAGCATCCAATAATAAATAAACAGAGCTGATGGTTAAAATATATGTTTATACTTTATGAAATTTTATATTATCTATACCAGAATATTAAATGTCATACATTCATCCTAAAATTCATCTCAAAATTTATTGAATGCACCAAATTCTGTTCTTCAGCCAGATAGGCTTTTATTTTTTCATAAACTGTTCTTGTGTGAATATAAACCTCTTATCTGAACATGACTTATGTATTATAGGATATCATAAATCTACCATGAATAAGAGCTGACTCTTTTTGCTTAAAATTCTTAAAACTCTGTTGCTTACGTTTAAGTAAGTATTCATTTCAGTAAATATACATTTATTAACCTTGGGATATATGCAGTACTAGTGGCATACCAAATGTGGTGATGACTGATTCACATTTTGGCTAAAACGGGATAGGTTGAAAAACTTTGGGCACTGAAAGCAACGTTAACTTTTTTTTTTTTAAATATAGTGAAAGAATTTGCCATTAGAAGCTAACAGATAAATGCTTCTGAAAGAAAACAGAATTAACAGCAATAAATATAGAATTTCAATTTTTTAACAGCATGTGCTGAAAATAAGAAATTACAAATGCACAAGAGAATGAGCCAATCACATCTACGTGACTTTATGATAAAGTGGAAATTAGTGATGCTGTGCAAAGCTTTGGTTTTGCAACAGTGCACTTTAATGGCATCTGCACAGGGGTCAAAAAGCCAAGATGGCAGTCGCAACCATACAACTGAAGCCTTGTGCCTTTGCACATGTGTGCGATGTTGATGCAGATGCAAAAAAGGCAGGGCTTCAATTATGCAATCACCATCTTTAATTTTATGACACACACACCCATGTATATAAATGGATATTGCAAACAGTGCTGAATATAAACTTAGAGATGGCTGCCTAGCCTCATCTTGAACACATCTAGTGAAGGGAGCCCATCATTTGTGGGTAGTGGGCTCCATTTTCAGACCATTTTTCAAAGGACTTGGCTTCTTGTTCCCTGATAATCCTCTCTGGCCTTCTCTGTACCTGTTCCTGTTTTTTGAAATATTAAAGGTATGATGCCCAGAACGGGACAGAACCCTTGAGAAACCTGATCTATGCAGTATAAGGTGGAATGATATAATTCCCAATTTACATAATATCCACCAAGGGCCTTTTTCCACTACTGAGTTAAAGAGCTACACATGATTCTTGCAGGCTGTCTCCACTGCACTCTTTGTCCTGCCTTTAGGAAAGTAGTTCCAAATCATTTCTGAATGGTGTTGTCCTGAGTGAATCCAATCCAGACTTCATAGACAAGGGAGTTGGCTTTATCTTCCGCTTTTCAGCAAGTCACCAGGCAACAGGGAAACATCAGTCAACCATAACACTGCAGCCGGAATGAGGAAGGTCTGATTTCTAAACTCTATCTGGTCTTCTTTAAAATATTATTTGTCTGCTTCTCACCACAGATCCCCTTTGAAAATTAGTTCAGTTCATATTCAGAAATTAGTATGAATTCAAAATTAATTCAATTAACTCAAAATCATATAGGAAGATACCAAAGCAGAAAGATCCCTAGAGAGAAGGGTGTCAGACACTCCCAAGATTATGCATCTGGTTAGGTCTTATAAGGTCTCCCAGTTCAGTGGGAGAACTGAAACTGACTACAGATAGCTGCAAGACTGAAACTAATAAACAACAAAAGCAATTCTGCTGGAAAATCATTGTGTATAATTTCAAATTTAATTTGCACCCAGCATACTCCTAGTCAATCCCTATATCCAGATCTGAGCAAACACACATGCCACTAGGATGACTAGGAAGAGATAAAGATAGAACTGCATAGTTTCTTTTTCTTCATCAGATACAAGAATGGAGCTCTGCTGTCTTTCTGTGGAAGCCTGGAGAGAAATTGGTATAAAAAAAACAGGAGGAGGTGTGGATGGTTAGGAAAGGAGTTAAAAAAGAAAGTGCTAATGAAGGCAGCAAATGCTGGGAGAGAAAATAGCTGTATCTGAAGCTGGACAGTAGCCACAGGGGAATTAGCATGCCCATCCCTTCCCAAATGCAATTCAGATGACACCCACAATAAATCAGCTGACCTTACCTCTAAGATAATGGGTAACAAAGGGTTACACAGTTTGCACACCTTGAAGCTGTGCTAAGAGAGTGTTAGCTTTAAAGCTGAGACATCTAATTATAAATTACAGCTGTTTCACTCAGCTAGGGCAGAGGATAAACTGCAGGTGAGAAGTAGGTTCCATAAATACTTCTTAGTTGTTTAATGGAACAAAATATACTCCATAACCACATACAGTATTATTATGTTTATTCTCACAGGTGAGATAATACCTTTTGAATTACATAGGTTGAAGTTGGGGCAGAATTTGTCATAAATGTTTTATTTCTACAACTGATTTAGAAAGAACTTGTTATTTGGATTGGGACTTAAGTTAACCTACTTTAACCCTTTGGCATTACTGCTAACCTGATTGAAAACTCCCTCTATTGATCACATGCTATTTGCAGTATGAAGGAAGATCAGCCTTTTTCTCTTACTGGAAAGAGCAAAACTGGGTGTATATGGATGTTTGAAAACCCTAATAAAATAGTAAGGGGAATAAAGGTTATAACTTACACATATAGATCATGGTCTTAATTGTGGTTTAAATCAGGTGTGCATTGTGAAGACTTTTCTTTGAAAACCAGTGTAAACTAGACTGAAGAATCAGTGTTTACCAGCTAATAAGGAGGTCTCTTGTGTAGGTTATATTCTGTTGTCACAACATAAATGTGTTGCATTTGTTGTTTCAATATGCATGCTTGCTTTGGCTTTGCAAGTTTTTTTTCTTTAAACCAAAACCAAAAAATCACCTCTCTCTCTTGTACACATACATACACAACAAGAACATAAAATAAGTAGCTGAAAACTGACCATGAATAACTATAAACTAAACTTACTACATCTTATTTTAATAAGCTGTCTTTCCTTAATTTCACTTCAATATATTTGACAAATATATGAAAGCTTTTTAAAAAGTTACTCTGCTCTTTGAACACATCTTTTTGCATAATCAGACAAATTGTGTAAAACTGGAAAACTGAACTTCCCTTTGTGAGGCTATGTGAGGCAAGGGAGGTTTTTTAGATTTGTTTCTATTTCAGTATTTCTCCAGAAAGCTGCTTGAGAAAGGAACACAGAGCAAGCACAAAATCAACTCTCACACTGAACATTTTAAGCATGCCATTATTGTTGCAGATTTGTATTGTCGTTTTTTCCTACAACTTTCCTTTAACCCCACAACTCAACGTACCCACATTAATTCAGACTTGAAAAGGCAAATTTTAAACACATAATCATAATATAAATTGCTGAAATACAGTCCTGCCAATTACAAAGCTACACGCTAAAGGACATTATTTCATGCCTGACAGTTTAACTGGCAACCTTGATTTCACTTAGATAAACTTAAAATTAAAACTAATGTAAACATGTGATCATCATAGCTACACTGCACAACTGCTGAAACAAACCAGAATTGAAAGTAAGTTGTTTTATGCAACTAACCTTCAGCAGCCAGAGAGAGATTATCTATCAGCTATCTGCCAGCCCCCCAAACCCACCTTATGTATGCAACCACAATGCAGCAGGAAGCAAAAATAAATAAATTCTCAGCTCTGGCTGAACTGAGACACTATATTTAGAAAGCTTTAAATCAGCCTTTCTTAACTTGGTGCCCTTCAGATTTTTTGGGCTTCAACTTCCAGTATTTCCAGCCACCATGAGACGGAGATTGATATGGGATAGCTCTATTATAATTATCTCTTTTCTCCATTAGGTGTCTTTAAAAAGTACTTATTAATCCAATGTTTTTCCTTGTAAAAAGTCACTTGGGTAGAAGTAGAGAGCCTACTGCCTTCCAGATGTTTTGGATTACAACTCCTACAATTGCTTACTATTAGCCTTACTGGCTAGGTAAAAGGTACACACCAAATATTCTGCCACTGCATTAAAAACTGAATGGCTTTTAAAAGGCAGAGATCATAATTCTGGAAATAAGCAGGATCTGTAAGTATGAAAATAGCAACATGTAGGACAGAATGACTAGCAAACATCTGTGTTTTATTGAAATACACCACAATAGCTAGATTTAAAACATGGCTTAGAAACCACAATGTTTGAGTTAAACAACATTAAGCAAGAAGCAGTGATATTATGTTATTATTTCAGTGTGATGTGTGAATCTTTTCTTTGTCACTTGGTTCTCAGCTCATACAGTACTTCTAAACTATATGAACATCACTATCTTTAGAATTTCTAGAGAACAAAATACCCAAACTACTTAATTGTTTATGAGGTAGCAAGGTGGCTCTCTGTGCAGCATTACAGGTAGTGGAAGTGCCTTTCAAATGTTTTGGAATATAATTCTCACTAATTCCCAAGGGTAATAGTTAAGGATCTTAAAAGTTGTAACAGTTGCTGGGAGTTGGGCATCATATGAATTATGAATAATAATAATAATCTAAAACATCTGGAAACCTAAAATAAAATAACAAAATAAGACAACTTACATTAAATTCTTCCCGGAACAACTTCCCATCATCAGCTGCTCTTATCCGGATTTCCTCTTCCAAGAGCTCTACTGGAATAGGAAAATACTTCTTTGGGCCAGAGGGAGACTGTCTGAGAAGCATCACCCTTTGCTGTTCTGTCAAAAGGAGATGCAAGCACAGTATATGTACAGACAAAAAGCAATGTATATTTTCTATCCATTACACACTTGAAACAAAGGCTTAAAATTAAGACCATATTTCTACAGCTAACTTAAAAGCAAACCCATTACTAGCTTTACAGTATTTATAGATAGTTTTGTAATTACAGCTGCATTATATAGGAATCGTGTGTGTGTGTGTGTGTGTGTGTGTGTGTGTGTGTGTTTCAGGGGGTGTTTTCCTTTACTTTTTTAAAGAGAGAGAGTGCCAGTGTGATATAGAGCTTAAGGTGCTGAACTAGAAGTGGAGAGACCCAGATTATAATCCTCCTTCAGGCATGCATGCCAGGTAGGTATATTTGGGTCAATCACTTTCTCTTAGCCCTAGACTGAGAAGTTGAAAAACATCTATACATCAACTCACACTGAACTAGCATAGTAGATTACAGTCCATCATCTTCAATGAAGAGGTCTTTATCCTGCAGTGGATTGATTTGGACCGATAGACATACACACTTATACTGAGAATTATTAGGTATACAAATACAGGCGACTCTGGGCAGCATACAACAATTGAATAAAACAGCAAATAGATAAAAACAATCATTATAATAGGATAAAAAGTAATTATTAAAATAAAAATATCAAACATTTTGAAATGTACAAACCCCACTGAGACATCAGAATATCAATCATAGTGGAGCCATCTAAGAATGTCTCTGGTTTCCAAAGACCCCCAGGCCTGATGTCATAACCAGGTCACATGGGCAGAGGTTACAGATAACCTGGCCGCACACCATGAAAGGCTTTAAAGGTCAAAAACAGCACCTTGATTTGAACCCGGAAGCAGACTAGCAGCCAATGCAGTTTTCGAAGCAGAGGTGAAATGTATGCTCTTCAAGGAGCACACATAACTGCCTGTGCCACCACATTCTGTACCAGTTGAAGCTTCCGGATACTCTTCATGGCAGCCCCAATTACTGGATTACAGTAGTCCAATCTGGAGGTGACTAGGGCATGAGTGACTATGAGCAGAGCCTCCCAATCCAGGAAGGGGCGCAACTGGTACACAACACAAAGCTGTGCAAAGGCCCTCCTAAGCACGACTGCCACCTGTTCTTTGAGCAGGAGTTGTGAGTCTAGGAGAACCCCCAAATTGAGCACTGGGTTTTTCTGGGGCAGTACCACCCCATCCAGCACCAATTTATACAGAAACTAACCCAAATTTCCTTTGACCTTCCTCCATCATATGTTAATTCATATGTTTTCACATTTGTTTGTCATGTTCCAACACAATTTTGGTACACTTCCTTATTTAAAATAATTATGCACACTGTTCAAAATTGACTCCAGACACATTTACAGGTAAAATTAGTTCTATATCTAACACACATATATATATGGAGTTCTTGAAAGTATAACTTAATTAAATGCAAGTTTTTTTTAAAAAAAACTATTCATCCTACCTTCTTTGCTTAATCAAATTGTACTATGAATACAAACATATTATGTATACAAAGCTGTTCTAAAGAGTAATCGTTGTCAAATTACATCAACTGTAATACCTATTTGCTTCCTCTTTCAGCATTATATTATAAAAATAAGTAAAGCTTTATATAAAATTAAAGAAATAATTACCTTGCTCTTCTAAGATTCCATTTGGCATTTTTTTATCAGTGGAATTTACAACAGCTTTTCTGTGTCTTCGGAACCTTAATAAACATAAGAAGCATTTAGAAGACCACAGCATAGGTCTCATGAGACCAGATAAATTACAATAAAAAATACTCTTCATTATAGCTCACAAACCATGTAATTCTGGAGAAGCTTCTTCTAATCATTTTTTCAGTTGTAAACGTTATAGTTGGTGCACAGAAATGGTTTGTAACATCCTCCACTACACTGACTAATGTGGGAAATTACAGACAGCACAGCTGTAGCTATACAAACTTTCATTTCCTTATGAGATCACATGGTAACAAGAAACAACTAGTTCCACATCAAGAGTCTGATTCATACATACCTGAAGAAATAGCCAGCTAAAATAATTAAAATTATGAACACTAAAATCAGGATCAGCATTGAAGTCAGCAAATGCGATGGCTGACCATTTTCTCCTGGAGGACCTAAGAATTAAAAACAAACATTAGCTGGTGCTAAATCACCAACTGATAGGAAACAGAGAACTAGTGGAGAAGAAGTACACAAATTATGCATAGCATTTTGTAAGCGAGTAATATTCTTCTGTCACTACCAGATATAAAGGAAATTTAATATGGTGAAGATTATTTTAAATATTTTAATTTAAAGAAACAAGTTAAAGGACTGAAATATTTTGGAGCTTTTACATTAGAACTTAGTGTATTGTATACGCAATCACAGATGTCCCTCTATATTGGAACACTTTTATTGGAACACGTAAAATCTGAACAACCTAATGTAATACCTGTTTTCATTTCTTGCAGGCCAAACACCAAAACTGTAGCAGAGGAAATTTGAAAAACCAGATTGCAGAAGAGAACACAACAATAATTCCCTATGACCTCTTTTTGAATAAATGAAATAAAGACCAATATATATTCAGCCAAGTTCCCATAAAATGTCAATTTTATTAAGATTATTAATAAACTGTTAACCTCGAGCCTCAAATTGTTTTAAAAAGTTAAACAGGAATTAATATTTATCTTTCTAGCTTCATATTTGAAAATGGTATATTTATCTTCTTTTCTACAAAGGATAGGAAAAGTAGATATGTAGTAGTATAGTATAACATTGAAACAGTTCAAAATTGTGAGTGATCCCACATGATATTAATAGCAACTCAAGAAGAAGAAAGAAAAGATGAGCTATGGCAAAAGGTATATAAAAACAGTATACACTAATAACACATATCTGTCACAATAATAACACATCTGTTTTCACAATACAGTAATACTCAGAACACAGGTTAATGTCAAAGCATTTCAGGATTTTAACCCAACCAAAATATTTAAGTACAGAAGAAAGTGACTTGCTTCTGCCTGTATGTATCTTTATCCTTAGCAAGCCCTCAAATAATACTACTTAGAGGTGTTCAACTTAAATTTGCAGTTGGAAAAAAAGTTTTAGTGCATTGCCAAATTTCTCCTGAGCATGCTGATAGTACCTCCCTTACTCCTCCAAGATCTTATTTTGGCTGTAACCCTGTCAGTAATCACTAAGTTCGCATTTGGGGTGGGGGTGGGGGAATAAACCTTTCTTGAATAATGTCTACTGAGGTGAATTTCTTTACTCGGTGATTTTCCTCATTATATCAAAAAGAAATGTGTGAAAATGAGTTGATATTATTTGATAAGGATTTTAAATCCAAAAAACATTTTGCTCAATGAGCATGAAGAGATAAAATATATTTGACCATTTTTTGAATGGCATTGAAGAAAAAAAATAAACATGATTGTAGAGGAAATAGGGACTTTGCAAGACTTATAATTCAATCTCTCAGACACAATGCTTACATCACTGAAAATCTGCTAAGCGTACATTTTAAAAAGATGTATTATCTGACAATTATATGCAGACTTTGCATCCACATTCTAGTTACAGTATGAAGCTGGAAAACCCTTTTTGTTCTAAGCATTGCTTTCCTACAAAGGTTCAAAGAAACATAAGAAGTTGACTTATATAAAGGTTATACTGTTTCTCTTACTAGCCCCTATTTTGACAAAGAATGTCATAGTTTTCATTATCTACAAATGACTGCTATCTTTTTCTTTCTAATTAACTTACCATTTTGGAAATATCCTAAACATTCTAGTGTATTATACTAGTGTTTTTACTTGATTGATTTTCTTCCTGTAAATATTTTTATTTACCTTTCAAATGCAGTAAGGCAAATAATAATTTCATTTAGCATTGTCTATTCTGACTGGTAGCAATACCAGGATCTTGAGGCAAAATTCTCCACATTATCTACTATTTAATCTTTTAAACTAGTAGAGTCAGGATCTGGTAATGGGGATGTTCTGCTTTTGCAAAGCATCTTTCCTTCTATGGCATTATTTTTATTTTTCTCTACAAAAGTAGCATTAGGCTCACTGATCTGTCATTGTAGCACTTATTAATATACAATCTTTGCAAAATTAATATGCAAATTAAA
Organism: Python bivittatus; assembly: GCF_059951505.1. Classification (NCBI taxonomy): domain Eukaryota; kingdom Metazoa; phylum Chordata; class Lepidosauria; order Squamata; family Pythonidae; genus Python; species Python bivittatus. Next base: position 62,443,572 of record NW_028277125.1, on the reverse strand, counting down.
TGCAGTTATTTCAGAAACAGAAGCCACAATGAAAATATAATTGCACATAACAAGAGAAGCATAAAGTAATAGAGAAGAGAAAGAACATAAATATGATTAAGATTTCCTTCAAATAATTTAATAAGTAGAACAGTGTCACTCTATGTAAGTGTTTAAAATATATTTAAAAATGCATTTTTTTAATATATATATATATATATATATATATATATATATAAATATTAAAAAAACGGGGGAAAGTGCTGATAAATTTCCAGTCCCACACTAGGCTTTTAAATGACAGTACAGTACATTTTATGCACTTCCTGCTTTAAAGGTAAAACAATATTAGGAAAAGGTATTCTCAAAATTATAGTTTTCAAATCTTCATCCCTCACCAAGATACCAATGACAAAGCAACTCAGTGTTAAATTGTTTATAACTTCTTAACTATATTAGGAGTGCCCAGCTGAATCTCCGGCCATTCTCCCGCCCCTGACGCGTGGTCCGCGGACACCAGAACGGATTAACGGTAATTACATTGAACCTTATGGGAAAATTTGCTTCAGGGTGCGACCAAATTCGGAGGGTGGAACAGATTAACCGGATTTACATTGAACCCTATGGGGAAATTTGCGTCGGGTTACGACCAACTCGGGATACGCCCAGAGTCACGGAATGGATTACGTTCGTATCCCGAGGTACCACTGTACTTTATGTGACTGCGATCAAATCAAAAGAAGAGATGAGTTGAAATAAAAATGCAAACCGTATAGCCCAGTGTGACAGAGGTAGAGAATCAAGCAAAGAGCAGAAATATGCAAACTAATTATCCTGTTAGATAGCATGAATAATTGGATATACCTGCAAAATAGAAACTGAAGTTGAAAGAAAAAGAGCAGAAGATTGAAGTCACACAAAACAACATTGAAAAAATGCTTTATATAGAAATGTATTCTGAGTTTAGGTAGTGCAATAAAATATTACATTTAATTCTGTTTTTAATTTTAGGTTCAGTTTCCATGAAATACCACACATTTCTATGTTCCCAGTCCAACAAAAGTAAAAAATGTATTGTTCTTGCAGCATGCCAGTGACTAAGCAAGCACCCCATATTCTGTAGCCACCACAGAAAAATTCCCCATCAATTCTTTACCAGTTACAGTAGACTCTCGCTTATCCGACATAAACGGGCCGGCAGAACGTCGGATAAGCGAAAATGTCGGATAACACACAGTAACGATTGAGTGCGGTAAAAAAAAAAAAAAAAACACGATCCGCCGCGCCTGTTGCAATCGATTTTTGCGTTGCGGCGCCACCGTCAGGAGCAACAAGAAAGTACACTCACGCTCCCAAACAAGCGGCACACTTTTCTCGTCGCCAATTTATGCGTGTTGTTGTTTTTTTTAGGGGCGTCAGATAAGACGGAATGTCGGATAAGCGAAGGTCGGTTAAACGAGACTCTACTGTATTGTTTTGTCAGTCACAGCAAGATAAACCAGAATAGCAAACAGAGCAGCATAAACATGTTGATCTCACAGCATTTCCAGAAGTAGCTCTATAAATCCAATCAAATAGAATTTGAACATTGCATTATTCTGTTCTTAATATTTTATCCCTCCTGAAATAATGATTATACCATAGTTAGTTTCACAAAACTTTACACATGTGATGTTTTGGGGTCTCCCAAGTATGACTGGCCTAGGGATATTTGGTTCAGATTTGCTAAAATAAAAACTTCCTGACACCACCCCATCATTTTCACTTTCAGCCAGATTGTTCCCAGCCCTAATTCTCTAAAAACATGAAAAAAACCTGGCTCCAAAATTATGTTTTGTTGTCTAGGTGGGAAAATGTGTCAGGGAGTGCGTGCAGAAGACATCCTCTCCATTTGCCACATTCTCTGCCAAGTCCTCCTGGTAGATGACATCCTAGTTTCCAGGTGGCAGCCCCAGGTAAGCTCATGTCCCACTGTAGAGCAGGGACTTCTGGGAGTTGAAGTCCACACATGTTCAAGTTGCCAAGGTTGAGAAACACTGGTATAGAGAGTAAAGGAGATGACCTTGACAGAATAAGCAAGAACCATTACCTAGACAAAGAGGGCTGAAATATTCTTTCAGTCCTGGGAACCAAGATAATATTTGGAAGCAGTGCAGGCAAAAAACTCCCTGATTCACTGGGGTATATGAAAGAGGGAGGTAAAGTACAATCAGACTTGACAGATTATGTTGTTATAGCTTATATCAATAAAATATAGTTCTAGTCTTCCTGTGGACTTGATTTTCTTCACCAAAGGAGGAAGCAAAGGAAAATGAACACCAAGGAGAAAGTACATAGTATTTCCAAGAATTATTTATTGAAGCTTTAATTTCAAAACATCTGGGGAAAAACTGACATGCTATTTTAAACGTGAATGGTTGCAAGATAGTAAACTTTAAAAAATACTGGAGAACAATACCATAGATAAAAATTCAAAGTAGTATGAAATTATGAATGGTATAAATCCTGATTTAATTAAAATTGAAACTGTTTGTCTAATCAATAGAATAAGACAAATTACAAAGATTTTAGAGGTAAGTACTTCTTTGTCTAAATTTATACTGTACCAAATACAACCACATTATCTCACCTTTGCAATTGTTTCAGGATATTGAGTGTTAGTGGTGAGATATCTACAAGAAGGTAGCTGCAGAGCTTAAAGACTTGTTAACTAATGTACCACTTCTGACATATTTTGATGTTGACAAAATGGTCACTGTTTTTGTTAATACTAGCACTACAAGCTTGGGACCTGTACCATTTCAAAATTATTTATTAGAGGCATGGCATATACTCCTAAAAACCATGACAATGACACAGCAGAATTATCCTAAACTTGAGGAGGTATTATGTATGCTAGTACAGGGTTCTGTTATCTAATTTATGGAAAGATAGTGAAGCTTTAAAAGCTATTTTTCTAAGGCTTTAAAGCAGGCCTGAGCAACTTGTAGAGAAAAAAGGGCTACACTGATAAATTAAAAATAATCAAGGTCTGCAAAGAAATATTTGGCATGCTGATCAGCTGTTCAACAGCTAGCAAAGCAGCAGCAGTTCTGGAGCTGGTGGTGGTGGTGGGTAGTGAGGCTCGGAAGAGCTCAGCAGTGTGTCTTTCAGGGCAGCGGTGGACCTCCTGGTGGCAATGAAGTTTGACGGCGGTAAATTTATTGAGTTTTTTTTTTTTTTTTTAATGCTAGTGGTCTGCACAAAGCTGCTTGATGGGCTGCATGCAGCCCACAGGCCAAATTTTGTGCAGGCCTGCTTTATAGCACGTCTTGAAATCCATTTTTCAAAAGCCAATGTACTGCGTACATTCTAGGATTAAAAAATTATTGTTAACCTTACAGAAATATCAATTGCAAGTTGCTTATAGACTAGGGAAGGAATTAGCTGAAACTTTATCCAAAGCCCATCTTGTACATGGGGAAGTAATTAATACAGAAGAACATGAATTAACAATGTATTTGATCATCTCTGATTTGCCAATTTCTGATCCTTAATTGAAAGACTTGAAGGATGTGTGCCAAAGGATAATATTTTATAGCTCTTGAAAGATCTTATTTTGAAAGATAAGCCTCAGAAATAAAAGCATGCTGTAGAACTAGCTGACCTTTCTGGAAAAAAGCCAGTATAAGTCTTGAAAACTTAATAAATATTGCCACCAATATTAGAAAAACAGATCAGAATATTGATCTGTTATCTGATAACATCCAGTGACAGAGAAATTAGAAAATCAGAAAAGAATGAGTATTGAGAATAAACAAATGAATAGTGACCAAATATAATAGTTAAACTGATTTAGGATTTAAACTGAGATATGGTGGGAGGGAGGGAGGGAGGGAGGGAGAAGACAGGTTGGGTATCCAGATGCAGGTCACATGTGAGACAGTACAACTACCTCATCAATTAACAATTGTACTGTGTTAAAAACCTATTGCATTTGTTGAGACATTCTGAGATAGCTTGCAACTTTTTGATGTATGTGATTTTGGCAGTCTTTCATTCAATTGTGCTGATAAAATTTCTTTTTTCCAAAATGGGTATTTTGAGATCTGTAATGGATTGTCCTGGGAGGTTGAAATGCTCTGATATTACTTTTTGAGTCCTGATGTCAAACTGTGCCCATTAATTGTTTTCCTTACAGTTTGGCCTTTTTGTCCTACAAAGAATCCAGAGGGACATTCCTGGCAGAAAATGGTACCTATCACATCAGAAGAGCATGTGAAAATGCCTCTAATCTTGTATGTTTAGTTGTAAGGGCCTGTGATGGTGCTGTTCACGTAAATGTGAGGGCAAAGTAGACATCAAAGTTTGTTGCAAAGTTTGGTTTCCATGTTACCATTAATTGTGCTGTTTCTTGTTACTTATGAAAATCTGCTTAAGGTTCGGTGGTTGTCTGTGTGCATATATGGGCCTTAGAAAGTGCAGTGTTACTGTCCAGTATGGGGTGTAATTTATTTTATTAATAATGCATTTGAGTGGTTTGAGAGCTGTAGGTGACAACCAATGGTGTTCTGTTATTGTTTTTGTAGTCTATAGATCCTTCCTGGGAATTGATCTGGATCTATTGCTTTGTCTATTTATCTTGTTGGGTAGGTAGTTCAGTCTCCTAAATGGTACCATAGAGTAACATGTCTCTTCTCCTACAATGTTTTGAATAGCGAGTTTCTCATATTTATTGTGTACAGGCAGAAGAAAAAATGCAGGAGGTCCCTTACATTTTGCTTTTCATTTTCTTTTCTTCTTGATTCATACTGTTTTTTTTTTCATTCTAGCCATCTGCTCCCCTAGTCACTATATTTTCTGTTTTTTCTTTTCACATCCATTTTCTTCCTTTCTTCAGTTCAGTCATTTCCTCTTCAACTTTTCTTTCTTTTTCACTCTCTGTACATACAAGGTAACACATATAACTGCATGCAACAAACTTTTCTGTGGAAAAGTTTATCTTCCCCTTATTTTGTTTTTCTTGGTTTGGATTCAGGAAAAGCTGCTCCCCAGTTGCACACACTCCTTCATCCCCAGTTACTACTAATATTTTTGTCTATGAAATACAATTTTTATACTATCTATTTCATATAGTCCCTGAGCATTTTAATGTGAACTGGAGAAAAAGAGGACACATCGTGAATAAAATTTTGATTCTGTCTCCAACACCTGGAGACTTGATTTTCTCTTCTTTATGACAATTTTAATTAAAGCTTTCCATAGTTCCAGCATTCTGTGTTCTATATTTCCAGCAATTTTTTTTTTTTTTGCTTCTTTTAAGTTATTTGCAGCTATTTTTGTGGTCATTTTGTGATTGCTATGCTCTCCCATGGTAGCTGTTTCAGGGTCTTCCCCATACCCCTGGTGATTTGCTTTCCTCCTGCCCACCCCAGCAGTCCTTTTACTGTGCCTTCCAAATGAGGCCAACAGAGTTACTCCCCTCACATGAGGGTAGGGTGATGTTTGCTGCTGCTGCTGTAGTTGAGGAAGCAAGAAACAGGGAAGGGGATTCTTCCCCTTCTCTGCTGTCTTCCTTTCTCCCTACTTCTAGCATGGATCCTTTAACATTTCCCACCACAATCCCTGCCCTTACCTGAAGCATAGCAAACACAGAGGTAAGGGCAGGCATTGCATGGTAGGAGGCAACAGGTTAATAGTGGAAATAATATCATGGAATACCTTCCATAATGTTGGTACTCCTAACCAGAGCTAAAAGAAAAGGAAACACTGGCTGACAGGTGAAGCTCTGTTGACTCTGGCAGCCAAAGAAATAAAGAGCCCTGTGGCCAGGTGGGAAGGGTGTAGTTAACCACTTGGAGCCTATAGGTCACTAACCTCCTTCAGGCTCCTCTTCTATGCAAATCATAAAGTTTGCAGAGTAGGGTTTGTGTGATTTTCCACTGGAAAACTCTGCAAGATCAACAACTGGTAAGGAGAGCATCCCAGGGCTGGGACAAGGAGGCTGAGTGGTGCTTAGAGCGGTGCCCAACACTTCTTGTTTAGTTCAAAATATGCCCTTGAGTCTACCAAGTTTCCTACCACTGAGATATAAAGCTAACTCTCACTGAACTCAGCCAGGTGATTATTTCAATAGACTGGAGAAGATAAATCACTCCATATTCTAGTTATTCATGCTGCAACAAGGCTCAGAAGGGAATTCCAAAATATCAGCTTATATTTGTAGGTGGTCCTCTTGGTCTTTGTGCTGCTAAAACACTACACTTAAAGCATGTCAATAATTTTTAAAATTTCAATTTAAGATGAATGCACTAAATAATTTCCTTCATGCTTCAAAAATCCAGGAAAATGGAATATTATACCAAGACAATATATTCCATAATTTGATCTAGGATTTCAAGCCACATGATAAATTTTCATGTCAGAGTCAGCCTTAGGTTGCAGAGAGAAATAGAACCAATTATCTTGAAGATGTGTAATGCTCCCATTTTCCTCACTTGCTTTAGAAAGATGCCCCTATAAAACTATGTCTGTGATGGAATGGAATTATGAAGGCCAAGCTCAGGGAGATAAACATTTTCTTAGCTCACCAGAACCGCGTGGGAGGAACAAGAGGATGAGACTGGCACCTCCCTGAGGAATTCACACTGTTGTGGCTGGAGGACTTTGGGAACTGGGGTTTTAGTCTGGGAAGATTTCTTGCTAGAGGTTGTAGCTAATAAACATAGCTGGATGGAATTGGCATTGTCTCTTGGAGTTCCTTGGGCTAGGCCTGACAATGTCTAATGTAACTGCAATCAACAGTTCCACCTAATTTCACTGGGGCATAGCAGGGGGTGATTCTAATTTAAAAACAATCATGTGTGAGAATGGGAGTTATGCAATTGTTCCTCAGAATGATTAGTCTACATTCTCCCCATTCCCCATACATGCAGTAATTTAGAATCTACTCGTTCTAGCGATAAAGATATGGCCTCTTCTTCCCACATGCAATATTTCTGATTAGGATTTCTTGCCAGTATGCCTGTAATTAGCAGAAACATATGCACATGGATGTTTTTCAACTATGCATTTAGTTACTGAATGTCTTCTTTAGCATTTAGTATCGTGAAAATTAAATGATAGTCATCAAGAACCGCTTTAGGAAAGTTAGCTAAGATTAGTCAGCTTCTGTTTCAACAACAGCCAGTAAGATGCTCGAAGTTCATCCTTCCTTTTAATGGTATTTTAAGAAAGAGGAGCTCTTCTTTCCCTAAATTTGAGAGTGCTCTATTGTATATTTTCCCACCCTCAGTAGTTGTTTTTCAGAACTGAAATGACATATATTATACAAATGTTCATAGGTTGTAATATATAAATTTAAATTACATTCCTTAATATTATGCAAATAGGACAAAGCAAAGTATTTAAAAAACCAAAACAGAAAACTTATTGAGTCATAAATATAACTTAATATATGTGCTTATTAAACATTACAGGAACATCTGCTACACTGTTTACATCTGCTACTGTAATACAGAAAACATACAAGCTTCCCCCGGGCATTGTATAGCTTTAGTCCAAAGTCCCTAGAGTAATTAACATCATGACCAAGCTCAAAGATTTTAATTGATATACTGAATAATGTTCTGAATGCAAGGATCCTAAGAGGAATCAAATGTAAAGGACCTAATAGGGAGAGAAAGAGCAGTAGAAGGAAAAGGAAGCATCTTGTCCAGCTTGTCAGTGATAAGTCATGGGACCTACCTGAAATAGGGGGTGTTCAATAGCCCAACTTATCCTTCCCTTTTTCTAAGAAATTCCAGTTCAGACAAAATTTTAGTTCTCTTTACCAGATGCAGCAGAGCTATCACCACCAAGGTATTGAAAAGCAGGAGGTACTCCTTCAATTTTGGGAACTGTAAACACTTTTTTTTTTCGGTGCCTTCAAGTCAGTGTTGACTCCTGGCAATTGCTTGGACTAGTCCCTGCAGTTTTCTTGGCAGCATTTTTCAGAAGTGGTTTGCCATTGCCGGCTTCCTAGGGCTGAGAGAGAGTGACTGGCCTTAGGTCCCCAGCTCACCTTATGTCTAAGACAGAACTAGAACTTACGCTCTCCCAGTTTCTGGCCTGATGCCTTAACCAGTACACCAAACTGCCTCTTTCAACACATATTGAAGTCACCTTGTTGGGGAAAGTGGACCTATTTCTCCACTGAATTTTATGTTTGGCAGAGAAATCCTCTAGTGCTTATGAGTGAATGATTACCTTGTAGTTTCTCTGAAAGAAAACTACCTTCCATAATAAATAGTTAATGCTTCCATAAATCAGTGGAGTATGATCCACTCAGGGAGAAAGTATGGATTTGATTTTGAAGTTTTGGAAGTTAGGAACTGAAAACATCAATTATCTGGGGTTCTAGTAAATTCAAGAATCATCAGTGAATGTTGACTGTACATTGGCTTAACTTTGCCAAAGCTGGTGGAAGCCAACTTCTAGGAATCAGCATTCTTTCTCCAACAGTAGTAAATGATAGCTCTAATATTGTGGATTATCATAACCAAGACATGAAGCTGAGGGAATCTGGTATATTCTTGTGTATGCAAGATTCCATTCTAGCCACAAACCCAACAGTCACTGAAAGACTGAGATTTCATGAAATTGCCGAAACCTTACCATATTTTATGGCAGAATATTTAATAATGTAAAAATAGTTTATTAACTCTGAAAAACCTACCTATCAATATTATGACTTATATGACAGTGGAGAAAGATTCTTACTCTCCCTGGATTTAAATCATTTAGACTACCACACTATAGTGACCTTATTTCTCAAGTAAAAAGCCTGAAAAGTATTCCCCCCCCCCTTGTAAACTGAGCTCATGAATCATGCAGAGTTATTCTAAGGTTAGCCAACCCACTGTTCTGCTAGGTTGGAGAATGGATTTTCATCCCTGCCATTTGGAACACTAAGGTTTTTTTTTTTTTTAAAGTACTAACTAGAAAGTTTTAAAAAATTAGGGACAAAATTTAAAAGGGTCCCCTTCCCTCCCTCATATGTTTGGCAGCACCTTTTTGTCCTGTGGAATCCTTGGTGCTCTCTGAATTTGATTGTTTGCTTGCAGACATTTCATTACCCAGTTAGGTAACATCATTAATGCGAATGAGTGTGGGGTTTGCTCCCTGTTTACATACAGTAGCTTGCCCTGCCAGTTTCGGTGGGTTTTCTCCTTGGTAGTTACTTAATTGGGGTATTGTTTTGTGCTTGACTGTTTGCCTGGTGTTAATCCCTGCTTATCTGGGTGTAGGCTGCTGGAGGGGATGTATTGTGGTTAAGTCCTTCTTAACTTCCTTATTGTCTTTTAAATGGTGTGTAAATGTGGTTTATCTCTATGTTCCTATTGATGGCTGATGTGCTGAGTGCCAAGCTTCCAGGAATTCCCTAGCATTTTTGGATTTAGCTTGGTCTAGGATGTTCAGAGTTTCCCAGTTGAAACTATGGTTGAGTCCGTCCATGTGTTGTGAGATTAAGGAGTTTTCATCGTATCTTCTAACTGCTAGTTGGTGTTCATGGATGCTCTCTGCTAGCCTTCTGCCTGTCTGTCCTACATAGTGGCTGTTACAGATGACTCCTGTTTTTTCTTCTTGGGCTCCTGGGTCTTTTGGTTTACTTAAGATGTTTTGAAGGGCTTTAGTTGGTTTGTGTGCTACAGTATTGTTCGGTTGTAATAGTCTGTTGGTTGTTTCTGAGATGTTTTTGATATATGGCAGTGTTATCCTTTTCATAGCTTGTGTTGGTTGTGCTGTAGTGGGATGAGTGGTCAGGCACTTTTTGATAAAGTTGTATGGGTACCTATTTTGTTGGAAGATATTGTATAGGTATCTGTTTCCTTTTTCTGGTGTTCTGGGTTCATGGAGTGTGTTTATACTCTTCTGAATAATGTTCTTACACAGCTCCTGTTGTGAGAGGCTGGATTGTTACTTTGGTAATGGAGTACTTGATTAGTGTGGGTTGTCTTCCGATAAATTTGGGTTTCTAGTTTGCTCTTGTTTCCTCTGCTGATGAGGATACCCAGAAAGGGTAGCATGTTGTTGTTTCCTTGTGAATTTTATTCCTTTGAGATGTTGATTGTTTCACGTGTCTTCTCTAGTCCATTTTTTATTATGATGAAGGTGTCATCTACATTCCGGATCCATACTTTTGGCTGTATGTGTGGGAGTGCTATAGTTTCTAGTCATTGCATTATGGTCTGTGCTACAAGTCCTAAGAGTGGTAATCCCATGTGTATTCCTCTGATTTACTGGTATATTTGTCTATCAAACTGAAGGTAGGTTGATGAGGTCCATGATTCTCAGTATTTCTGTCTTACTGTATTTTGCTAGGTTGGGTGTGTTGTGTAGCATTGCTGCCATATATTCTTTTGCTAGTTCTGGATCTATGGACATAAAGAGTGCTGTGTCACTGAATGAAACCATAATTTCATCTTCTATTTTTAGGTTTTTGGTTATCCTGAGGCACTGTAGTAGGGAGTGGATAGAATATTTGCTCTCCTCTGTGAGATGTCCAAGCTTTTTTGTAAGTTCATTGGCTATGTTATATGTTGGGGTCCCTGGTAATGACACAGTTGTTTGGAGAGGTATGTCAGGTTTGTGTATTTTCAGGTGTCCATAGAAGTATGGCAGGATGGGTCCACTGCTAGAGACTAATATGTAATCCTAATATGTAATCAGAAATTCCTGACCAGAGAAATAAAAATACAGTGGTACCTCAGGTCACGAACGCTTCTGTTCACGACTAATTTGGGTCACGAACAGCTCTGTTCGCAAAATTTTGCTTCCGTTCGTGAATGGCGGATCGGGTGACGAACAGGATCCGCGGCCATTTTCCCTCCCATGACACGTGGTCGTGGCTTCCTGTAGGGAGGGGGACTCTCCCTCCAAGCAATAACTGCCTCCCCACCCGCCTTCCTGTCCTCCACGCCAGAAGTCGCCTCGAGCAAGGTTAGTGTTCTCTCTCTTCATACTGTATTTTGTTTCATATTTTTGCGGTTTTCAAAAAAAAATACATATGGTTCAGAACAGATTAACCGTAATTACATTGAACCTTATGGAGAAATTTGATTCGGGACGCGACCAAAGTCGCGGAACGAATTAAGTTCATGAACCGAGGTACCACTGCACATTTATTTATTAAATTTGTATCCTGCCCATCTCCCCCAGTGGGTGACTCCGTGAGGCTCACAATAAAAGTAAAAGCCCAAACAGTTAAAAAATAAATGCCCCCATTCATTAATTAAAATTAATTAAAAAATCAAACTACAGAAACAAGCCCTATACATTTATAACATTACTCTGATACACAGGAATTTAGAAAGAAGATGCCAGCTGTTTTATTTTTAAATTAAACACTACTAAATTAAAAGCTTTAAAATTATCAGTGGGGGTGGGGATGAATAAAAATGGCTCCATTGTTGCTTTTTTAGCATACAATATTACCAAATATTGACGATTTGAAGCTTTTTGTCAAAAATAAAGACTCTGAACCTTGTATCTAACTACATTTAACTGAAGTTTTTAGAAACAGTCATTGATTAGAGTTCTTTCCATTTAAAACACTGCTAATTAGGCCCCTGCAGATGGCTTGCAAAAATGCTCCAATTATCCAGCAGTTCTATGCAGTTAGTGGAAATATTATCCTATTGTCTTCCATGCAACTTAAACTAAACCAAGTGTTAATAAAGCAGCACACACTATACATCTCAAGGATGTTCAACATCTAACCAGGGAACTACTAATTTATTGGCTAATAATAATAATTAAAAAGAGAAGAAAAAAAAGTGAAATATAAATAAAAACAAGACCAATAAGAATAAAAAAAATAGATAAAATGACAAATTATCTACTGATTTGTCAGTGGTATAAAGAAAATAACCTGGAAGATAATGTTATTATGCTTTACATTTTTACACCATTGGACTCCCAGCGACTTTATCTCCAGTTCACAGATGAACCACACAGAACAATAAAATAATACAATGATAACAATAAAGAATAAAATATGGCCAAACCAGACAACATTCAAAGCAAACCCATTTTACTCAGAAGGTAATATACAGTAGTTTAATATCTAAACCATTAGCCTCCTAATGATAATACCAACTCCACAAAACTGGCCTACTCTCCTGAGTGCCTCAGAAAGCACATCAGGTAAAGGAAGGGGAGTTTTCTCTGCAGATTAGCCAGAACAATTTGACAACAGGGGAGTTATTAAATCTAAATGTCAAGCTGTATCAAAAGGGCAACACAATAAAACATGAGAAACAAATTCCATATCACCCAGTTGGCAAGGGAGTACTGTAGTCAATCTTGGATAGCATGAAAAGCAGGGAGATAAGTCTTGCCAAAGAGAAAGCCCTTTGCTGTGACACACTCAGAATGTTTGCCTCATCTGCTGGGATAAGAGGTAAAGAGGTCTTCCTTATAGACCACACATGTAATGGAGGGAGGCCGTATTATATTCCAGTCACTGTGAAGGTCAATATCAGAAGCATTGTGTTTCAATTCTAGGTTGGCTGCTCTAACCCTGGTAAATTCAGATATTGAACTGAGGCCATGTTTTCTAAGGTTGAGTTCAATGCCTTTTTTCAAGCTAAATAAAAACTATCCAGGAGAGTTGGAACAGCCAAAGAGCCTTCTGATAAAATAAATTTAGCTGACAGCAAAGCTTCACACAAAGCTCTGTAGAAGTGAGGCCCAATTCCAAAGAGAAAAAAAAGTTGGGAATGTTCTGGGATGCTCAAAAAATAGATCTTAATTTTCCTATTGGACTGCTTCAGTGGGTGTGAGATCTTTATAGAAGCAAATCTGGGAACTGTACAGTAGAAAGCTAATCATTTTAGCTCTGTAGATATTAAGAGTAGTGGGTGAGTAGTTACTTACCACCTCTACTGCCTGCAAAATACTGGATTGTGCTGGCAGGTTAATGGGCTGGAAGCTTTTGATTATTCCCTCCAAAACTGCAAATGTCCGAAAGATTATTCTTAGAAATTTAAGACCTTAGTTTGTTTGATACTAGCACTGTTTATTTTTCAACAAGGAATATGGCTGTTATGCCTGTTATTGAAGACTACTATCTAGAGTAATTAACACCAATTCTCTCCTCTTCACAATGGAATGGAGTGTACAGGTAGTCCCCGGGTTAAAAACGCTTAAAAGTTTACAGACAACCCATAGTTAAGAATGGAGCCTATTGTAGCAAAATTCAAGTTAAATACACAATGATTCCAGTTAAATACCCAATGGTTCAAGTTAATTACACAATGCTACTTATACAGTTTTATACACTACTACTGTTCCGGCTTACATACAAATTTGACTTAAGGACAGACCTTGGGAAGGGAACTCATTCTTAAACTAGGGACTACCTGTAATCTGAAAGAAGATATCTTAAGTTCATTTGAGTGCGAAGAGAACTGGGTGGCTCTGAAAGACCTGAAACATTATCATAATACTCTTTCCAGCTCTTTAGACCCTCTAATTTAGTATGCTTGTAATTGAGACTAATTATTCATTAAGAATAATTAATTGGAACTTTGTGCTTAAAGCACTTTTGGTCATTTTCTAATTGCATTTCTTATATTCACACACACACGACCTAAATCATGTTTCTTAATGTATTAATATTTAATGTGATGTATTAGTATTAAAAATGCTACTACATGTGAATGTTTATGCTTGCTAGAAATCATGGGAGTTAAAAGCCCAATAAGATTGGGAAGACAAACATATAGATGAACACCAGATCAACCTCCACAACTGAAGTTTTTCCTACCTGTTGTTGTGTC